>NW_020185331.1:7574745-7851953 GCF_003031525.2 Neophocaena asiaeorientalis asiaeorientalis
AAAAGAGATACAAACAATACAAAAAAAAAAAAAAAAAAAAAAAAAAAAAATGTGAGGGGATTATTGCTCCAGAGCAATGAAAGCAGAATTTATGGAATCGGGATCTGTGAATTGGCGTTCAGTATTTTTAGAAAGGTCCCCACGGGATTAGAATGTCCAGCCAGGGTCAGGAAGCTTTCATGGAAAGTGGTATTGAGCTGGGCCATAAGCAGGGAATATGCAGACTGGGACAGAAGGAGTATTCCAGGTGGAGGGGCAGTTTGAGCCAAGACATCAAGGGGGAGAATGTTTGTGGTGTGAATTGGAGAAACATGATGAGATAAAATTCTTTTGAAATTTAACAGCCTAGCGAATCGGTTTGTCAAGCAATTGTCCTTTGACTTCAGCAGTGTTTTACCCTCATTACCTCTCTCATGCGTACCCCAACGTCCAGTTTTCTTATTTCTGGGGAAGGTTTTGCTCCGGGATTCACATCCACAAGGAGAGAAAAGCACACAGCAGTTTAGCCCCACCACTTCCTCATGGCAGGCACGTGTGCTACGAAGAGGCTGGCCTGAAGTTCAGAACTGGCTTCTAGACACAAGCTAGCTGTGTATCTTTGGACAGTTGTGTGAAGCTCAATTTTCTGATCTACTAAGTGAAGGGGTAGAAAGAGATCACGGTGTTTCACAGTTGCCGCGTCCAGCTCTCTTGGGCGCTGTTGTGTCTGAGTGAGCCGTTCCCGGTTTCTGATAAGTTCCTGTTTGACCTGTTACACGTGTTAGGACTTGGAGACCGTGTTTGAACAGAGGGTTCGGTTGCTGGAAAATAAGTTTGAAAGCTGCTTGACCTTTTCCAGGTACTTCCATCGTAACATCTGTGAGCGCGCTGTTCCAAGAGCCAATTTCAGTTTCTTCCTTGGAGGCTTGGCCATGGCTCCTTCTGTCCTTGTGTTTCCTGTGTCCTTGGTCCTTGCTCAGAACTCAGGAAGGCTCTCAGTTTTGGAGAATAATCCCTCTCCTTCCTCTCAGACTTTCACATGATTCTTGTGTGCTGGTGCTGAGCTTGGTAATTGTTAAGAAATGAAATATCCCCAGGAGGAAACCACTTCACATGTTATTCAGGTCCGTATAGATTTCCCTCCCCCCCTTTTCTCACCAGTTGAGCAATCTGCATGATAAAAATGATCTGGAACATAGACCGGAAAGTGAGATCTCTTTTGAGCAGCGGTCCCTAACCGTTTTTGGCACCAGGGACCGGTTTCGTGGAAGACAATTTTTCCACGGACGGGGACGGTGTGGGCATAGTTCAGGCACAGGCTGCGAACCGTATAGGTCCGAGGCCCAGGGGTTGTGGACCCCTGCTTTTGAGCATAAAAAAAGTTTTCTTGGAGACCCAGACGTGAGCTGAAGGCTTACTCAGGGCTTTAGGAAGTTTGTATGCCTGAATGAAAGTGTTGTAATCATTCATTTGACACTTATTTATTGATGGTCTGTTATTCACTGTGAAAGAAATGTTGGTATAAGAACCAGCAAGAGGACCAGTGAGATGGCAACATACAAAGATCTCAGCCCAGTGTTGTTGGCTTTGAAGATGGAAAAATGCCATGAGCCAGGGAGTGCTGGTAATGTCTAGAAGCTGAAAAAGACAGCTTCAGAATGGATTCAGAATGGATTCAGAATGCACAAATTCAGAATGGATTCTCCCCTGGGACCTCTAGAAAGCAACCCAGTCCTGTTGACACCTCACCTTTAGCCCAGTGAGACTGATTTTGCACTTCTGACTTCCAGAACCATAATAATAAACTAAAAATAATTTAAATTAAAAGATGATAAATCAAAAAAAAAAAAAAAAAAAGAACCAGCAAAAGCTGGGGAGGTCAAGGATTGTGTCCCATACACACACACAAAAAAAGCACTTGGGGCTTCCCTGGTGGCGCAGTGGTTGGGAGTCCGCCTGCCAATGCAGGGGACACGGGTTCGTGCCCCGGTCCGGGAGGATCCCACATGCCGCGGAGCGGCTGTGCCCGTGAGCCATGGCCGCTGAGCCTGTGCGTCCGGAGCCTGTTGCTCGGCAACTGCAAAAAAAAAAAAAAAATAAAGCACTTGCAATCCAATGTAATGATTTATCCACTGGAGAGGAGAGAATGGGGCCTTACAGGAGCCCTTATCAAGGGTGGGTTCCCAGGATTTGTGAGATAAACCAGTCTGGAGAGTGAGAAAGGTGCCTGAACTGAGCTCCTTGGTAGCAGAACTTTTCTTATCCAGTGCATAGAACAATGCTGTGACTATATTAGGCACTTAACAAATGTAGAAGGAAGTTACAGGGGAGGGAAGAAGGCAGGCAGGAAAGCAGACTAGTTCATACTGTCCCTTAAATGAAAAATAATTATAGCTAAAAGGCAAAAAATGCTTTCTGCGTGTCAGGCACTGTTCTAAGTATTTACTGCTTAGCTCATTTGACCCCCCCGACTCTATGAAGCAGGTATTATTATAGTCCCATTTTACAGATGTGGAAACTAAAAGTCCTTATTGGCGCATGTGGGCAAAATGTGATGTTTGATCCTAGTTCTCCACTGGAAAAGATTAGTTGTTTTCCAGTCATGGGTGTTAGGTTTCAGAAGAAACTTGTGGTAGAATAATTCACTACTGAGGAATTTAAAAATACTCATAAAGCCTTTCATAGATTCATATCTGTTCTTGACACCTTAACTCTGTTTTGTTCTATTAAATTTTGTTTTATAGTCACTTAATTAAAACCAGGAATACAACATTACCAAGGAAAGGCACTGTCGATGACTTGTTTTCATTTTGCATTAGAAACAACATGTACTGATACGATTTCTTTTTACCATCTGATACTTTCTAGAAACTTTCAGGGAGGCTCCTTTCCTGTGATTTCAGTGGGATGCTTGCAAATTCATTTTTCCTTTGTTGCAAACATTAAGCACAGGGAGCTTGAGCTGTGCCATGGCTGGTTCTGCACTAAATATTGTTTCTCATCCTCTGGTCCACCCTGGCCCCATTTTGGTCCTGGAAATGTGAAGGAACTTGGCTGCTAGAGATGGAAGAGGTGTCAGGGGCGCTTACTAACCTGCTTGGCATATCTGAGCAGACATGCCTCTCATCCCCTCCCATAGACTCATGACAGTTTCACAGTCCCTCTTATACATGTCTTGGCTCGTTCCATCCTCAGAGACCTAAAAGGGAGTCAAGCCCAAGTCCCCAGTTTTCCTTTCCTCAACTGTATTTGTCTTTCTTAAGGTTTCTCTGCAAAAATTTCTATCTGCTACTCTTCTACCGTCAGCCCAACATCCTTTTTCTATTCCCAACATTTTCTTCTTATTGATTATCACCAGTATGAGTGACTCCCAGTTCATGTAAAATAGAACCAAAATTTTCTGAGATGTAGAATACGTATACACGACACATTTATATTTCCTACAATGCTGATGGAGTTACATGTATGGGGAGAGCAGGCAACGGGGCACCATGGCTATGATCCTCAACTCTGGGAGAAATGACTGGGTTTAAAGCCTGTGTCTCATCTCAACAGCTGGAAGAGTCAGCTTACAGGGGAGGTTAAGCTCCTGACTCAAGGCCACCTGTCTGGTTCAAGCCCTAGTTTTGCTGCTTCCTAGCTGTGGACTTTCTCGGCAAGTTGCTTAAGCTTTCAATGCCTAGTTGGGCCCTTTTAAAATATGGAAGAAGAATGATTCCAGACCCATAGGATTGATATGTGGATTAAATGAGATCAGCATTTACATTTAAAATACTGCCTGACATAAAGTACCCTCAATATCTGTGAATTGTTATTATCGTGTGACTTGAGGTATGTAACTTAATCTTTCTTATTATCCCCATTTTACTGAAGATGAAAATTAGATGAATGGTACCTTGAGGACTAATTAAGATAATGAATTAAAACACCAAACACGATACCTGGCATGTGAATGGCACCAGTATCCACTGACACTTATCATTATTACCACGTGCGCTTTTCCAAACATTTCCACAAGTTTACGCCCTGCAGCTTCGCCCCCATAATAACAACAAACAAATCGCTAAATGTCTGCATATTTATTGTATTTCTTCGCTTGCTGTATCTGTGTGCACGCTCCAGTCATTAGGTTTTTAGAAGTGGGGACATCGTGAGGCTTTAAGATTACGGACCTGACTGCTTCCACCTGGCAAGTGTCAGATAGTTTTCTGGTGAGATGGTGTGGTCCAGAATAGTCGGAGTTCGTGGGCATCTCAGCAGCGTTAGGGCTATAGGTGAGGACGTGAAATCTCCGCCTGCTTATATTTGCTGCCTTGTTAGCAGGGAAGCCACAGAGTTCAGGTATCAGCTAAGTGTGTCCAGGTAAGGCAGTGGTTCTCAACCGGGGACAGTTTTGCCCCCAGGGGATAGTAGGCAACGTCTGGAGACAGTTTTGGTTGTCAGAACTGCAGGGATGCTACTGCATCTAGTAGAGCCCAGGGCTGCTGCTGAATATCCCACAGTGCATAGGGCAGCCCCCACAATAAAGAATTATCTGGTCCAAAATGTCAACAGTGCCCTTGTTGAGAAACTCTAGGCTAATGCCAGCAGTACTGCAGAAAGTGGGCAGTGGCATTCCTCTGTGAGCTAGACAAGGGCACGGGTATTCTCCTTACCCTCAGCCCTCAACATCTTTTGCTCCACCTCTGGCCAGCTGAGCAACTTAATCTCTTTCCCTCTGGATCCAGGGACAGAGTAGCTTTGAAGTACAAATCTCTTATCCTTATCATTTAGTCTGAAGGTATGCCTAGTCCTGAGTTGTGTGTGGTAGAAAATATTGGAGAAAAATAATTAAAGTCTCTGTCCTTAGGAAGCTCACTGTCTGATGGGTTGTATATTAATAAGACCCATTCTTTTTGTAGTTGATGGTCTAAGCAGATAAATATTGCACACACACTCACAAAGGTGCGTTATGGGCTTATGTGGATAAACGGGCTGCAAAGTTGGAGCGGGACTAAGAAGCAAAGTTGTATTAATCAAGGCTCTCCAGAGAAACAGAACCAATAGGATAAACAACCAATACACTTACAACCATTCTGTACCCATTTAACCATTCTGTTTTACATTTTCAGTACAGCATTCAATAAATTAAATGAGATATTAAACACTTCATTATAAGACAGCCTTTGTGTTAGATGATTTTGACCACCTGTAGGCTAATGTAAGTGTTCTGAGCACATTTAAGGTAGGCTAGGCTAAGCTGTGATATTCAGTAGCTTAGGTGTATTAAATGCATTTCAATTTGATATTTTCAACTTTCCATGGGTCCATCAGAACATAAACCCATCGTGAGTTGAGGAAGATCTCTACTGTTGAATTCAGTTTGCTAAATCATTTGTTGAGGAACTTTGCATCATCTGTAATTTTCTTGTATCCTTTGGTGGCTTTGGTATTAGGGTAACACCGGCCTTGTAAAATGGGTTTGGAAGTATTTCTTCCTCTTCTAACTTTTTGGAAGAGTTTGTGAAAGACTGGTATTAGTTCTTCTTTAAATGATTGTTAAAAGTCACTAGTGAAGCCATCTGGCCCTGAACTTTTCTTTGTTGGGAGGTTTTTGGTTATCGATTCAATCTTCTTACTAGTAACTGGTCTGTTCAGATTTTCTGTTTCTTCATGATTCAGTCTTGGTAGATTGTATGTTTCTAGGAATTTATCTATTTTTTCTGTGTTGTCCAATATGTTGTCTTATAACCGTCCATAGTAGTCTCTTATAAGTCTTTGCATTTTTGTGGTCTCAGTTATAATGTCTCTTCTTTCATTTATAATTTTATTTATTTGAGTCTTTCTTTTTCTTGGTAAATCTAGCTAAAGATTAGTCTATTTTGGTTAACTTAAAAACAGCTCTTAGTTTCACTGATCTTTTCTATTGTCTTTTTAGCCTCAGTTTCTTTCCTTTCTGCTCTGATCTTTGTTATTAACTTCCTTCTAATAATTTTAGGGTTAGTTTAGTCTTTTTTTGTTAGTTTCTCTAGGTGTAAAGTTAGATTGTTTATTTTGAGGTCTTTTTTCTCTTAATGTGGGCATTTATTGCCATGCATTTGCATCTTAGACTGTCTCTGATGCATCCTGTAAGATTTGCTATGTTGTGCTTCCATTTTCATTTGTCTCAAGATATTTTTTGATTCCTCTTTTGATTTCTTCCTTGATTTATTGGCCGTTTAGGAGCACGTTGCTTCATCTCCATATATTCGTGAATTTCCTCTTTTCGTCTTGTAATTGCTTTCTAGTTTCATACCGTTGTGGTTGGAAAAAGATGCTTGAGATGATTTCATCGTTTTACAATTTATTCAGACTTTTTTGAGTCCTAACATATGATCTATCCTGTGGAATGTTCCATGTGCACTTGAGAAGAATGTGATTTTGCTGCTGTTGGATACAATGTTCTCTATACAGTAGCTCCCCCTTTTCCATGGGGGATGCATTTTAAGACTCCCAGTAGATGCCTGAAACCATGGATAGTACCGAACCCCCTCTATAATATGTTTTGCTCCTATGCATACATACCTATGATAAAGTTTAATTTATAAATTATGCACAGTAAGAGATTAACAACAATAACTGATAATAAAGCAGAACAGTTGTAACTAATACTGTAATAAAAGTTGTGTGAATGTGGTTTCTTTCTCTCAAAAGATCTTATGGTACAAATTTAATGCCTTTCCCATCTTAACTAAGCATTTACCATGTGCTGTAGCCATAACTTTTGCAGTTTGAAGTGCAACAGCAAAACCAGCATGAATTTCTTTTTTCCTTCCTCAAAGTTTCATAAATAGAAAGTTCATTCTTCCTGTAGATCTTAGGAACCTCAGCATATCATTTTTTTTCTTTCCTTTATTAAATTGAAACCTTTCACCTTTTCACTTAAAGGAAGAATTTTATGGCTTTTCTTTGGCATATTTGAATCGCCAACATCACTACTCTTGCACTTTAGGGCCATTATTAACTAATAAAAGGGTTATTTGAACACAAGTACTGTGATGCCTTGACAATCACTTTGGTAACCAAGGCAGCTACTAAATGAGTAATGGGCGAGGTGTGCTGGACAAAGGGATGATTCACTTCCAAGGTGGGATGGAGCGAGTGCAGTGTTTCATCATGCAATTCATACAGCATGCAATTTAAAACTTAAAAATTGTTTATTTCTGGAATTTTTCATTTAATATTTTTGGAGCACATTGACCTCCAGTAACTCAAATCACAGAAAGTGAAAGGATAAGAGGGGAGACCACTGTATGTCTGTTAGGTCCGTATGGTCTAAAGTGTAGCTTAAATCCAATGTTTCCTTCTTGACTTTCTGTCTGAACAATCCATCCACTGGTAAAAGTGGGGTATTGAAGTCCCCTGACATTATTGTATTGCTATGTCTTCCTTCAGATCTTTTAATACTTGCTTTATATATTTAGGTTCTCCTGTATTGGCATAAATATTTCAAATAATATATCCTCTTGATGAATTGCCCCCTTTCTTATTATATAATGACCTTCTTTGTCTCTTACAGTTTTTGGCTTAAAGTCTATTTCATCTGATATAAGAATAGCTTCTTCTGCTTTTCTTTCCATGTGCATGCAATATATTTTTCAATTTCTTCACTTTCAATCTATGTGTTTTTTTTAATGCTGAAGTGAGTCTTTTGGAGGCACATATAGTTAGGTCTTGTTTTCTTTATTCATTCAGCTATCCTTTGTCTTTTGTTTGGGGAATTTAGTCTTTTGACATTTGAAGTAATTATTGATAGTCAGACTCACCATTACCATTTTGTTAAATGTTCTCTTGTTCTGTAATTCCGTTTTTCCTTGCTTCATCTCTTGCTCTTTTCCTCTGTGATTTGATGATTTTCTGTAGTGGAAAGTTTGGATTCCTTTTTCTTTTTCTTTTGCATACCTACTGTATGCTTTTGGTTGGTGGTTAATGTGAGGCTTAGATAAAACATCTTCTATTTATAACAGTCTGTGCTAATAGCTTCAAACACATACAAAAGCACCCCTCCTTTCGAATTTTATGTTTTGATGTCACAATTTGCATCACTTACATTGTGTATTCATTAACAGATTAATGTTGTTATAACTTTAATAGTTTTGTCTTTTAACCTTCTAGTAGACTTATCAATGATTTACCCACCACCATTAGAATAATAGCGTATTCCGAAAGTAACTGTATTTTTACCTTTACAGTGAACTTCATGCTTTTGTATATTTTTCTATTATTAATTAGTGTTATTTAATTTCAGCTGGAAAAACTCCGTTTAACATTTCTTGTAAAGCTGATCTAGTGGTAATGACCTCCTAGAGTGTTTTTTGTCTAGAAAACTCTTTATCTTTCTATCAATTCTGAAAGACAGCTTTGCTGGGTAGAATGTTCTTGGTCGGCGGGTTTTTTTCTTTGTTTTTTTCCTTCAGTACTTTTTTTTTTTTTTTTTTTTGTGGTACGCGGGCCTCTCACTGCTGTGGCCTCTCCCGTTGCGGAGCACAGGCTCCGGACGCGCAGGCCCAGCGGCCATGGCCCACAGGCCCAGCCGCTCCACGGCATGTGGGATAGTCCTGGACCGGGACACGAACCCGTGTCCCCTGCACCGGCAGGTGGACTCTCAACCACTGCGCCACCAGGGAAGCCCAGTACTTTTAATATATCATCCCACTCCCCTCTGGCCTGCTAAGTTTTGGCTGAAGAGTATGCTGATAGTCTTATGGGAGTTCCCTCGTATGTAACAAATTGTTTTTCTCTTTCTGATCTTGTGATTCTCTCTTCATATTTAGCTTTTGGTCCTATACATTAATTATACTGTTTGGTCATATACATTAATTACAGTGTATCTGTGTAGAGTCCTCTTCAGATTCATCTTATCTGGAACTTTCTATGTTTCCTGGTTCTGCCTGTCTGTTACGTTCCCCCAGTGAGGGAAGTTTTCAGCCATTATTTCCTCAAATAAGTTTTCTATCCCTTTCTCTTTTCTCCTTCTTGGACCCCTATAATGAGAACATTAGTCTACTTGATGTTGTCCCGTAAGTCCCTTAAGCTATCTTCACTCTTTTTTTTCTTTTTTCATTTTTGCACCTCTAGTTGTATGAATTCTACTTCCCTGTCTTAGACTTCACTGATTCTTTCTTTCAATTCATCTATCTTTTGTTGACCCCCTGTATTGAATTTTCAGTTCAATTATTTTCTTCTTCAGTTCTATGATTTCCGTTTGGTACTTTTTCATAGTTCTGTCTCTTTGTTGAAATTCTCACTGTCTTCATGCATTGCTCTCCTGACCCTGGTAGGCATCTTTGTGACAGTTGCTTTGAACACCCTAGCAGATAAATAACTTACCTCCATTTTATTAAGATATGTTTCTAGACATTTATCTCGTCCTTTTGTTTGTAACATATTTGTCTGTTCCTTCATTTTTCTTGAGTCTGTGTTGGTCTCTGAGCATTAGATAGATCAGCACAAGATGTGTCTCCCAGTCTTGACAGAGTGATCTCCTGTAGGAGATGAACCTCATTGATCAGCTTGACCGAACTCATAGTTGTCTCTCAAACTTTTGTGATTGTTCAAGCCTCCTTCTTTGTCCTTAGTGGCTCCCGGTAGTTAAGGGTGTGCCAAGACCTATCAGTGATCCAGGGGGAGGAGTGCAGTCAGCAGCTAGATGCAGGCTGATGAGAAGCTGGACCCTCAGGCAGCAGCTAAGAAAGTATGTAATTAAGCCCCTTCCAGGGAGAAACAAGGCAATGGCATTTTTGCCTGCTCCCTCTGTGCTTCCTGTTGGTATATAGCTGCAGGGGTGGGTGTGCTCCCATAATAACTGTTTGTTTGTTGCAGTCCTTGTGCCTCATGAATGGAAGGCCCATTGGTTATTAGAGCCAGATGTTTCAGGGGCTCATCCTTCATGAAGTTGTCACAAGAGCTGGGGTGCCAGATATGTATACAACCTCCTTTCAGGGAGACGCTGGTGACTTGGTTTTATTATTGGAGTGGCCTGGAAGGAGAAGATGGGAGGAGTGTCTGCAACCTTCCTCAGTCTTTGAGGAGGACCACAGCCCCGAGGTGCCTGCTAAATTAGAAGCCTCAGGTGGCAGTGGCAGCTTTTTTTTTTTTTGTGGGCCTCTCACCGTTGTGGCCTCTCCCATTGCGGAGCACAGGCTCCGGACGCCCAGGCTCAGCGGCCATGGCTCACGGGCCCAGCCGCTCCACGGCACGTGGGATCTTCCCGGCCCGGGGCACGAACCCATGTCCCCTGCATCGACCGGCGGACTCTCAACCACTGCGCCACCACGGAAGCCCCAGGTGGCAGCTTTTAAAGTATCCACATAAAAACCTTTATCAGGGAAAGATGGGGAGCTGGGCGTTTTTTTGTCTGCTCCTTCTGTGCTGAACCTCAGGGAGATAGATTGTTAAGAACTGCTTCTTTGTTTGTTACAGTTCCATGGGACTCGTGAATGGCAGCTCCACTGGCTGTCAAAGCCAGGAAATCTGGGGACCCATCGCATAGGTGGCGGCCCTAAAAGCTGGGGTGCAGTCACGTATGAGCTCCTTCCAGGGAGGTACTGGCAACTTGGGGAGGACCGGAGGCAGAAGGTGGGAGGGATATTCGTTGGCCTTCTCTGTCTGGGGAGATTCACATGCAGTCTCTAGAAGCCTGCTAAATTAGAAGACGGGCCCTCAGGCAGCAGCTGTTATAGTATTCAGATAACACTTGCAGGGAAAGACGGGGAGATGGGTGATTCTGCCTGCTCCCTCTGCACTCAGCCCTGGGGCAACAGCTGCATCAGTGCTCGTGCACCCGTTAAGAATTGCGTCTTTGTTTGCTATCGTCTTGGGGACACAAGCCCTGCTGGCTTTTAGAGTCAGGTGTTTTGGGGGCCGTCCCTCTGTTGCAAGTCTTAAAATTTGGGATGCTAGATGGGGGCTCCAAACCCTTTGCTCCTCAGGGAGAATATGAGAGTTGATGGTTCACTTCCAATTGTGTGGTCGTGTGCCAGGGGTGGGGTTTATGGTGAGAGTGTATCTTAGCCTTTTGTACCCTTAGCCTTTTCGGTGTGGGTATTTTCTCATTCATTTGATGTGTAGAAGTTACTCAACTAGTTTCTGGATCTCTTTCAGAGGGAATTTACATCCACGTGTACATTTGGTGTATCCATGGGAGGAAGGGAGCTCAGGGGTCTCCTGTGTTGCCATTTTGGTCTACCCTGTCCGTTTCTTTCTGAATCTCTGCTGTCTGTCTCTCTCTTTCCTGTGTGTCTGTCTCATCTCTGTCTTGCCCACTATCTTCCTATCACCCTTTGTAGCCCCGTCTCTCTGTTAAACTACCTGTCCCAATGTCAACTCTCTTCTCTTTTTCTATGTGTAGCTACATTGCTCCTTTAGACCTATTCTTCCTATCAGGGAACATTTCTCCCAAGAGTTCTGACTTGATGATCAGAGAGGAAAGGCAGTTTTTTCCTGCCAGCTCAGTTAGAGAAATCCTGAGGAAGTCCTCTAAACTGTCCTGGCATGTTCTGACCACCACAGCCAAGATGTCTCATGATCACGCTGGATCATGTGCCATCCTGGGGCATCAGAGGGATGGGCTCCTGTGATTGATTGACCACCCTGGACAAAGCACATGGCGTGAGTTGGGTAGAACAGTCCTGCAAAGGATGGAAGGGTAGTAGGGGTGCTAAGCCAACCATGACCACAGGTGTCCGCTCTCAGGAGCCAAGACCAACTCCAGAGAAACAAACACACAACTTAATAACAATACAAGTGCTTTAGGATGTTCAGTCTTGATTCTGAATTCTCCAGCAGTTCAAAGGTGGGAGAGCTAGAGTAATCAAGGAAGACTTCCAGGAGGACCTGATTCTTGGTTTTAACCTTTAAAGGTGTATAAGATTTAGATAGGTGGAAAGCAGTGAGCAATCCTGGATGAAGGAGCAGTTTCTGTGCTTGTTTTATTGGTGTTGTTTGCCTTGTTTCAAGCTCCTAAGAGGCAAGGACTTTTCTTTTGTTAAAGGACATAGTGCTTGATGCCCGTAGTTAGACTGTCATTATGGTTCCAGTTCTGACCATCCTACCCTGCCATTGACCTTGGGGGAGGATAGAAGAATAATAACCTGAGAGGCCTCTAGTTCTAAGAATACCAACTTGCTTATAAAGAAGCAGGGAGGCCGTGGAACAGAGGTGTCCATATAGTCCCTTCTGTGTGTCTGACCTCAAGTGAGTTTCACATCGGAATTTTGTCATTGTCATGGGCAGATTGGATTGTTCATTAATTCAGTAAATATATCAGTAGCACCTAATATATACTAGGCACTTAGGTGCCAAGGATTCAAAGATAAATAGACAGAATCCTACTTCTTTGAAGTTTATATCCAAGTACAGAATTCACAGAAGTGCAATTATATGCGACGTGATTGAGTCATGCAAAGCAGTGGTTCTAAGACTTGGCTGTGCATGGAAATAACCTGGGAGCTTTCAAAATTACGGATGCCAGGGCTTCCCTGGTGGCGCAGTGGTTAAGAATCCGCCTGCCAATGCAGGGGACACGGGTTCGAGCCCTGGTCCAGGAAAATCCTACATGCCACAGAGCAACTAAGTCCGTGCACCACAACTACTGAGCCTGCACTCCACAGCCCGTGAGCCACAACTCCTGAAGCCTGCGCGCCTAGAGTCCATGCTTCGCAACAAGAGAAGCCCATGCACCGCAACGAAGAGTAGCTCCCGCTCGCCACAACTAGAGAAAGCCCGTGCACAGCAACAAAGACCCAATGCAGCCAAAATAATAAATAAATAAAATTAATTTAAATTAAAAAAAATGCGGGGCTTCCCTGTTGGTGCAGTGGTTGAGAGTCCACCTGCCGATGCAGGGGACACGGGTTCGTTCCCCGGTCCGGGAGGATCCCACATGCCGTGGAGCAGCTGGGCCCGTGAGCCATGGCCACTGAGCCTGCGCGTCTGGAGCCTGTGCTCCACAACGGGTGAGGCCACAGCAGTGAGAGGCCCACGTACCACAAAAACAAAAAATAACAAACAAAACAACAACAAAAAAAATGCGGATGCCTTGAGATTATCCCAAAAGTTTTGATTTCATTGGTTTGGGGAGGGGCCCAGGCATCTGGATGTTTCACAGCTCACCCAGTGGCTCTCGTGAGCAGCCAAGTTTGAGAACCACCAAGGTTAGGATGCTATGGAAGCAGATAAAGGTTCTTCAGTGAGATGAGGGATGGATAGGCTGCTGGAGGGATGAGACCAACTGAGCATTGAAGGAAAGGGGAGAGGTAGCTGGAGAAGGAAAGGGGCAGGGAGAGAGTTGCATCTAAAGGACATTGCAAGCAGAGGGGAGAAGAGCCAAGAAGGCTGGGAGCCGCTCTCGATGGAGAAGTCTCAGTCAGTCAGTCAGTCTCTCTAGTTCGGGCCTAAGTCCCCGTGTCGTCTTAGATACATATCCATTTCTCTGTGCCACAGTTTCCCATTCAGTCAAATATAACTAATGATACCTGTTCTCCTTACCTTAGGCATCAAATGAGGTGAGGAAAAATTAAAAGATAGTGTATCAGTGATCACTGGGAAAAAATACAGCATTAGAGTAAAACTTCTTTTATTCAGTATTTTTGGGGGAAAGAAGTATTTTACATAAATGAACTTTTAAAGCAACTGAAATTTAGCCATTCAAGACAATAATCATTAACAAATAAAAATCATTTCATTTCTCCTAACATAGGTCATTTGCAACCCTATTTTCTTAGAGTAAACTGATATCATTAGCCTCCTGCTTCCCGTTCTCTGCATTCAGCCCCTCAGCAGAGATGTCAGATACTGAACCGTGCTATACAGCTATGGCCTCAGCATCAGAAGAAGTGTAGTAGATTTATGATGTAGAAGATTGGGTTTTGAGTTCTTCGGTCTGTTTTTCATAAGTTTTCAATTTGTCTTGCTATCCGGGTACCTTGATTCTCATTGTTTTAAATTCTCCTTTTTCTTTCTAACTTGCTGCCTCTTCCCTATTGAGGACTGTAAAACCAGAAAACCAATCTTAGAATGAAATTTAAAAGTAAAATGACTGTGAGTCCAAGCTTGCTGGAGAGGGTGGATTATGTGATGCCTTTAGTGCATGAATGTTTTAATGTCTGTGTTGCCTCTTTTAGCTGACTTTCTGGGTCTTACTCTGGCCTGGATATCTCATGCAGGAGGTAGCTGACTGGACTTTATGTGTGGGAGGTTGGAGGCCCACAGGAATTAGTTCGTCAGGATTCCCAGCCTTCCTTTTTCTGACTATTGACCATCAACCTTTAAAGTTTCCCACTCCTATCACCAGAATTGTGTCCCTGTTAGACCAGGTTTTGAATGTTTGTCACCAAACATTTATTGTTCACAAGGCAGAGGTAAGGAAGGGCAGATAGGCCCAAACTCAGGAGGGTAGGAGTGTCTGGAAGCAGATAGCCAGAACGGAGGCTAAACCACCTTCCCCAGGGGCAGAACGTGGGAGTAGCACACCCCAAGTGGGAGGGCAGAGGGGAAGGAAGTGGTGGAAATAACCGGGTGTGACAAGACTGGGGAAGTGGAAGGTATGAGGTGGGGAAGGGTTGAGGACAGAGGTTTAGACCAGCTTTACTATGGAGTACATTACTCTGTGCTCCTTTACGTTTTTTTGAGTTACTGACTCCGTGACACTGCTCCAAGACACATGAGTTGTGACCATTATAGGTGGCAGCTGCTAGAGAGAGCCACCCTGCAGGGGCTGCAAGTCTCCATATTCTGTGGGTCCCCACAGCGCAAGACAGGCCATCTTGAGAAAGTGGCTTTCTGAGTAATAACCCTGAATGGTTCCCCACTTTGTTGTCTGCCATCCTCATGGTCACTGAGCTTCTGACTCTCCTTTCCTTCCCCAGGTCGGTGTCCGGATTGGATAAAGAGGCGGACTTGGTGCACATGGAAGTGCGGACAGCTGATGGATGTGAGTGCTGAGGCCACCAAGCTGGGCCCGGGGAGATCTGCCTGCAGGTCTCCTTCCTCCCCCAATTTGCATTTTAATGGCTTGGGAAGATGAAAAGCCCTGAGCTCCCTTACTGCCATATGCATTTTATTTCCTAGAGTCGGGGAGAGGCCTCCAGTCCCAAGGGAGACATTTCATTGAAATAAACCCTCAGGAATGAATTTGCTGGAGATGAGAGTTAATGTGACCAATTCTGAGGCTCCTGTTAGTAACTTCCTGGCATCTTCAGTGTAATTCACGTAGGGATGGCCGTAGCTCATCGCGGTATTTTGCATTCACATGGTGAATGAGACGATGCCAGCTTTAAGAAAATAAACTTTATATAGTCAAGATTACAAAAAAAAGGTAACTGGACAAACTATTTCCAGAGTTGTTTGTTCATTCATTCAGCAAATATTGAGGGATGGCCTACTGTGTGTCAGGCAAGATTCTTAGCCCTGGAGATACAGGGGTGAGCCAGACCTCTACTGTCCCCGCACATCAGCCATGGAATCCAGGACTTCAAACATTGACCCCTTTGTACATCATACACCTGTCTACATCTTGAACAGAATTTGACTGATAAAGTATCATTTTGCACCAACTTAAGTATCTATAGGGCTCTTCCCTGTCCCAGAAAGATAAAATCAACTTAAATATGTGAAAATAGATGATAAATCTGAAAAATATATGGAAATATAATTAGCATATACTAGATCACAAATAGAACCAAATAATCCATGGAAATAATAGTGACCTAGGGGTGCAGCAGATCAAAGCACCGGACTGTGAGTTGAGGTCCTGGGTCCTGCCACCCACTAGCCATGAGACCATGAGACCCCCTAACCTCTCTGTGCTCTGGCTTCCTACTATCTGAGGATGTTCATCCTTGCCCTGCCCGCCTCATAGGGTTATGGGTTGAATGTACAAACAGAAGGAGATTCTTTGTGACCTGGATGCAGGTATCGGATGTGCTTGTGCTTTGTCCATGGGAAATCTACTGCTTTTGAGGCCAAACTCAGATGTATGCTAGAAACGTGCACTTTGGGGAATATATTTTATTTGCTTTATTTTTATTTTTAAAAGAGTTAGAAGGCAAATGACACTTGTTGCTATATGCCTGGCACTCTGCTGAGTTCCTTCCTTCCTCCTTCCTTCCTTCCTCCTTCCTTCATTCCTTCCTTCCTTCCTTCCTTTCTTTCTTCTCTTTCTTCTCTTTCTCTCTCTCTTTCTCTCTTTCTTTCTCTCTTTCTCTGATGCAGCCAGGGATGAGGGATGACCCACACTATTTTTACATTTTCTTTTTTTAACAGAAGAGTTATATTTTAGGGAGGTGATGCCACATATTCAAATTCACTGATCGTCAAGCATGGCGAAGCCTAAATTCGAAATTACTCTTAGTGCTAAGAAAAAAAAACATGGAAACTTAGAGGACTAGTGGGATGGAGGGAGGGGTTTGAAGGAGCATAGCAGAAAAGCAGGAGGGGAGCAGACAGCAGCTCTCAGAAGATGACCCACAGACATGTTTTCAGGACAACCCCTGCCTTGGCTTTGCTTGTCATGTCAGCATTTTTAAGCTGTATATGTGATCTGTGGTGGTTGTAATATTTTAGACTTGGAGAAAACTTTATATGCCTGTCTGACCTCCTACATAGTGTAGGAATCCCTTCCCCCAGAATCTCTTATAGTGTGTCCTCAGGTTTCATGAGCTCAGGCTTAAGACATATCCTTTTCTACTGCTGGACAGCTCCTTTTTTTTTTTTTTTTTTAAGGTAATTTCTTACATAAAGCTCAAACCTACTTTCTGAAAGTTCAAGAATTCTGGTCCACATTGGGATAAGGTCTGTGGTACAGAACTGCTGTGAAATTTTATGAGATTAAAAGTGCAAAACACATAGAAAAGTTCCTGGCCTATTGTCAAGAATTGAAGAAAGCAGACAGAAATATAACAGGGATAAGTGTCATATGCCACACTTAGGTTAAAATATAATATATATTAATTCTATGTCTTTTTTTAGGTTTTTTAAAATGAGTTTTTCAATACTTCAAAGTATTTTCTTTCAACCTAGTGAATTGGCTCTAACCCGCCTTTGTTTAGAAAGTGCATGTAACAAGGCTGAACTAACCAGGGATGTTTTATTTTACATACCCTAATGAAATGTATGACTCCTTTCTTCTTTGGTATGTAGTGAATGCTTTCTTACACTCACACACTCACGCATACACATACATCTCTATCTTTCTGATCATCACAAAAAGGCACAACATATATTTTATTTCCTTTTTTTTCCCTTGATGTGGTAGCTTGGACTTGAATTTGCCCAAATTCACACAGATAGCCTAGTGATAGAATAAAAACTAGAACACAAAACTCTCAACACCCTACAAATAGAGGAGAATTCTGATAAAGAACAAGTATAAAAGACCCACAACTAACATCATATTTAATGATGAGATACTGAACGTTTTCCCCCTAAGGGCAGGTAAAAGGCAGGGATGTTTACTCTTTCTTTCTTTTTTTTTTTTTTTGAATTTTTCAATTTTATTTAATTTATTTTTTTATACAGCAGCTTCTTATTAGTTATCCATTTTATACATATTAGTGTATATATGGGATGTTTACTCTTAACACACTTTTTCAACATGATGTTGAAAGTCCTAGTCAGTGCAATAAAGGAAGAAAAATGAAATGCAATTCATATAGATTACAAAGGAAAAAAATAAAACTGTCATTATTCTCGTTGACATGATTCTCTATGTAGAATATCACAAGGAATCTACAAAAAAAAGCTGCTAGAACAAATATGTAAGTAGAGCAGGGTTGTTGGATACAAAACATTCAGTGGAGAGAGGATGATTATTTTTAACAAAGGGCGTTAGAAAAAATTGGGCAGCCATATGGGGAAAACGAACTTCAACCTATGATTTACAGGTTATACAAACTCTAACTCAAAATGGATCACATTTCTAAATGTAAAACATAAAATTATAAAACTTTTGGAAGAAACTGTAGGAGAAAATCTTTATGACCTCAAATTGACGCCAAGAGCAAAATTGATAAAATAAAGAATCCATAAATTGGACTTCATCAAAATTTAAAAATTTTATTCTTCAGAAGATACAATAAAGACAGTGGGAGAAACTATTTGCAGATCATATAACTAACAGAGGACTTATAGCCAGAACCCATAAAGAACCTTTAAAGCATAGGAATAAGAAACAACCCCATTAAAAATAAAAAAGTAGGAAAAATTTGAACAGAACATTTACCAAGGAAAATATAAAGATGACAAGTAAACACAAGTATTTGCTATATTTGGAGTAAGTAATACCTAGATCCTTTGAGTCCTTTTGTTCTGTGACTCATATGTTTAAAAGAACAATAACAAAATTCTCTAAGAATCTTAAATCAGGAGAAATAATGGATCTTAGATAATTATTTTTCCTTCCTCAGATTTTCCTTCATTATTCCACTTTTTCTGGCATGTTCAAGAGTCTGTTCCTTAATCAGCCCATTTCAGACCCTTTACCCTGTGTTATAGAGTTTTTGCTAATTGCTATTTTGAAAATTATCATCAAAGGGGTCTTGAGCAGTGAAATTCCATTTCTCTGCATCTGCCTGCACCACAGTTCTCGTGGCCGTTTTGCTCAACCAGTAGCATTCATGATTGTCCTCTGGTGAGCTGATTCCACTACAGATTCCTGGGGTCCACCTCAGAGGTTTTGGTTTAGGTGGTCTGGTACAGGACCTGGGAGTCTCCATATTGTTAAGCGCACTCCCAGCGTGATTTTGATCCAGGTGCTATTCAGGAACACTGCTGTGTGGATCCCTTACCTCAGGTGGTGCTGGAGTCACAGCTTGGGGACAGTTATACCCTCCGTAAGCATGAACAAGGAGCCTTGGTATTGGAGTCGGGAATTACTCTGTTCCGTAGCACCTGGGCTGTCACAGGAATGCAAGTGAGAAGAACGTATAAAGAGAGCAAATGGGTCTTTCTTTCCCTTCTAAGAAACAAAAATCAGCAAGTCATAATTCATTATAAAGTGCTCTCCACATCAAGATAACTTTCAAATGTCTAAAATCATGGACGAGAGAACTTCCTAAATATTAGCAGGAATAGTAGAGCTTTGTAAAGATCTTCCGGGGATGGAAACAGGATATGCCTATGAAAAAACAATTACATGTTGCTCTGTGTACTTCCCAGAGTATGGCAGAAATATAGAAATTTGTGTTATCTTTATTTATTGACCCACTCTAATTCACTCCACTGTGACAGAGCCCTTTCCATGTGTAGAAGACAAGAGGTTCTCAAAACCTAGCATTAAAATTGCCACACACACGCACACACACACACACACACTCACACTCACCTGGTCCCACCACAGACCAATGAAAAGATTCTTCAGGGGAAGGTCATGGGCATTGCCCTGCATAAAATTGTCCTAATGATTTTGAAGTACATGTGGGGTTGAGAACCACTGCACTAGATCTGAGCTTCTCCAACATTAACATACAAATGAACCATCTGGAGAGCTTTTTTTTTTTTTTTTTTGTGGTACGGGGGCCTCTCACTGTTGTGGCCTCTCCCGTTGCGGAGCACAGGCTCCGGACGCCCAGGCTCAGCGGCCATGGCTCACGGACCCAGCCGCTCCGCGGCATGTGGGATCCTCCCGTACCGGGGCACGAACCCATGTTCCCTGCATCGGCAGGCGGACTCTCAACTACTGCGCCACCAGGGAAGCCCTGGAGAGCTTTTTAAAACACACCTTCCGTATTTCTGACAAGCTCCCAGCTGATGCTGCTGGCCAGTAGACCCCGCTTTGATCAGCACTGCACTGAACGAAGCTGTGGAGGGTGTGTGGGTAAATAGGACACAATCAGCATTGAGTAGCAGAGGCAGAGAAGTACACAGATTATTACTGCAACATAATGTGCCAAAGGCCATGGGGACTCTGTTTTGTCTCATGAAGAAAGTGCTATCTGTGCGAACCAAAAGGCAGGGTAGCCCAGTCGCTGAGGAGCGACTGAAGGCTGCACTGAAGAGCCCGTGGTTAAGTTTCATCTTGGGAGATGAGTTGGATTTTCCCAAGGGGATGGTAGAAAAGGAGAGTGAGAAAGTTATGCTAGACTTGTACTGTCCAATACGGTAGCCATTCAGTTACACGTGGTTATTGAGCACTTGAGATGTGATGTCCAAATTGATGTGTGCCGTACGTGTGGAATACACACCAGATTTCAAAGACTTACTATGAATAAAATGATGGAAAATAGCCCATTAGTAATTTTTATATTAGTTACATGATGAAATCATAATATTTGGGGTTAAATCAAATATGTTAAATGTACACTTTTCTGTTCACCTTTTAGGTATGGCTGCTGGGAAATTTAAAAGGTCACTAGTAGCTCCCATTGCACAGGACTGCCCTAGACTGAGGGGCTGCAGGTGCAGCAGCATGGAGTGTGGCTCTTCAGTGCGTGGTGTGGCATTGACAGTCCTGTCTCTAAACCTGGCTCCCGCACTCTGGAGCAAACCCAACATAAACAAGTCCCTTTTCTTGTTGCGGTGTAAGAATCTCCACTCTTCCCCAGTCCTGGTCCTCCCCTTTGGGAGTCAGTCTTCCTTAAACTAAAGCCATTGAATTATCTCTTGCCTTGGCATGGTTTAAACAGGGCAGAGCCAACCAATTTGGTTAATAACAGTGTGAAACCTGTTTCTGCCATGAGATTCAGGATTCAAATGGCTTTTTCTCCCATTCTCTTCTGGAAATCATCTCTCTCTGAATGTCTCAGTGTCCCCTGTGAATATTCATATTTATATTCATATTCATGTCCTCTCTCCCTCTCTCTCTCTCTCTCTCTTTCACTCACTTACTCAGTCACACACACACACACCTTCTCCATCAAAGAGACCGTTGAGTGTCAATAGAAAGAGTATTAACTTGGTGCCCTAAGAGTTACGTTGGAGAATTAACTCTGTCAATTAGAGCCTGTTTGACCCTGGACAATTTTTTTTAAAACTTTCTGTGACTCTTCTAGTGCTTCACGTGTTTGAATACACAAATATAAGAGGTATTTTTATAATTTTTTTCATCAGTTGGATAACAAAGATCTTATTGTAGAGTAAAATTTACAATGAGGCAGATTTCAGTTCAATGAACAAAGGAGGAACAATTAAGAGGACCCCAAAATGATGCAGACTGCTCTGTTAAGTAGTTGATTCCTGTTTATTGGAAATTTTCAAGCATAAGCTAAATGGGGGCCTTGTAGGATGCTGTAATAAGTGAAACTTGACATGAGCTATAAGTTTTTAGACATCTAGACTTGAAATTTCTAGAATCAAAACCACAGCACATATACTACCATTCCTTGTCCTGGTACTGTTATTATCAGCTCTCTTCATCAATTACTGCACTTTCTCACTAAGCCAAGATAAAGCCCAGTACATCTTAACAGAGCATTCCAGGCAGTCATTAGTAATCAAATGGGCAAAACTATTAGCCCTGAAGTCTAAACTGTAGGTTCTAGATACATAGAATAATGGCTCTTAAAAAACTTTGGGTTACTGACTAGTTCAGTGGTTGTAAACTGTGTAACTCAGAGATCCAGCAGTATTCTAAGAACTCAGAGGCCAAGAAGAGGATAAGGGGAAGCTAAACCAACAGGATTGCAAGCCTTCTGTTCATTTAGACAAGGCACACTAAAATCTACTTGATATAGTGAGAATATAGGATTGTTTTTGATAAAGGACCTCAGAATTTTAAAAAAGGGTTGGGATGGATTAGAAATTTTCAAACTGTATCACTCTCCAAAAAGCACCAAAATGTGTAACAATTTGCCCAAGGTTACGTAGACAGTCAGTGACAGGGACTGAACCAGAATGTAGATTCTGGTCTGATTCTCAGCCTGATTTTCCTTCCATGGTTCAAGTACATAACGATTAGGATCACTGGTTCTGGTGTCAGGTCGCCTGGGTTCAAATCCCAGAACCCTGGGGAGTATCAGGGATCCTAAGGTATTCAGGATCGCTGTGGTTTCTAAATGTCTGTAACTCTGCCAGGTTCCCCTTCTTTTCTAGAAGGAAGAGACACTAGACTTCTCCTGTGAGCAAATCCATAAGCACAATAGGAAGGAATAGTCGCTACCTTTTCTTGCTTTGCTGATTTTTATTACCTACCTTGTCTCAGGTGCTGTGTTAGGCATTTGGAACAATGTCAGTATCCTTTGTTTTGCCCTGTGCCTACAAATAGTTTAGCCTCACTCCCCAGTCAAGGAAAAGGAGGCTTTTGGAAGCTAAATAACTTTTCAGAGTTTCTTGGAATCTGCTGGATTTCACTTATTTGCATTTGACAGTCAATGTTGTTATTTAAAATAAATAGCTCCTGGGTATTTCTCTAAGAAAAGACCTGAAGAGCTGAATTTGCTTTTTGTTCACAATTTTAATTCACTTTTTCAATTTTGACAATATTACCCAAAGGGATGGAAGTTGAGCGAATCGTGGAAAGTTTTTTTTCTCTGAGATGGCAAAGAGGCATGACATTTAGGATAGTTTGAATATTTAATAATCTTAAAGGCAAAACATAATTGCAGGTCAGAATATAGCACAAATGTATCGGCTTTTAATGTAATTCATTTCAGCTTAACTTGCATTTACTGAAGCTTTATAAAGGCAGTGCGAGGAGAGAAACAAAGATGACTAAGACTTTATCCAGGTTTCTAAGGAGGTGATCCTTTTGGAAAGGTTTGACAGAGTGAGAAATGCTGGACTTCATGGTGAAACTCATTGATATAGATGCATGAGAAGCTTGCCTTACAAAACTGCTGGTGGAAAAGCAACCTCTTAGGAAGATAAGACTAAGGATGTTGGGTTATCTGCTTTGTTCTCTTTCCACATACCTCAGTTCTCTGATCCAGCACAGATCCCAAGGCATGTTCACTTGTGAATATCCCATCTCTATCACTGGCCTGGGATTCTTCTGAGGGCAAGAACCAGTCTTATGCTCTCTGCTTTCTGGACCCTCAGGGAGTGTCTGATGCATGCAGCTTCTCTATACACCTTGACCCAATACAGAAGAAATTAATCCGTCAGTCTAAGGTCACCCTTTCTCACCAAATGAGACCCTTGGTCCGCCGTCTGTAAGATGAGGGGGCATGAGGCTGGACACAGTGGTGCAATGGTACCACCTTCCCTAAAGCCTTGCTAGCAGTACAGCTAGTTGAAATAGGGCCTGGTCCTGATAAAGTTATGGAGCAGATCTCTCTATTCACAGGGAACAAAGCTTTTGACTTTTAGTTTTTGTAAATGACCGCACCAGCTCTCAGAAATACATTAGGAAGACATTTGATATTTAGAAATATACTGGGCTTCCCTGGTGGTGCAGTGGTTGAGAGTCCGCCTGCCGATGCAGGGGACACGGGTTCGTGCCCTGGTCCGGGAAGAACCCACATGCCGCGGAGCGGTTGGGCCTGTGAGCCATGGCCGCTGAGCCTGCGCGTCCGGAGCCTGTGCTCCGCAACAGGAGAGGCCACAGCAGTGAGAGGCCCGCGTACCGCAAAAAAAAAAAAAAAAAAAGAAATATATTAATTATGAGGATGATGTGACTTAACCATTTGGGGAATCCCTGTCTTGTTTTCCCATTAGGGTATCCTAATGAGATCTTCATTCAGTTTGGTCTTTCTCGTTTTCCATTTGAGCATGTTTTGAAGGAAAGGATGGGAAATAACAGTTCTAGAATAAATATTAATCCATGTCCACCCATTATCGTGTAATTATATAGTGCCTTCAGCGGGCTTTCCTTGCCTAAACGTCCACATGCAGTTTTCACTCCCTGTTTTAGAAATTCCCTTCTCCCACAGAATACTTCTCTATCCATGCTAAACACAAGCACTGTCTCCTCCTTCAAGTCCTCCTTAATTATTCCAGCTCAGATGTGCTTTTTCTTGTCTGAACACCTATAGCATTTAGAGAAAGTAAACAGTGAGGTCAATCCAGTGTATGACTTTACTAGTAGGACCTGTGCTGTCATGATCTTTTGATTCTCCACAATAATACAGAACATTACTTGTTAATTGTACGTAAGAAGGATGCTGAGTGTTAAATCTCCTTCCTTCTCTCTTCATGATAAAAAAGAACTAGCATTTATTGATCCTTTAAAATGTATTCAACAATGTACTAACCTTTTTCATACATAATCTTATTTAATCCTGACGACAGTCCTGAGAGGCAAACACTTACTTTGTTTGTACCTCACAGATGAAAAGTGGAACTGCTGCTTAGCCCAGGGCAAACAGCAAGTTCAGGATTTGAACTTAGCACTTTCTACCTTCAGAGGCCTTTCTCTCACACACCACAACATGCTTGGGAAATCTGGACCGCTTTGCTTCCTTTTTATCAGGCATCTTGTGTTATTAAAACAAACATACACACAAACAAACAAGACCACAGTTGTTAGAAGCCTATTTGGGGATTTCGTGTTATATGGTAAATATCTGCTTTCAGTTTCATCATAGAATCCTTATGACTGTATTCAGCCTCGCTTCGAGATAATGTCCAAAGTCCAAATTTAAGACCCTTTGCAAGTTGGAGGCTTGAGCGAAGTGGTGATTCCTGCTCACCTTTGACACCCCCAGTCCCCTGTGACACCCTCGGTCACTTCCACCTGGTAGCCTGGCCTGCCTGACATGTACCTTTCCCCAGACCCTCATTTGGGGTTTTCACCAGGCAGTGGGTATCTCTGTGTTTAGAAAATTAAAAGCGTTGAGACTCCTGATATATGAGTCCGGCTAAAGACTGCAAGGCCCCTGAATTTTAAGTGGATTTCCCAAACGCGTTTTAGTGCTGCTTTCCTGTTAAAGTGGACTTTCTGTTCCATGCTGGGCAGTGGCAAGCCGCAGGGGAGCCAAGAAGGAGGATGAGTGTGACCCAGTAGCTCATCTACCGGGGGCCACAGTTTAGGTAGGTTTCGGTTTTGTATGGGGTGGCCTCGAATACACTTGATTCTTTTTTCAAAGTGTCCAAGTATGGGAGTAAATAGTAAATAGACAGGGGAGGAATGAGCCCATGTCGGGGATAAGCAGATGTCCTCCTGTGCACACCTTTGATTACCAGTACAAGGGGCTTTCCAAGACACTCTCTGGCGAGAAAGAAGCAGGTTGTCAAGTCAACCCTTGTGGTTTCTTTACATGTCTTCACCGCAGCGTTTCACTGGGTTTTAGTGCTTTATGCTGGGAGCAAATCACTCAGGCTGGGTGGGACCAGTACTATGCCTGGTGCTCCAAAGCGCAGCCTGGGCTTCTTGCCTTCCCTTGGCCTCTCAGCCAGAAGCGGAAAGCCAGGCCATTCTCGGCTTTCTCTGTGGACAGAGACAAAGAGGAAGGGGTCGGCAGGTGGTACTCGCAGAATGGGGAGCAAGGTGGTCTTGCTAACAGGTCAGGGAATGTGGGGACAGGGCACAGTCTATTCTCTGGAGAGGTAGGTAGGGACCAAATTACGGAGTCGAGGTACAAAGTGAATGGCTCCTGGTGGACTGTTAGGCTTGTTTTGTTTGGCCTAATACTGTTTGGCCTGCACCATAGTTTAAATTTAAATAAGCTGTCAATTTATAAACATTAGGAAATGTCACATTAAAAAAACTGGGACACTTAGCTTTATGTAGAAACTCAGAACATCTTATTCCTGCATCTCAGTGATGACTGATGCTGAGAAGCAGCTCCCTGTAAAGATGCAAGTGTTGGCCATTTTCCTGTAGTCCCAGCTGTTCCTCAGTGATCCCTGACACTGAGACCATGTGCCCGCTGCCATTCATCATCTCACTCCAGCTCAGTTTCCTCTTATACGTTATTTGCCTGGCCCCTGAGACATTTGACTTCATTAGGCTTGTTGTAAAAGGCGTTCTATTTTACAGAAGAATATTTGGGCTTTGTCCCCGGGCACTCAGAACTGTGGGTGATTTTGAAGCCGAGAAGGCTCAGCTGAGGTTAGGTTTGAGAGATGATGCTGGCTCCTTGCCTCGGGTCCACCCAGCTTCCAGTCCATCCTGCACCTGAGCACCAGTTGTGAAATGGACACAGCAGGCAACGCAGGTGGGAAGGCCTTTTCCAGGCAAGTGGCAGGGGTCGTGGAGAGAAGAGAGATGCTGGAAGCACTTCAGAGGCAGACTTTTCAAGGCTGGGAACCAGCTGGATTGCATGGCATGTGGAGGAAAGAAAAGTGAAGAGGCTTGAGCTACTGGGCAGATGATGAAACTGCTGATGGAGAGAATGAGATCAGTGTTTGACGTGTCTGGATGAAGGGCACCAAAGCAAATTGGCTTTGTCCAGATACAGACATTTGAAAAGTAGGGCTATAGCACATAATGAATTCATTTCCTACCAAAACATGTTTCTTTGTTAAATTAGCATTTTGTTTATTAATAAATGTGTGTTATAGCTAGCTATAAATTTTATGAGTGAACCCCTTCCTAGACAGCAGGGCCTTTCACAATAGAAAATCTGTCTCATTCACTGCCATACTCCTGGTGCTTAAATAAGACCCAATACATTATATGCACACAAGAAATACTTTCTGGATCAATCAATCAATAAATTAATTAAAGGTCAATAATTAGGGAAAATTTAAAGTACCCTTGTTTTACACTCAGTTGTTATAAATTTTTGTTTTTTTAAACTTTTGCCTTTATTTATTTCTGCCGCTTACCACCCCTTCCAGTGTAGCCTCCGAAACGTACTCACACCTGTGCACATATTTAAGTGGGCAAGCGCATCAGATGTATGTAGTAATGCATGTCATTTTAGATGATAACAAAGACTTCTCTGCTTTTAATCCTAAAATGACCTCTATTTTTCACTTTGACCCATTTATTATTTTTAAACACCATTAAATAAACAATATACATTTTTAAAGCAAGTGTATACAGAGGTTTCTTTATAGAGATTCACTTGTGGTTTTTCCTTGGGGAACAAATAACTGAATGGATTGTCTTCCTCGGGTGACCCTGTCGTCATGATCATCAGAATGCTTAGACTCGAGGATTTCTCATTCAGCTACAGCTGCTGCCATAATTTTGGGGGGTTGGTTGAGGAAGCTTCAGCTGCTGAGATCTTTAGAAAATTTTACAACTAATTATAGAGGTTTTACTTACAATAAGTAAGTACATTCTTAGTGTAAACACAAGAAAGACGTATATAATATAAAAAGCAAAGGCCCCACTTCCACCCTCGTTAAGTCCATTCCTTTCCCCCAAAGTAGTCATAGCTAATTTATAGAGATGTCCTTTAAAACTCTTTTTCCTATGCAGTTACGGCACAAACCTGTATTTATAAAGACATTGTTCTTTTTTGTTTTTTTCATAAATTGGGCAACATACGTGTTGCTAAATAATTTTTTAAAAGGTCACAGAACAATGCACCTTGGGGAAATCAGCACACGATGCGTATGTATCTACCTAATTCTTCTGTTCACAACATGGTGCTTTGTTATATGTGTACGTTTGTTTTTCTAAATGTTCTTTAATTCATGGACACTTAGCCAGTTTCTGGTTTTTCACTGCTATGAATAATGCCACAATGAACATTTTTGCCCTTGCCTCTTTGTGAAAATATATGAGTATTTCTCTAGAAAACGTCCCTTGAATTAGAGTTGCTGGTAAAAAGATATGTACATTTAAAATTCTGATAGATATTTCAAATTTGTTCCTTCAAAAATCTGTACCAGGAATAAAGACACAGACGTAGAGAATGGACTTGAGGACACGGGGAGGGGGAAGGGTAAGCTGAGACGAAGTGAGAGAGTGACATTGACACTACCAGATGTGAAATAGATAGCTAGTGGGAAGCAGCCGCATAGCACAGGGAGATCAGCTCGGTGCTTTGTGATCATCTAGAGGAGTGGGATAGGGAGAGTGGGAGGGAGTCGCAAGAGGGAGGGGACACAGGGATATATGTATACATAGAGCTGATTCACTTTGTTATATAGCAGAAGCTAACACAACATTGTAAAGCAATTATACTCCAATAAAGATGTTAAAAAAAATAAAATTAAAAAAATCTGTACCAATTTACTCTTTGGCTGGTAGGATATAAGATTAACTCTTTCCTCACTCCCTTTCCTGAACTAGATATTCCTTTTCTTAAAAAAATTATTACAAATTCTTTGGACAAGAAAATGCAGTCTCATGGTTGTTTTACATTGCATCACAGATCCCCAGGAAGTAGGGCTTTGTGGGCTGAGAGGTTTGGTGACCATTGCCCTTGTGTCTAAGTGTCTCTCTGCCATCCCATTTCAGATGCTCACTACCTCACCTGCAGGATCCAGGAATGTGCTGAGACTACTCGGAGCGGGCCTTTTGCCCGCTCCATTGACATCAGTTCCCTGGTCGTCCAGGACGAATATATCTTCATTCAGGTGAGTCCAGATGTGTAGTCGATGGTAGAGGGAGGATGCGTGGGGGAAGTCAACTGCTGGCTGGGAGGATGAGGATGGCTCTCCAGAGGCTGTGAAGATGTGGAGCTGGGGTGCTGTCCCTCCTGTGCTTTCGGTACACGGTCCGCTGGGGAGATCCCAGACTTCTGGTGAAAGATGAAGATGTTATGGGTCCTTATTGTTTACAGGGAACTTTAGTGGCCCACTGAATCCTTCAGTTGAATTGTCCTTTTATTATACCAAAGGGGTCTTGAAATGACCAGGACTTAGGCTGGAATTTGAGATTACTTAGAATCAAATCTCATTAGAGATGAGTAGTTAGAGATAAGTAATTTATCAAAGCCACATTCTATTTCTGTCCAAAGTGACTTATCTAATGTGGGAATGAGAATCTCCAAGAAATTAAGCATCTCTAGGATCTTCTTTCTGTGAAAATTGAGGTCTCACTAAATCTTCCCCTCCCTTTCCAGTGCTGACCACCCCCTCAAATGTCCAAGCCCCAAATCCTTCACTCCGAGAGCTCTGTGACTCCTAGAGAACCTGGGGCACTAATATTTTTAGGCAGGCAATGGAAGCCTCGTTTTAGATTTTGAGTTTCACTGAAAGGAGGTGCAAGATAGATCAAAAATGAGGGAAAACAAAAGAAGATGGTCCGTCGAGTGATGGACTTTGTGTGTGTGTGTGTGTGTGTGTGTGTGTGTGTGTGTGTGTGTGTGTGTTACTGAGCTAAATCATACTTGCATTTGAGGGCAACCTTGATCCCCCCGTCCTCTGCCTTTCCACCCTTCTATGGTCTGTTGTTTTCCAGACTGCTTCCTATAGGAACCTTGAACTTCAGAATCTCCCTGAGTTTGCTCAGAGCTGAAAACACCTAAAGGGCTTTCTCAGCCTCACTCCTGGTCTTTTAGTCCAGATCAGCCCCATCTCCCCTATAAGACCTTCTCTGAACTTCCAATCTGGGTACGACTCTTCCTCTGAATCTTTGGAGCTCTTACTACCTGCTGTTCCTCTAGCCCATAGGCTATTAGGAATTGTTACTTAAGTCTTAGTGGATTTTTCTCCTTCTTTCCAAACTGTGTTTTACACTCTCTGAGAAGAGGGGCAATATTTTATACACACATTTTACCCTGAACCTTGGCCTTTGCAAATCAAGGGTGCTCGATGTCTACTTGTTTTATTGATTGACTATGCATGTAGCGGTCACTATTTTTTACAAATCAGCTGCATGAATTTTTTTTTATTATTATTGGAATATAATTGCTTTACAATGTTGTGTTAATTTCTGCTGTAGAACAAAGTGAATCAGCCATATGTATACATATATGAAGCCTCATGGATTTTTGAGCTCTACTATGATATAGGAAAAGTAGCCAGCCAGGCAAAAACGAGCTTGAAAGAGGGAGCGAGAGAGAGATCTTTGTGCTTATATAATCACTGTTTCTCAGCCAGAATTTCAGGATTTTTTTTCTAAATCTTGGCAGGTCATTGGTACTGCCATTTTCTTATTCATAAGTATTTATTGAACACATACAATGCAAAATATACAGTACTAGGCACTACACTTGGTGTTGCCCAGCTTTCTGCCTTTGACCTTCTAATCTTTGCCCTGCCCCCTCACCCTCTGGGAGATCGCATGATTTTGAGCATCTTCTCCATGTTCTGATGACTCTCAAGTCAATGTGCTGTGACCTCTATCATGTACGGTAGACCTACATATCTAACAGCCATCTCAATATCTTCACTTAGATATTCCACAGGTTAAATGTAATTGACATGTCCCCCATGAACTTGACACATTGGTGGCACTGCCCTCTACGAGGTCATTCAAGGTAGAAACCTGGAAGCCAGTCTATGTCATCAAATTAAATGAATCCACAGCCTCTGCTAATATCACCTTATTTCTCAAGTGTTTCCTTTCATTCCATTCCCATTGTTATGGCCCCAGTTTAAGGCTTTATTGTTGCTTTCTCTCTATTTAATGTTTTTAAGGTAGAAGCACAGGGATGACTTATGAATTTACCAATCTGATTGCCCTTTTCTTAATGCTAATCCTGCATAAAATGACGAACATAGCAGAACTGTTTCTGGGCAACATGACTTAGAATTTAAAATGTTCAATTTTCTTGTTTCCTTTTTCTTTGTATTGCATAAAGTTTTCCATAACTGCAGGCAGAAGTCCAGAATTTTTTTCTAACTGTTCTGAAATACTCCTTTTTAAAAGAATTATTATGCTGGAAACCAATAGAAGTTTTTCTCTTTAATCAGCATCAAATTTTATTTTGTTTGAAAGAGATATGCATTCCCATTATTCAGTACAGTTTTATTGATCCCCTTCTACATTGCAGCCCCCTGTTTTAGGTGCTGGGGTTAAGATATTGAACACAACAAAGTTCTTGCTTTTGTGGCATTTACATGCTAGTGGGAGACAGGAAAATATGTAGGTGATATGTATACATACATACATACATAGATACGAAAGGTTGTGAAGGGTAGTGGTCAATGACCTGTAGTTTGAAGCCTGATGGCCAGCATTTATTCCAGCCTTGGTTTGCCACACTTAGCTGCATGACCTTGACCTAGGCCTCATTTGACTCATCTATAAAAAGAGGATAAAAAATTATAGTACCTACTTCATGGGTTGCTAGGAGGATTACATTTGTAATCCCGTAAAGCACCAAGACAATGTTCTGTAAATGTTGCTTTGTATCTTTTTATCTGTCTTCTACTATCATCTGTTTATATGTCTACAAAGTATAGCAGGTGATGGCAGTGCTATGGATAAAGATAAATGAGGGGCCTTGAATGTTGGGTGTCTGTGGTTATTGCTATTTAGGATGACCTGGGAAGGCCTTGTTGGGTGATGACCAGGGAGAGAGTGACAGAAGTTCGTAGTCAGAGGGGAATGTGGAGCTAGGTCTGTTGTGCCCTGCACTTCCTTGTGCCCCTTATGCAGATGTGGGGTAGGCAGCTAGAAATTTGAGGCTGGGTTTAGAAGCAGGAATGGTGGGAAGGTAGGGGCTGGAGATATAAATGGGAAGGGTGTCTGCATATTGATATTTTTGAACTGCAGCACTGAAGTCACCGAGGGAGTAAGTGTAGCTAGAGAAGAGAAACCATCTAAAGACTGAGCCACAGGACACTCCAATATATAGAGTTCAGGGAGATGAGGGAGGTAGTAAATGACACTTGGAGAATATAGAGATTACATCAGGAAGGCACAGGGTGGTAGATCCTACAGGACCTTGAAGACTGTTTTAAGGATTTTTTTTTTACCATGAAAGAGATGGGAAGCAGTTGAATAGCAATGCTCCAAAAAATGCAAAAGGCCAATACTCTTGAGAAAAACGTTGAATTTCATTAATCATCAAATAAACACAGATTAGTGCTGTTATTTGCAACTATCAATTGGCTACAATAGAAATAAAATAAAGGATGTCAGTGGGTTGCAGGTAAACAACTACACATACTGCGGGTGCAAATATAAGTTGGTTGCCCATCAATATTGAATCAGAGTCTTTTCATTCTCACAGGTGAGTTTGAGGATTGACTGACTGATGTGACAAATATATCTTAGTTCTGACAGTGTATGCTTAGTTTTTAGTTTTAATTGCTTCTTTTTAAGAAAAAAATCATTATGTGGTCTGTTTTCCTTGCTTTCCTGCATATGTATTTGTTTGAGGATTTTGAATATTTGTTCTAACCAAGCTTTATGAATATAACTTTATACAACATAGCACATCTTCTACTTTTGTATAATCTATTGATTTCCTCTTGTGACCAATTTTAAAATTAGTGCATTTCCATGCCTTTCTGTTTCTTCCCCTCTCTCTTTAATTCCTCTACCACACAGTTTTGGTTGGTTATGTTATCTCTTAGTGTTTGCTTTCCTATAATTCTGTTAGTTTAAATATTTTATTAAGCACTGCTGAAGACAAATAGAAAAAAAAAATAGCATGTGTGTTTAGGACCTCCTTCATTCTCCCTTCTATCCAACCCCAGTTTTGTTAATTAAATCATTTGGAGCATTTACATTCTGCTTGAACCATCATTCCTGCGTTTATTTTGATTTTAGTTTTAGGTAAATTTATTCAGTGGTCCTTTTACTATAGTTTTCCCATTTGTTTCTTGGTTGTCTGAAATTTGTCCTTTAGTAATGTCTTCAAGAAAGGTGAATTCCAGAATATTGAAAATGTTTGTTTATCCCCTTTATGCTTTAATATCACCTTTTTTTTTTTTTGCGGTACGCGGGCCTCTCACTGTTGTGGCCTCTCCCGTTGCGGAGCACAGGCTCTGGACGCGCAAGGTCAGCGGCCATGGCTCACGGGCCTAGCCACTCTGCGGCATGCGGGATCTTCCCGGATCGGGGCACGAACCCGTGTCCGCTGCATCGGCAGGTGGACTCTCAACCACTGTGCCACCAGGGAAGCCCTAATATCATCTTTTAAGGTATAAAAGATGTCATTTGCTTTCCATAAAAACTTTGCTCCCTTAACTTATTGAATGTTACTGTGTCTGGCTAGTCTCATATTTTCCCTTTTAGATGTCTTGATATATTTTCGCCCTTGATACATAAAGTCCTTTAAAAAATATATATATATATATATATTCACACACACACATCTATTTGAATACTATTTACTTTATTGGTGTATGTTTTGTGGTCGTTAATACTATGTTGATTCTTTTCCATGGAATATGTCTCATTCAATTGGTTCAATTTCTTCTTCCTTTTTAATTTCTCAAAAGTTTCTGTGATATATATTTTGAAATATGTATTTTATTTATTATATACATTAGTTTTATTGTTTTGGCTCTCTTCCTTCAAGACACTTAGGATGTGTACAACAGGCAAGAAAGACAGAGGGGAGACATCTTTTTTTCTTCTAGTACGTTTAACTCCCTGAGCAAAATGAAATTTATAAAAACAGTTATTTATTTATTTATTTATTTATTTTTATTTTTTTATTTTTTTAACATCTTTATTGGGGTATAATTGCTTTACAATGGTGTGTTAGTTTCTGCTTTACGGAAAGAAGGAAAAAAGAAAGAAAGAAGATCTAGTAAAAATAAAATAAAGTATAATATAGTTATTGAATTAAAAAATATTTAGAAAAAAAAAGTGACGGATAGAACCTTAGGACAAATGTTGAGCAACCCCAGTCCTCTCCCTGCGCTCCGACCGAAACCCGAAACCCGAGCCTCAGCTCGCAGCCCCGCCCGCCCCGGCGGGTGAGCAGACAAGCCTCTCGTGTTGGTAAGTGCCGGTCGGCACTGATCGTCTGTGCAGGAATCTACCCGCTTTGCCCTCCGCACCCGTCGCTGTGCACTCCTCCGCGGTCCCGAAGCTTTCCCCCTCCGCCTCCCGCAGTCTCCGTCCACGAAGGGACTTCCTAGTGTGTGGAAACTTTTCCTCCTTCACAGCTCCCTCCCACTGGTGCAGGTCCCGTCCTTATTCTTTTGTCTCTGTTTTTTCTTTTTTTCTTTTGCCCTACCCAGGTACGTGGGGAGTTTCTTGCCTTTTGGGAGGTCTGAGGTCTTCTGCCAGCCTTCAGTAGGTGTTCTGTAGGAGTTGTTCCACGTGTAGATGTATTTCTGGTGTATCCGTGGGGAGGAAGGCGATCTCCGCGTCTTACTCTTCCGCCATCTTAAAGGTCCCCCTATGAAAACAGTTTTACTCATACTGTCCTTGAATGAGTATGTAGCCATGTCCAGGCTCCTCTTTGCCTTTTTTGCTGCTGTTGTTTTTAACTTTTTTCATGAGCTTTGCCAGCTTATATTTTATCTCTTTCTGTTGTCTCAACGTATCTCCCCTGAGCTCTTGTATTTCTGCTTGACCTCTTCTTTTATAGAGGTGATGGCATCATGTGGGTTATTTTTATTTGTAGCAGTGTGGTCACAATTTTTATTTAGTTCATGGAAACATTTTTTGTTTTATGTCTGCTCTTTGTTTTTCCTGTTCCTTTCTCTCTTTTATTTTGTTGTATTATTTTGTAACTCTTGTGCTGTTTTCTTCTCTCTTTATATTTTTCATCATTACTTATTTTTTAATGACATGAGCTCGTCTGGCTGAACTATTTGAGGAGGTTCATCTTGGGGATCAGGGCTCTGATCAAGGCTCTCTTTCAGCTTAACAAGAGTCCCCCTTTGTTCTCGGTGAGGTTCCATATAACTAAAGATTATTAGTCTGTTAGTGGATTCTTCTTTTAAGGTAAAACTGCCTGAGCGGTGCTCTAGCAGCCATGCCTCTCCAGCTTCTCCTTGTCACCAGTGAATTCTGGAAACGCTCCCACTGCCAATTCCTGAGCCACATTCCCTTGGTTCCAAATAATAGGCTGTTAGTTTTACTCCTTAGGAAATATCCTCTTTAGAGAACTCTATATCTCTAGCTTGATCTAAGATTTGTAGCTGTAGGCATTTTTGCTCTGGTGCCTGTCTGTACCCTGTTTGTCCTTCATTGCCTTTGGCTTCCTTTCCACATTTAGTGTTTCAGGGTTATGTTTTCCTTAAGTATAGAATTTGCATTTTTCTTTCGTGTTTTTCTTGTTGCTCCAGGATGATTTATGAAAGGAAAAGGGGGGAAGCACCATTATTACTTGGCTATTTAAAACCATTTATAAACCCTTATCATGTATTTTCTGAAATGTTGCAATAACTTGCTAACTGATTTTCTTGCTCCCAGATCAGCATACCTCCAATCTGTTCACAACACTACCTCCAAAGTAATTTATTTAAAATAGAAATCAATGTCCTTGCCTTCAGTGGCTTCTCGTCACCTATAGGTTAAAATCCAATTTCCTTAACATTGCCTACAAGCTCTTCTACTATCTGGATCCTACCTACTGCATCAGCCTCGTGTGAAGTCCTTTCCCACCACTGTTCCCCATATACCTTCCTTTTTATATTTTACCCTTCAATAAAAATAAACGATTTTAGTCTCGATGCATACACCATGTCGTTTTTGCACCATGTCATTTCTTGCCTAATATGCCTTTCTTGTACTCTCTTTTCTGGCTTGGAATGTTCCTTTATCAAATAAACTCATCCTTTAAGATTCAACTTAGACAATGCCGCCTATAGGAAGTCTTCCCTGACATCCTCAGTCAATCAGGATTAGACCAAACTCCTTTGCTGATTACTTATCCATGTGTATTATGCATCACGAGCCAGGTCTGTAAACTTTAAGGGGAAGGACTATGTCTTATTCATCATAGTTTTTCCTGCACTTAGCATGATGACTGGAACTCAATAAAAGTTTGTTGAACTGAACTGAACTGAGAAGATAAGATGTGTCCTTATTCTCAGGGAGTGTAGTTAGTTATCTTTTTAAAGCAAGGGAGTCTTGTTTCTCCAACTAACAATATAAGACAATTTAGGGTAATTGGCAATTGCTCACTGTATAAGAAATTACCATATGTAGAATGTCTCTGCATTTTTATAGAACTGCTGTCCAGGAATTATCCATTATATTATTCAGTGTCCTTTTTATATTCATTCATTTAAATGTATTCAAATACATTCAGCCTAGTGGGGAACACAGACAACAAAGCAATTACAATGGAGTGTGATGAGAGCTGTATTTGTGGAAAACATGCATTGGTCTTGGATTGAGGAGGAAGGGCTCTTCATCCTGCCCTGGGAGGAGGGTCAGTACAAGTTTCCTGGCAGCAGGACTGTGAGTACCAGTTAGACAAGTGAAGGACAAAGGGCACTGCAGGCAGATGGGAAGACATAGGTAAAGTGAGGGAAGTGAGAGACCATGGTATGGGTTGGCCAAAAAGTTCGTTCAGGTTTTCTGTTATGGAAAAGCCCAAAGGAACTTTTTGGCCAACCCAATATATCACAACCTCTATCTAAGGACAGCTGTAATTATGGGAGGGAGTGAAGTGGCTGGAAAGTAAATTAGAAAATTGTCCTGAAGAGGTAAACCTTGTCTATTTCCTTTAACTGAATACTGATAATTTTGTGTTTTCCTCTTTGCAGTTGCTAAAAAGCTCACAACTGATTGTTTGGGTCAATTTTAGCAGTTTCCCTGCATTAAGCTTTATGCTGTTCTTCTTCCTTTCTCCTATACCACTGGCCATTTTTGATGACTTGGCACCTTTCTTATATTTTTTTATATTTTTGTTTGATAATTGCCTTTTTTTTTTTTTTTTTTGCGGTACACGGGCCTCTCACTGCCGTGGCCTCTCCCGTTGCGGAGCACAGGCTCCGGATGCGCAGGCTCAGCGGCCATGACTCACGGGCCCAGCCGCTCCGCGGCATGTGGGATCTTCCCGGACCGGGTCATGAACTCGTGTCCCCTGCATCGGCAGGTGGACTCTCAACCACTGCGCCACTGGGGAAGCCCGTTAATTGCCTTTTTTTAACAAAAATTATTGGATGCCATCTCAAATACATTTCTGCAGTCAATGTGGGTCTTTTTTTTATTTTATATTTTTGGAGAGTATGAGTTTTGAAAATTGAAGTGGGGATCAGTAAAGGCTTTATGGAAAAGGTAAGATTTGCACGCAGTGATGAATATCTACCTCTGAAGCAAGGAAAGAGCAAGGATTTTTCATTCTGTTCATGGAAATAAAGCTGCTTCAGAAGACTTTTGTGGGCTTCCCTGGTGGTGCAGTGGTTGAGAGTCCGCACGTCGATGCAGGGGACACGGGTTCGTGCCCGGGTCCGGGAGGATCCCACATGCCGCGAAGCGGCTGGGCCCGTGAGCCGTGGCCGCTGAGCCTGCGCATCCGGAGCCTATGCTCTGCAACGGGAGAGTCCACAACAGTGTGAGGCCCGCGTACCGCAAAAAAAAAAAAAAAAAAGAAGACTTTTCTAAGAGCAGAAAACCCTCAGACCAACAGTAGCTTCTCCTCCATTGTTTAAACCCACAGATTTGTATCTGAGCAAGATATTAGGGCATCAGGGTAGGTTGTTTTCTTCCTACCCTGGCTAGAAGTCTGCCAAAGAACGGTTTTGGGAAAAGCTATAGCGCACCCGGGCTTGGGTCCAGCCCAGCCTTTGTGGGTGACGTCCCTGTGGAGAGTTGGACGCCGAGGATTATGCTGCCACTGAAAGTCTTGCCATTTTTCCATAGTTTGACTTTCAAAGGGGAGACTTGCAAAAGCAGATTAATCACTTCTATGCCTACAATTTGAATAGCTAAATAACAGCAGGATGGGCATAAGGGGCTTTGGTGTGTTTGGTTTTTCATAATTTTAAGGGATTTACCACTTAAATTTTCTAACTTTTAAAAGTATTGATATCTTATATTTTGTTTTAGTGCTACCGGAGATAGAACTCTAAGGGAGAAAAAGACAAAACCTCGCAGAAAAGGAGACCAGTCTATCCCCTCACTCTTTGCTACCCTTTTGTGCCCAATGTTTTTCTTGGTGGCTCTTACATTGGCTCTTAGGGAACTTGTCTCAGATGCTAAGAAAAATGGAAGAGAATGGGGGTTCAGGACCCTTAGCCCTCCTTAAAAAGTATAATTCTGCTTTTGTTTGCTCTGTATATCAGCATCCTTAATACTTTTATTTGACGAAAGGAATCTGCTGCTAAGAAAGGTTTGAAAACCACTGACATTTTTATAGCCCTGCTGACTGCATAGGTCAAAGTCAGGCTTTTGTGTGTGTGGACAACTGAACCACTAGGAATTCGGGTGACATCCAGGCTTATATCCTCTCTCTGCATATTTATAAATGAGGTGCATGTATTTAAGGCATAACTAGTTACCCACAGTGAGTCATTATGTACAAATGTATATGCATTTGAGAGTGCAGTTTAAATAACCAAAAACCTAGCTAAGCTCTTCGTAATGTGCTTCCCATGATATTAATTTTGCATAAAATATTCACCCCCTCCCATTTGTTCCTCTAAAGGAAAGCTTCCCAGGCCCAGTCATAATTTCCTTTTTCTGGGCGTGATGTTATTATTTTTCATCCTGTATCTTGTGTGGTAGGAGGGTCCATAGACTTATTCATGCAGCTCCTATAATTTAGACAGATCCCGAAGGTTCTGCCTCACCTTTTACTTTTTCATTGACAAAGAGGTAAAGGTAGCCATCTTGATGGTTTTGCTTAGGGAACCTAGTGTTTGATCTCCGGCTATTGGGGGTGCTGAGCTGGAGATGTACAGAAAACTGTGAAATGTGTTAATCTGTCAATGCCTTTTCTGTGCAGGAGGCCCAGGTCCTGGGGTTTTGTAGTAAAATCAAAAGGAGCTAATTCTTCCCAAAAGAGCCCATGTTTTAATGGGAAAGTGTCTGCCTGAAATGCCTCCGTTCCACATGGATAAAAGAGAAATCAGCTTTCCTCTGTAGGGGCAGAGGGAGAGAGAGATAAGTTGGTTTCTGTGTTCTGAGCCAAGATGGTTGGAAATCTTGTCTTTTCTCCTTATGGAGTAGCTTTTCTAGTGATTATCCTGGAGAATAGGTAGTTCAGCAGTGGTTAGCAGTAAAATCCCTTCAGTGATATGATTCATACCCTGGCTATGAGGGAGTGTGTTGAAGAAATAGGAGCAGAGCCCTAATAAGTTATCACAAGAGATTTGTATGTCTTTCCTGAGCTACATGAAGCCCGGTCCTTTCCTCTCTTCTGGCACAGGAGGTGGCGTTTAATGTGGTATGGGTTCAGTTTCACTGTGCATGCAATTGAATTAAAAAAAAAAGCAAGTATGATACTGACCTATCTTCAGATATCTAAAGTATAAGAGAAAAAAACAGATCTATAATTAAGATCCAAATAAAGTACTCTGGAGGGGTGGACAAAGCAGAAAATTTGAAGGAGGGAAGAGGCCGTCCCAACCCTGCCAGATCCTTCTTCATATCCACAAGGAGACCAGTAACAGTGCAGAACCATCTGCTATGTAATGCCCCTTTTGACCCCTGGTGAAGTTGTGTAGAGAAGCCCCCTCTATAGCAAGGAAATCTGAGGGTGGAGCAATGCCATACATAAGAGTGGTTCTCAGATGATTCCAGTAGTACGATGAAACCAGTGGGTAGTTTAGATACAAGTTGCTGTTCGTTTTTAGGAGTTGTCTGTATAAACATAGAAAAATGGCACCATTATACTATTTTTGTGCGTTGGGAGATGTTCTAGAAGTATTAGCAATTAGCAAGTACAAGTAACCAATTAACAGATATTTGTTGAGCCACTAGAAATACTCCAGGTGCAATGGAGCATGTTAGAGGTGGAAGACGTTGTCCCTGCTCTGAAGCAGTTTATGATCCGAGTAGCTAGTGGTCTGATGTGGGGAAAAGAACCCTGAACTCAGAGACCTGGGCTGTAATTAGGAATCTGCCCCCTGCCAGCCAGGGAACACTGGGCAATTCACTTGCATTCTTAATTTCCTGATCTTTGTAGAATGGAATCATGCTACTTGCTCTGCCTAAATTGGAAGGTTGTTGTGAGGATCAAGGGAGATACTACTAATGGCTTTGGAATGCTTTGAAACTACTAATGGCTTTGGAATGCTTTGAAAATTAGGAGCCCTATAAAATGCAAGAATCAAGAGACTAATCCACGTGCAAAACTCAGCCTCACTGTACTTTGTGTATGCACCTTCTCTTTGAAGGGTTTTTATAAGCCTATCACATAAAAGATTACTAAATCTTTCCCCCAAATTCATTCTTTAATTATTCATGGCTTCAAGTCATCTATCGACATATGTGCATAATAAAATCGTCCCACATGTCTTCCATAGTGTTGGTTATCAAAGAAACCAACTTTTAATAATACACATATCTGTGTATAGATAGCTGTAGATATCTTTCAAGACTCTTGAGTGCCTTCTTGTAGCATCTTGGTCCCCAGAGCCCTGGGTTTTGATACTTTAAGAGCCCGTTTTACACACCTACATGAGAGGTAGAAGAGCCTCGATGATGTGGCTACTGTATCCCTAATAAATTGTTATCTTTCTGAAAGAAAAAAGCCCTGAGGCAGAAATTGAGTGTAATTATTAGAAGAAAAGCTATTTGGCAATATTTTAAATGATGTTAATTTGGCCTTAATGGGAGAGATTTTGAATGTTAAATAGCAATTTCAGCATTAGGGGCACATTTACAACACAGGAGTTTAAAGAAAAATGAAAGAGTTTCAGAGATGATCTTCAAAAGAAATCCAATAAAAACATCTTCAGGTGAATATCCTTGAAGCGCTTTCAAAATCTTAAGTGTTTTTAACAGGCAGCACTAATGGAAGGTCTTTATTTATCTTTAATGTTCATCAGAGTATAGTTCATTTATAAGTTGTGTTAGTTTCAGTTGTACAGCAAAGTGAATCAGTTATACATATACATATATCCACTCTTTAAGATTCTTTTCCCATATAGGCCATTACAGAGTACTGAGAAGAGTTCCCTTTGCTGTACAGCAGGTTCTTATTAGTTATGTATTTTATATATAGTAGTGTGTATATGTCAATCCTAGTCTCCCAAGTTATCCCTCTCCCTCCTTATCCCCTGGTAACCATAGATTTGTTTTCTACATTCGTGGCTCTACTTCTGTTTTGTAAATAAGTTCATCTGTACCCTTGGTTTTAGATTCCACATATAAGCAATATCATATGATATTTGTCTTTCTGTGTCTGACTTCACTCAGTATGACGATCTCCAGGTGTATCCATGTTACTGCAAATGGCATTATTTTGTCCTTTGTTATGGCTGAGTAATATTCCATTGTATGTATGTACCACATCTTCTTTATCCATTCCTCTGTCGATGGACATTTAGGTTGCTTCCATGTCCTGACTATTGTAAATAAACACTAATTATTAGAGAAATACAAATCAAAACTACAATGAGGTATCACCTCACACTGGTCAGAATGGCCACCATCAAAAATGTACAAACGATAAATGCTGGAGAGGGTGTGGCTAAAAGGGAACTCTCCTACACTGTTGGTGGGACTATAAATTGGTATAGCCACTATGGAGAACGGTATGGAGGTTCCTTAAAAAACTACAAATAGAGCTACCATATGATGTGGCAATCCCACTGCTGGGCATATATCTGGAGAAAACCATAATTCGAAAAGATACACGCACCCCAGTATTCGTGGGAGGTATTTAAATAGCATGTAGCTGGGCTGTGTCTCTACACCTGTAATGATATTAGTGGCTTGATGTAAAAGTTGTTAGTATTTGAAATACTTCCATGAATAAACACAGAATAGTGATCTGATCATGAAGTAATAATATTTAGTTGACCTTTGTGTTGAACATCTGTGTCCCATTTCCCATGCTTCTGGACTTGGGGAGGCTCACGATAGACCCCTCAGTCATTCCGGTGCGGATGCATACCTTGAATTTCAAGGCTGTTGAGATCCTCTGGGACAATTTGAGCTATAGGAGTCGTAGGCCGGTGGATAAGGACTCCTCTCTTCCTGAGTCAGGAGGGCCTTCTGAGCCTTATCATCTTCATAGGGTCCCCAGTAGAACTGAGCCCCAGTTGCTTATAATAATGACCAGTTCAGTAATGCACCTGGGGATGGCTTTCCCTTTCTCCTTGCTTCCTGCTTCCTAGTTCCACCACTCCTGTTCCCTAGAAACATTTCTCAAAATTAAACAAACAAAACCCAAACAACCCCCCCCCCCCCAAAAAATAAACTACCTGCACAAAAGCCCTTGTCTCAGGCCTTCCTTCTGGGGGGAACCCAACTCAAGACAAATTGGAAAGACTCTCTCTTTGAGTCCCTGCTATGCATCCAGGATTGTAGATAGGGTGGACTCTACAAGACAAATAGAAAGAATCACTCATATCCCTGGATAAAATTCCTCAATCCAAACACCCATTCCCAGGCCTTCTAACTTTTCAGGGACCTGGCTTATTGCTTATCCTTCTGTCCCCTCTGCCTTAAGCTTATTCATCCCTCTTTCCGACTTTCCATCAGTGTTTAAATATTTTAAAATATCTACCATCCTTAAATGAAAACAAAACAACAAAACTTTCTTTGAACCCCATACTCCTCTCTAGAAATGACCCATCTTCCATTCACGACCAAATTTCTTGAGAGCACTCTACCTTCATTATCCCATTTTCTCGTTTCCTTCTCTCTTTAACCCACTTGAGACTGACTTCTGCCTCTGCTACTTCCTTGAAATTACCTTTGCCAAGTTCATCAAAGATATCTTTGAATGGCATCTCGACAACACCACTCAGTAATGATACTCATGGACTGGTCTGCAGCTTTGGAATCTCCTGACTGCTCCTTCCTCCTTGCAGCAGCCTCTCTCCTTCGCTCCTTGATAATGAGCAGTCCAGCTCCTCTCCCTACCTCTTCAGTCTCTTCTTCTTCCTCTTCTACGGAGGTACCTCTTCCTCTGCCCACCTTTTAAGTATTTTCTCTGAGAGTTTAAAATATTCTCTCAGAGCCCTCACTGCATTCCTTTTCTCTGCTCACGTCCTGCCCTCTCTCTGATCAATCCCTCCTGTCTGTTCCTACAGCAGAATCAGTTACAAACCAGATAGATGCTGATGATTCCCCAGTATCTCCTGCTGAGACAGAGTGACTCCTGGGAGGGGCTCTGTATTTACAGGGTGTCCATCAATCCTTTCAGCATAGCGATCTCTTCACTCTATTCAAAACTTTGCTGTGTCTATCTCTAATAAATGATTCCTGTTTGCTTCTTCCCAAGAGATCTGCTGAGGATCCATGGAAGTTATAATGCTTGTTGCTTACTAGGCCAAAATAGCAAGGAGTGTTTCCCCTTAATCTCAGAGAATTGTTCTGTAATTAGCTACGTATTGGAACCTAAGTATTTGCCTTTCTGGTAGTACATGGATGGGTATGTCTGCTTTAGGGGTGTCAGTTTTGTTTTTTGTTTTTTTCTCATTTTGTGTATCACCTCTGAGTAATTGGTAATAGCTGCATAGAAGACTGTGTCATCATGGTTCAGTAGGAAAGGCTGCTTTTGTTAATTAAGTGTCTCCACGGGCATGGTGGGCAGTAGTGGCATGTCTCCTGTGCAGTGCATCTTACAGGAAGAGTGGCACTCATAGTGTTTCGTTATCCAGGGGCCTCATATTGTTAGATGCAGCTTGGGCGTTCTGGTCTAGAAGGTGGTTATGCTTTCCAGGGACCACAAACGTTTCTGTATTCAGCTCAAAGTCATGAGATCAGCCACACAACTTTCTTTTATTTATTTATTTATTTATTTATTTATTTTTAACCATCTTTATTGGGGTATAATTGCTCTACAGTGGTATGTTAGTTTCTGCTTTATAACAAAGTGAATCAGCTATACATATACATATGTTCCCATATGTCTTCCCTCTTGCGTCTCCCTCCCTCCAGGGAGTGATCTAATCTCATACTTTTACATGTACCTGTCCAGTTTTCCCAGCACCATTTATTGAAGAGGCTGTCCTTTCTCCACTGTACATTCCTGCCTCCTTTATCAAAGATAAGGTGTCCATATGTGCGTGGGTTTATCTCTGGGCTTTCTATCCTGTTCCACTGATCTATCTTTCTGTTTTTGCAGCCACACAACTTTCAAATCTCTTCCGCTGTTTGGAAATCTGCAAGTTCCTATTTCCAAAGCAGTGATTCTTCAGAATGTTCTTTCCACCTAGCCACCCCACCAATCTTTACCCACCCATCAGCAAATTGGAAGAATTGTTGTCTTTGTTGGAAAAGGACCTCACATTTATTTAGTGTCAAATTTATATCTGGCATGTGTGCATCTTACTATTTTTTTTATTCTACTTTATCTTCATAGGATCTCAGTGTGGTACATAGCATCATCTTTATTTTTCAAAGGGGGAAACTGAATTTCAGGACCTTTTAGAGAATCACCCTTTGTTGTATAGCTCAATAAATGTCAGCATGAGGAGGATCTGACCTCAGGGCTGCCTGGGTTCATAAAGGATGACGAAAGAAGACAGTGACCCATTTCTCATTCATTTCCCCAAGCTGAAGACCCTCACATTAGCACTGAATAGCTGGTGTTCCCAGAGCTTTTCCAGATGACTGTAAAAGTGAAAAAGGCAGATGCTCTCCCTGTCTTGGTAGATATTCGGGGCAAGAAAGCCTCACTCCACTCCTTGCTCAGTGAACTGTTTGTCAGGATCTGTTTCAGTTTTGTTTCAGATCAGAAGCTTTTGCTCAGTCATTAACCAAAGAAAGGCTTAATGGAATTCAGTACAATGTAATCATGCCCGCACCTCTGAGAGTTGTCCCTCAGATACACTAAGAGGATTATTCAAACACTCATCACTAAGGTGCCAAGGGGGGTGAGTGGCAGCATGGCTGATCATCATTACCATCCCCAGCTCCACTCTTCTCGAGTCTTCTGCACTTGCCTTACACCTCTCTGTGCTTGATCCAATTTCCATGATGTATTTCGGGGCATGGCATCTCTTGTGTCCCATTCCAGGATGCAGAAGAGCTGTTGCATCATGACCCGATCAGGTCTCCCTGTTATCATTCTCTTCCAAGTTCCAGCAAGTCCCCAACACCCACTCTGCTAAGCGCATCTCCCAGGAGGATCCCTTTTCTGGGGCCTCCTATTAAAGATAATTGTATTGTTGTAAAAACAACAGTGCTGATAATGAAGGCAGTTGGGCTGTTGACTGAGAAGCAGACTATTAAGTGCAGTTCTCTCCCCATTACCATTCTAACTAGAATATACATTTCAGAGGTTCAGCTTTTAAAATTTTTACTTGTTCTTCCTTTAACTGCATCACTAGCTAATGGGGTAAACAGACATTTTGGATTTCTGCAAGAAACTTTTGAGACTAGCATTCTGAAAGCCCTCATGGTCAGCCAGAATAAGGTCTTCTTGGAGATTAATAGTGGCAGAGCCATGGCTGATCAATCAAGTTGATTTGATTGAACACTTACTATATACCCTGGGCTGTCTGAGACAGAATTGTTGATTGGTTGATTCATTCATTCATTCAACAATCATTTATTGAGCACTTAATATGCTCCTATTACTGTTCTTAATGAAAGGGATATAATGGTAGACAATACTGACAAAGTGTCTGTCCTCATTTTTTGTTCAGTTTAGATGTAGAGGTAGGACTGGATGGCCTGACAAGTCTCCATGAGTGATGCTCAAAGCACCTAAGATATGCGAGGCTTCTTTCCAGAGTGAGGGAGACCCATGAGGCATGATATGATCAGGACAATTCCTGGAGAAGGCAGGGCTCAAGCCAGTTCCCAAAGAAGGGAATTAACTTGAGGAGTCCAACTTCAGGACTAGCCAGTGCTCCAAAGAAGAGAGACCTTTAATGGCAGGAGACGGTGTCCATGGAATGGAGTAGGCAGGTGGGGGAGGGGTGGCAAGTATTCCTACGTTTAAGCCTGATATCACTGTAACTCACTCTGTGACCTTGGGCGATTAACTTTCCTCCCTGGAACTCAGTTTTCTTATCACAAAAGGAAAGGATGGCATCCAAGTAGAGCTTTCAAACTTTTTGTTGTTGTTACTGCTCTTAACAGTGGGAACCACTTTTCAGGCAGCATTGTTCAAGGAATTCCAATATGTAAAACAGATGCAGGTGGAATGGATCTAGTTTAAGAAGGGTGAGGGACTGTATCAGCTCCCCCACCCACCCAGCCTCCTCTTTACCTTTTTATGGACACTCTCAAAGCATTGCTGTAGAATTCTAGAATAGAATCCAGTTTGGAAGGCAGTGGGCTGTATGACTCCAGAAATTCCCTTCTCATGCTAAAATTCCATAAGTCTGCTCACTCTATGGGGCAGTCCATTGAGTCAGACATGTAGAGGGGACTGTTGTTTGGAAGTATTTCCCAACTCATTTCTCTAATGTCAGAATTTTTAAAAAAAAAAAGATATTTGGGATGTAGCTAATTGCTCAAGAGAGTTGCTGAATCATTCTTCCCTTATTTCGTTTCACATCCATTTACTGAGGGCTCAATATGGAGATAATGCAATAGATCAAAAATTAAAAAGCAAAATCTAAAAGTTCCTGCCATGGGAGGGTTTATAGTCTAGTGAGAGAGAGAGAGAGAGATAATACATAAGCTAAGCAAGAAAGAAGAAAAATAATTGCATACTGTGAGAAATCTATGCAGAAATAAGCATAACTGAAAGAGCCAATAATAGCAAGGAGGGGACTTCATTCATTCATTGATTCCATCTGTCCCTCCAATTTTTCCGGAGTTAGTACTATTCACAAAGCATAGGGCCCCACTTTGGAGATTTTATAGTGAACCCAAGACAGACCCAGTCCTCTTCTCATGGGAGCTCATGATTTAGATGGATTCTCATCTCTGCTAGTTATTGGGAGGCAAAAATAAAATAATATAAAAGCATAAATTAAGATAAAATTGTGTGTGTGTGTGCGTGTGTGCGTGTGTGCATGTGTGTGTGTGTGTGTGTGTGTGTGTATAATATACCCAGATTTTGCTTACGAGCCTGCGACACGTGACGTATGTTCGTGACAGGCAGATTCACGCACCCTCTTCCTAAACTGGGAGTCAGAGGGTCTGAACAGAAATCAGTTCCTGCAATTTGTTTTTAACTTCTTTCTCCTTAGCTGGGATTGATTTTTGTCTTTGTGATCAATGGCAAAGAGAATAGCTCCATGGCCTGAGCAGCTGTTCAAGTGCTTGGTCTGGTTAGCCCCGCATCCAACAAACAGAACTTTAGAAGCTGATTATGAAAGGAATAGGATGAAGATGCTTAAGGGATGGGCCTGATTACCACTGCCTTCCTGGTGAACAAATGCCTGCAGGTGTGGGATAAGGCAGAGGGACACCCTGCCGTCCCCAGTGGGTAGAATAGAGCATGGTGACGCTGGGAAGGAGGAAAGCATGAAGGAGGAAAGCATTGGGATTCGCTTCCTGTTTACCAACCTGACTCTCTCCTTCCCTGACTCCCTTCCCTTTAAGCTCTTTCTTTTTCTTCCTCCTCCTATTTCATCCTTCCTACATTCGGAACTGCAAGCAAAACATCTGTTGCAAAAAAAAAAAAAAAAAGAAATTGATTGGTTCTTCTCTCTCTCTGTTTCTTGGACTTTAAAATTGTCTGATTCTTTAATCTCCGTTCTCTCCTCCTCCTCCCTTGTTTCCTTCTAATCCAGCTTGTGTGTAATGGGAGCGTGAAATTAGACACTTCCCCTCTCTCCCTCTAGCCTTGGAACTTCTCCAGGCCGGGCAAGATCACTTCCACTTTCTCCTCTGAAAAATGTTTTCGGAAGGAATGCACACCTTGTGATAGCGTGTGGTGGTGATTCCACTGAATGCAATTAGGGTGGAGAGGGGGCCATACCCAAGGCCTTCTTTCTTGTTCTCCAGAATAAATGCTTGCCGTTTTACTGCCTGCCCCAGGCGGCGACCGCTTCCAGATTGCAGCATGGAGAAATCATCCAAGGGCTCTTAATACGATTGTGTTAATTATTTCAGGGCGCTGTGTAACTGCTTCTTAGGTGTTCTTCGTGTATGTGGGAGGGAAGGCGTAGAAGTAGTGGCTTTCTTACTTCCTCTGAAATATCTGATATGAGTCCTTATGAAGTGGATTGAACATACCTTTTCTGTGTAAGAAACAGAAGTTTCTCGGCATTTTCTTGGTTAAAGAGTTGTCCTCAGCCTTCCTCCACAATTTTCACCACCTAGCTAATCTTCTGTCTTATTGAATAATCTGTAGTTCTTGGAGAATCAGTTATACATAAAGAATCAGCTGACATTTGTTGAGTGGCTAGTATGAGCTAGGCATATTATTAATGCATTTAATTGTTATGACAGCCTATGAGGTAAGTCCAACTCTTACCACCATTTCACAGAAGAGGCACAGAGCGGTGAAGTCATTTTCCAAAGATCACACAGCCAGTAACGAGTGGAGCAGAAGTTTGCCCTAGGCAGCCTGACATCAGAGCCTTCTTTCTCAGTCTCTGCTCTTGTTCTGCTCTTTAAATGAGAAAGCGTCATGACTTAAACTTTCTTGTTTGCCTGAGTCAAACTGGGTCAAGAACTGTGTAAGGGGCAGTGAGTGGAAAGCTTAGCACAAAGTAAGGGCTTACAACATGTTTGTGGAGTCATTGAACGACCACAAAAGAAACTGGTCGCACAGAATCTTAGGAGATAGGATTTGAAGAAGACATTCAGGCCGAGGAGACTAGGGCCCAGCAAGTGAAGGGATGAGGAACACAGGGGTGTGACGTTTTTGAGTCCCTACTTTGTGTCAGGTGCACGCTGGGCCTTATGATATGAGGGTGCTTATCTGTTTTTCGATGAAACTGAGCTGCAAGAGCAGTTAAGTGCTTTTCCTACAGGGTCGTAATTGCCAGTAGGGCTGGGGGTGGGGGTTGGGATCCATGTCTGGGTTTCTGTTCTGAAGTTCTTTTCAGATTTTCACAACAAAGAACTAAGTCAGTAAGCCCAAAAGGTACAGAAAGATAAAATCCCTCATAACCCAGCTGTAACTCTTGGATGTTTTCTTGAAGCAAAACTCCGTTCATGATGTGAACCACCTCTGCAGAGATAAACAAATAAAATTTTAATAAGATTACTGAGCAGTATAGTATTGCTTTCTTATTGCAAATGTCAAGTGAAAATGAAGCAGAGTGTCTATGTCAGATACTGAATGGCAAAGACTCTTAATAAAACCTACTACACACGCCCACTGTTTCTTGCCCTTCCCCCAAAGTGCCTCTTCTGGAAGCACGCAACCCCCAGTGATCCACACACTTGGATCTCCCATCCTGCTACCTTTCCATCTCTGCTGGTGATCTTTTTCTTCTTTCAAGCTCCATCCCCACCTTTTCTCTCCACGTGTCCCTTTGGTGTGTAGGATAGATAGTTCAGCCGTGACCCGGTTTCTCCAGTCTTCTATCCTCAAATCCATCATCCCATTTGGCAAAGGGGATGTCCTTCAGTATAAGAATCCCCTCTCCTCCTAAGGCAGTGGCAGTGTTTATTCACTACTTATTACCAGGTGTGTGTGCAGTTATGTGAGTGTGTGTGTGGAGTTAGGTACTCATGAGCTGAAATCCCAGTCCAGCCCTTTGCCAGCTGTGTCACTCTGCCATCTCTGTGTCTCAGTCGCTTCATCTATAAAATGAGGTAGGATGAGTGTGGACTTCACAGTGCCAAACACTGATTCTTTTGTAGTCTAGAAAGATCATAAGTTGTATCAAGTATTGTGGTTCTGGGCTGGGGCGTTTCTCTGTTTTATATTTCTTATCCTTTGCCCTGCGCAGGGCACCATAGCACTGGCATTCGTCTTGTATTGTCATTTGTACACCTTACGCGTTTGGCTTGTTTTTACAAGGAAATGGTGAACTCCATGAGGTCACAGCCCCGTGACTCCTATGATACCTGACACGGCCTGGGCACAAAAGTGCTGACTAAGTATTTGCTGATTGATTGATAAATGTAACACATGGTCGAATTGGGGCCAGTATCCCTAATGAGATGTCTAAACGTGATTAATGTTCAAGGGACGATGTGAATTCGGCCAGACCTTTAATTAATATGTGGATTCGGCAGTGGGTGGGGAAGAACATCTTGTAATGTGCTTCTTTGTTTCCCACAGGAAAAGCATGACCTGGTTTTCCATGCTGTGGTGTTGCCAACCACTCAAAGGAGTATTTGATGTAAAATCACGACCCACCTGTAAAAATCCATGCAATTATCTCCACTTTGTGTTTTTCTGATCTTGACTTGGTGAACACAGACCGAAGCAGCCTGGCAATTTGAAAAGAGCCTTGGGCTTCAAGTCAGAAGTTCTGAGGTTGGCTTTGAGCCTTACCTTTTAGTAGCAAGGTGACGTAATGTGGCCTGTCTGGGCCTCCGGCCCCTGAATTCTAGCATGGGGATATCATTAGACCCCCTTTGCGCTCCAACCAAATGAGATTCAGTCCAATAATGAAAACTAATGGCATGAAGTAGAATACAAATATGAGTTATGACGTGGGTGCCGGATACTAAGAGATGGTTAACTGGGAACAGGACACATTGTCTACCCTCAAAGATAATACAGTACAAGAGACCTAAGATGTTCCCTCTTCCAGTAATTCAGGACAGCGGCTGATAAGTGCAACGAGAGAGCTACAAAGAGCCCTGAGAATCAGAGGATGAAAAGCTGAATTCCAGCTGGGAAATTGGGATGGGGGAGGACTCTTTAAGGAGGTAGCTTTTGATGTAAGCCGGTGTGAAATTCCTTAATGCTGGGATTTGTGTCAGGGTGAATCCCTCCAGGTAACTGGTCTGAAACTAGCTATTCTTTGGAAAGGCTCTGCAGTAGACACTTTAGATTTTTTCAGGGTTGCAGGGTGTAGTGGACATTGTCAAAATTTAAAGACCCAAGTTCAAATCCAGGCTCTGCTGCTTTGGAGCTGAGTGACCTTCTGCATGTAAATTAACTCATCAGTAAAGTGGGGCTGCGTAGTATCTCTCCTCCAAGGTCATTGTGCACGAGGGCAGACAGTGCATACAAAGTGGTGAGCACAGAGTTTGACTCTCCAACAGTGACGCTTCTGCTGGTGGAGGACAGGACAGGCACGACACAGAGAGTACAATGGGGAAGCCCCAAGAAGTAGCAGAGTAGCAGTTGGCATTTTACAAATATTCATGGCTCTCTTGGGGAGGTGGCAGTGTTTTCTGAGAAACAGCTTGACAGATGGTTTAAATCCGTGCACTGCTGTCCCAAAACGAGGCATGCAAATCCCATGTTGGCAAAGTTCTCCTGTTATATCTAGCAGCCCAGGTATCTCCAAGTCTGTCTGGAAATCCCATGTCCCGAAGAAGCATCCCTGCTTCTCTAGAAAATTAATGGCTTTGTTTTCCTTTCCCTTTTAGGTTCTTTAAAATATCTTGCACATATCAATAAAATTAGTCATTCTCAAAGCAGCTATGTGTACCTGCCATTCATCCCATGTGGCTGAAGACACATCTGATCTATAGCTCTGCCCATCCATTTCTTGCTTTTCTTCTCATATTCTGTATTGCCTCTAACCTTTCAGTCTGTAGATAGCTATAGCCCTACAGACTATCTATAGCTACTGGCCCAATGGCAAATGTCAATGCCCCAAACAATCAATAGAGTGGGCATATGTGGATCATCAGCTTGATTTCTGTACTAAGGCTGCTATAAAAACCATAGACTGAGTGGTTTATAAAAGCAGAAGCTTATTTCTCACAGGTTTGGAGGCTGGCAAGTCCAAGATTAAGGCACTGGAAGATTTGGTATCTGGTAAGGGTCCACTTCCTGGTTCATAGACGGCTATCTTGTTGCCATGTCCTTACATGTTAGAAAAAGAGAGAACTCTCTGGAGTCTCTTTTATAGAGACACTAGTCTCTCCCCAAAGCCCCACCTCCAAATACCATCGTATTGGGGATTACGTTTCAACATACGAATTTTGCTGGGGGGACACAGACATTCATTCTACAGCAATTTGTCAGTGAGAATACTTCTAAAATCTTTGGGTTCCTGGGTACACGTACAGGTCAGTCATAACACCCTACTCATTGTATTTGTAAAGCAATTTATAGTTAACATGAAAGCATTTTATTATCTCATTTACTTTTCTGTAAGAGAAGGATAATTATTATTTGTTCCGTTTTCATAGAAAAATAACCTTGGGACTCCAAGAGACTAGTTACCATGCCTAAAATTGCATGTCTGGTATATGATCAAGCTGAAACTAGAATCACAGATGTTACAGATACTGGGATCTTCTACCTTTCTTCCTTCTTCTCCTTCCCACTCTTTAGTTTTTGTTTTCTGAAATTCTGGGATGTTATAGAAAAGACAGAGCCTGGCTTGGGAAGATTTCAGCCAATTAATTGACCTCATAATGTCTACCTGTATAAAGGAAAAAGGCTATGTGATATCTCAAAGAGAAAAACTTACATAAGTGTAGGAAGGCTATATAAGCTTGACTCCTTGCGATATCTTTTCTAGCCCTTTCTCAGTTCATCTTTTACAAAACCATATGAAACTCACAGTGCACAAGAAACAGGGACATTTGTGAAAGAAGAAGCAGGGGAGGTGTTTTGACAGGAAGTTTTAACATTTGTCTTTAAGGTTTCCATGGGTAGTGTTTCCTTTTTCTGTGAAGCTCTGGCATCCTGATCTAGAACTCAACATAGACTGTCTCTGTTTTAGCTTTTTATCTGTTATTATATTAACTGGGAGTGTTCGAACGCTTCCAAATTTTATACTCCAGGATGGCAATTCAAATCCATATCAGTTCTTTTTTTATTGCTGCACTTACTTTCTTTGCCTTTTTATCCCCCAACAAAACTAGCAGAGGAAAGACAATGAACTTCCATTTTGCAGGGTCAAGTGGGCATCCCAAGAACTTCTTCCCTTCCTTTTAAATTGTAAAAGCTAAAACATGAAGATAAGACTTGCAGCTGCTTAATGGTCCGATCTCTGGCACAAAACACGTTGACTTTGTGGTCTCCATAGGTGGTCTTCTCTACAAAGTCATCCTTGCTGAGGGCAACAAGAAGAATTTCAGTGTTCTATCCCTGGTTGATTCCGACCAGGTAGCCCATGTGGCAACCCTGACACTTCCTGAACAGCCTCCAGTTTACATATGAACTCTTATGGTCAGTCACCCTAAGTCCTCTAAGATATTAGACTGATACAGGCATCTGTGCCTCTAGTTCAGCAGGGACAGGTAATATGCATTGAGTACTTAGGACGTGTCAGGTATAGGGCTAAAACTCTTTACATGCCATGGTAGATTCATTCCTCGTGATAACGTGTCATTAGGTAGCCTTAATGTCTCCATTTTCCAGAAGAAAAAATTGGGAAGGCTAAATTACCTGTTCAGGGTCACCAAACCAGCAAATGGCAGAAGCAGAATTCAAACACAAGTCTGGGATCCCAACCAATGTGCTAGAGTGCTTCAAAACCGGAAGAGTCTTCTTTGAAAATATGTAATTGGAAACTTATCAAGCCCAGCTCCTTTATTTGAAAAAACAGCCTCAGAGACTCAGGCCTACTGGTTCTTCTTGTTTGTGTGGTCTAGATCTAGACATGGCCTTGGTCCCATGCTTTTCTAACTCATCACCTTTTCTCTACCTTACTAGCATTCCCCATAGGCAGTGAAGGCCCCAAGAAGTCTCTTGGCAGGACTGGTGAAAGTGGAAGTTGATTTGTCAGTATTTTTTGGCCAATAGTGCGCTGGCAACCTCAGTACACGTCTTCCGTCCAACACCGGCCCTACAAGCACACGCGCGCACACACACACACACACACACACACACACACACACACATCCCTCATACAAAGAGGGAGAGGGCAATATTGGCTTCACGTCAACTATCTTATCCCAAATCTATTCTTGGTAAAGCTATTTTGGGGCTATGTTAGGGGCCCGATAAAGAATTTTATGGGCAAATCTGTTTCAAAGAGGTTCAGCCTCAGCAGGAGTGTCGTGGTAGGCATTAGATCCACTCTTTCTAGAAACAGGCAGATAAAACTGCATATTGCATTAATAGCCCAGAGCCTCTAGGACCTAAAACGAGCAAGCACCAGTTTGACAAACACTAACTTCAGCATCAAACAGTCTAGCAGAGGAGATGGCTTGCTGATCGGTGTCTTGTTCTAAATGCTGAACACAGGTTTGATTCAGACACATAGTGTAGTGCCTTAGCAGAGCGCTTTCAGAAAATGAACTCAAGATGACAGAGACGACATAACCTGCCACGTAGAAGCCATCCTGACACTTAAAGCTGCATCCTAATGAGACCCATGGCTGTTTATTGACTCCTATGGCCCGGTAGTCAGAAGCCTGTTTCTTTGTTCTTAAAGAAGAAATATGATCTTTAAAGGAATTATGTAGGTGGAGAGGAAGAGAAAGGCCTAACAACATCAAGCCTTATTTTAAATAATCTGAATAGAATTAATGAGCAAAGAAATTGGAAAAGTTAATTGTGCATGATAGCACTCAGCTGTTCCCTCCCGTTTTTTAAGGAGGAGGAAACAATGCAAGGGCTGTGTGAGCAATAACTAACGTCTGCCTATAAAGATGCTCATTTCTCTTGGCTTGGACAGATTCTTCACATCGTACTGGACCCAGCAAGGTCCTCTAGCTGGAAAAGCTTCTAAATGTCACTTCCTATGAGGGCAGCAGCTCTGGTGTAAGCTGAATTTATTTCCATTATAGCCCCTCTTATTCACCAATTTCAATAGCAGAACTATTCACTCCTGTGCAACAATAGCGCATTGATTTCTCAGGGCTGGGAAATTGACATGAACCCTACCAGAGAAAGATCTGCCTTGCTGGTGGGCATCTTATCCAGGAAATTGAGAACTGAATGACCTGGGATCCATTCCCTTCCATAGAGAGGTTTGGAAACCTCACGTAGTCTGAGGGACCAGCGTAAACTTCGCAGTCAGATAGACTTGGGTTCAAATTCCAGTTCCACCAGTTGCTTGCTGTGTGTCTTTGAGTATGTTGTATAAGTTCTCTATGCCTCAATTTCTCCTCTGACCATAAAGCAGAAAGCTGGTACATACAGAAGAATAGTGCTTGGTATTTAATAAACGCTAAAAAAACGTTATATTATCGATCCTTTTACCTTGTAGGGTACTAATAATAGTTTTAACAATAATAACAGCAATAATTATTGTGGATATTGAATAGTATTGTGGACCTAAAGCACTCATCACATGATAGATATTTGAAAATATTAGTTTCTGCTTTTCAGATTACCTGTGCCCACTTGTGAATTCTAGAGACATTAGAAGTTCTCTTCTTTCTATCTGTGGAAGAAGCAGGCTCAATATGACTCAAGGCCCTCTGGTTCCATTTTGGGGGGCAGATTTCTCTCTCTCCTGCAGGGCAAGTCATCATCTAGAAGCAAGGAGAAGTGACAAAAATATAGGAGATGTCAGTTCAGACTTGGTTACGGCAGGCGTGGGAACAAGTCAGCGGAGACAGATGTGTTTAACGGCCAATGTATTTGTCCAAAGGAATCATTTTCACTGGCCAGGAGCCCAATTAAACCTGTAAAATGGAAATCCAGAAAATCAGATTAACGAGCCAGTCATTAGTAAGGAAGAGGCCCAGCTAATTTTGTGTTTAGCATGACTGATGGTCCCAGAGCAAATAATTGGATGACATCCATCAAATGTAAAATAAAAGGTGTCACTGAAAGGGAAAGTAGTAATAATCTCTGGGATTTGCAGTGCCAGCAAATTTGCTTGTAAGGAAGAGAAAAGTTCATCAAAATAGATTAATAGGTGCTAAACTTTATTCCTTCCTTGTGTGATTGCCAGAGGACCACACAAATAATAGCGGAGAGGCAGCAAAGGCACTAGGCTGGTATCATTCCAGCACTGGGAGGACTCTGCTCCCAAGGGGGAATATGCTAAAACTTCTATTTGGAGATAAGTCCCTGTGACCAGCAGGGACTGGGCAGGGATAGAGTTCTTCTCTACAGCCACCGTGTAGTCACTAAACAATGGAGAAAATCGAACTCAGAGGCTCTCTGTTTAAGCGAATGGATCACAATTCATCGTTCAGTCAGTAAGTATTGACTTTCTGCCCTATGCCTGCCTCTTTGGAGGTGTGCTCATTCCTAGGTAAATTTTTAAGCGTAGGCTGGAGTTGTACAGTGGCTGGGACAATGAAAGGCTGTATGATGTTGGGCAAATTAGTGACCTCTCTCAGCCTCAATGTCCTGACCTGTAGAGCATATATATATATATTTTTTTTTTCTCTACATGTCAGGAATATATATATGTATATATATAAGTACAAATGAAGTATGATTTATAAACTGCTTACTGTAGCATCTTCCACGTAATGTGTTTTCTCACTGCATGGTGATTACTATTCCTCTTGTTTTTATTACCTCACTTCTCTTCTAAGAAGACATCATTTTTAAGATGCAGTGTCAATGTCATGGCTGATTCTCTGGGAATATGAGGAAACACAAGCATATACACACAAGTCAATTACAGAGATTTTAAAAAATTTTCTTAAAGATGTTGGAATTAAGGAAATGTTACAGTTGTTGACATGAGTAAGGTGAATAGAGGATTTGTCTCAGTCACAGGACGAGGAGAACAGGTTTCGAGCCAATCTCTACTAGGTTCTTATCTTGGGCAAGTCATTCCATATCTTATAGACTCTGCAGCGTTGTCAGTGGGGTTAAACTAGATAATTTATGTAAGGGAGGTTCTGGAGCGTGGTAGATGAACCCAATTGATGACAGTTTTATCATTTTTTTTTATCATCATGCATCCACTGATTGCCTGCCGTGAGACCAACATTACTTAGTAATCAAGAAGTTACACCCTTATAATAAGACATGGAGGGATCATTATAGGTATATGTACACCACAAGAGTAAATGTTGAAAGTGCTATAGAAATGGAAATAGCAAAATTCAGGAGATGAGAGGAGGGAGAAGTTATAATGAATCGGTGGCATCCACAACCCTTCCGTGAACTCCGGGGCCTTACACTGAGCTTTCTGCAGTACAGAGAGTGGACAGCCAGGACAGAGGCAGAGCTGCAGGAGCCAGCTTGATGTCGCTGCAGGATGCTGTGGCATCAGAGGTACTGGGGAACCTCTGGGCTCCTTGGCCTTCGTGCAGCCCATTAATATTTTAGATTATCCCATGGTAGTTCTGAAGTGTAATTCCATCTTCATGCTTTATTTAAGCAGAAACTCTCCCAGGTTGTGTGTGTGAGCTTCTGTGTGTGCATGCGTGTGTGTGCGTGCGTGTGTGTGTGTGTGTATGTGTGTGAGAGAGAGAGAATCTGTGCTTGCACAGGGCCATACAGGCATGGCTGGGCTGAGTTCCAGGGTCAGGTCAGCAGGACCCTATCAAGGAGACCACTCTGTTCTCCTTTGGCCCTTGGTAAGTTAGAAACCCCAGGGGGCCCTACCTTGCTCTGTGGTGCTGATAAGAAGCCTGGTGGTGCTGTCATCTTGTTCCCTGTGGAGGTGACTGGGTCTTCGGGGGAAAGGCTGCTTTTAATTGCTGACCTCTGGCCAGCATTAGTCACGGGATTCTGACACAGGTCTAATTCACTAAGGGTGAGGTTGGTGAACTTCGGGATGTTCTGTGGAGAGCTGATTGTCAAGCACGTGATGGGAGACCAGAGGATATATTTGGGGGATTAAAAACTTTATCACTGGGTAAAAGGTCTTCTTGGGTGGGGATGATGCAAATGATTTAGAACTATGTCAGGGGTGGTGGTCATACAACATTGTGAAGTTTCTAAATGCCACCGAATTGTACACTTTAAAATGGTTAATTTGATGCTGTATGAATTTCACCTTAATTTTAAAAAGACTTTATTATCACTGTAAACACAAAATTCAGGGAAGTGGCTACATCTCAGAGGGAGGCATGGGTCAGGACAGGTGAGGAGCACAGAGGCATAGAGGTATTTGTCATTTGGCACTGAAGTTCTTGTTCTGTGCTGCTCCAAGTGTGGTCCCCAGACCAGCATCAGCATCATCTAGAACTTATTAGAAAAGACAATTCTTGGACCTCATCCCAGACTGATTGAATCAGAGGCTCTGTGGGTGGGGCCCAGCAGTCTGAGTTTTAACAAGCTTTCTGGGCGATCCTGATGCATGCTGAAGTTTAAAAACTACTGATCTAGTTCTTGGGTTTGCAGGTACGTTTATATGTGTTGGTTTTATAATTAAAAATAAAGCCAGATTAAAGGAGCATATAGGATCATGCCAGGACTCATGGTGACTGTGCTTAGAACCAAGGGTTACATTTGAATCTGATTCTATGTAGTTGAGATGTATTTTAAAAAGAAAAACAAAAGACTACATCGACTCATTGGTCTTAATCTGTCAACACCCCATCTCTAAGCCAACACAGAACAATATAGATTCAGAACAGATGTCTTATAAAAAAAAAAAGTCTTGGAATACAAGATACGAGTGATTCTAATTAGAAAATAGAGATGTAAGGATAGCAGTGACCATCAGGGGGGAACCAGTCTCTCCTCTTGGTTCAAAGCCTAAGACTTTGCACCAAGTTTTTTCCAAGGTTCTGCCTTCACACTGACTTGAACATCTGTTCTACCTGGCAGCTTGTGGGGCCTGCTTTGTGGGCTTGCAGTCTGCGCAGGTCAAGAGAGAGCCACGGGAAATGCCATCTCTTAAGAGTGAGGAGCGATGGGTGGCTTTCAGTAGAGAAGTTATACGCCCCCTGCTCCCAGCAGCCGCTGTGGGTGGGCACTAGGGTTGGACCAGGGTCAGGGGACTGGCCTATCTTCTGCAGGAGCCTGGGCTTCCAGTGATTGCTTCCTCAGCACAGCAGCCTGGTTGCTACTGTCCTCCTGTTATTTTCTCTGAGCAGCCTATGTTGTCTTCTCCTGTGAATATTAATTTCCCCTGAGTTAGGATAATTGGGCCAAGAGCAGCCATCTGCAGAGCTATGCCATGTTGGCGAGACTTTCCAGCAAGCCCAGGCCAGGGGACCCTTTCTTGGAGTGGTTTCCAGGTTCCTCTAAGAATCCATCTGTTGCCAAGTGAGGTTTCAGATGTTGACTCCCCCTGCCATGAGCTAGTAGAACTGAGACTCAGATATAAGATTTCTGACTTTCAAATCCAGAGTTCTTTCTCTGACTTTTGATGCCTTTAATGAACTAACACATGGAAAGAATCAGTAAATGTCTGTTCAGTGCGTGGATTTGTAAATAGGAAGGAAAATAATTGTGCTCAGAGAGGAAGTGAAATTAATTTCAAAGTAATAAGGCTTTGAGCAGTGGTAATTGTTCAGATACAGAACAAATTTTCTTTGACAATCATGTCATCATTGCAGTGGATGAAAAGCTGTTGAAAAAAAGAATATATAGATCATGGGTACAGCAGACATCAGTAGCTTCTCTGTTTTCAGTTGAAAATATTTATTAAGTGTGTATGTATTCAGAACACCGTCACAGAGTACAGAGCCCCTGCTCTCACAGACATTGCCAGCCTCAGGGGAAGACCGTTGGAATTACTCACTTATTGTCTAAGTGCTTGCCACAGGAGCGACTCAGGGCACTGTGGGGTTGGAGGATCAAAGCCAACAGGGAGTATTCCCTAAAAGGCTGTTACAAACCTCCTGTGGCTGTTGATGGAGAGGCTACTGCTTTCCACCTTGTGCCGTGATCCGTAGCCCCATCTGACCTTTTGTGTTTTCCCCACGATACAGGTTACAACTGGCGGAAGAGCCAGCTACTACGTGTCTTACCGAAGAGAAGCCTTCACTCAGATAAAGCTGCCCAAGTACTCGCTGCCCAAGGTACGCACCACCTGCTCCCCTGGGTCCCGCCAGATAAAGGGGTGGGGAGAGGCTGCCTCATTGGGCTGCAGAAGGTTTGATCCCTGCCTGGGAGACAGCTGGCATTCAGCCGCACTTAACCACTGTGGGGTTTAGCCTCTGCTGATGTCGCTGAATCTGGGTTCTGTGTTCCCCTCTCAGCAGGGTACACAGGCAAGAGCTTTGATTTCCTATGATTCAAACATCCGATATAATCTTGGGTCATTTCCCAGGACTGGTAGTGAAAGGAACACTAGCTTTGCAATCTCTTCTGAGGGCCCCTCCCTTTCACCAGGGCCTTATTGACAAGTAGAGGGCCAGGCTTAGAATGGTCCAGGCAGAAACCATAGGTAGATAGATAGATAGATAGATGCGGACAGGTTAGTCTCATGGCTTTCTTGCTTTTCTCTACTCTTCAATGCTAAATATAAATGCACTGCCTGTATTTCCACTCCCTTCTGCCACTATGAGTAATTAAAAAGGAATAATTTACTATAAAATTAATATCAAATCATGGCATTTTAACTCCTGTATTGGAAAATCATAAAACTTACTCTGTGGACCTCATCCCCTGTGAACAATGGCTTCTGGGAGGAGACAGATCTTAGAACCTTGGTATGAATGTGGGAGGGCTTTAGTTGCATCACCTATTAAGGCTGCAAAGAAGCAAAGTCTCAGGTTGGACATGTATCAAATGTAATGGTACAAAGACTTGGATCTCTCAGTTGGTGCTAGGAAACGTATCATGAAAGGCGAAATGAGTACAGAGGTAGTAGGGATTATGGGGTAAGAAGGTGGGTAACCGCCTACCCCTGGTTGCTTTTATACATTCACCTATTCATATAAGCATGCACGTACCCATTCATTCATTTGTTCCTTCATTTATTCACCCCTCGATCTATTCTTTCTTCCATTTAAGTTTTTACTGTGCGCCAGGCACTGAACTAAGCTCTGTGGTTAGAGTGGTAAATAAGATACAAACGTTCCCTGCCTTAATGGAGCTTGTATTCTGGTAGAGAAGAGACACTGAACAAGCAACTGTGGGTGTAGGGAGTATTATAGGTACGGAAGTTCAAGGGCCATTGTGACGTGATAGTTGGAGCTCACCAAATATGGGTAGAGAAGACGAGTTTCCTAAAGAAAGTGATGCTTAAGTTGATTCAAGACAGATAAGGAGTTAACCCTGCAAGCAAGTGTTCGGGAAGCTGGTAGAAAATACATATACTGGCCCGATTTTGAGAGAGAGTATGGTTCATTTAACAAACTGGAAAACTATATTGAGAGACTGGGTTGCACAGAGAGAGGTGGAGAGGCTGATGAGGTTCGCAGGGACCATGGGAAGTAGCCGCAGGGGCCATGGGCATTAATTTCTCATTTTCTCTAATGTCCCTGTGATTGGCTTTCTAGGCCCATTGTATAGGACTACGCTTGCAGGATGTACCCATCAGGTATTCTAAACCCAAGCAGGAAAGAGGTATCCCTGCTTGCAGAAGACGAGGAAGTTCGTGACCATGTTCTTTCTAAAGGAGAATGACCCTTAGCAGCAACCTGGTGATTTCCGTGTATTGACCCAGGAAAAGAGTTTCAGGAACTTTCCAAACCACATTCTCCATGTAGGGCCCGTTTTGCCTCTTGTATGTGTGCCTGTTTCATGTATTTTTAAACTTCTCAGAAAAGCAAACAGTTTGCTGCCCTGGGCAATGTGGCTGCAGGTGGGGATAAATGAAGCCTGGCATCAATCACAACCCTAGAACACTCCATCACTGATTAGCAACCCCATGGCAGTTTACTGTGGTAGACTACCATCCGTGCAGCCCCTCTGATAGAACTTCATCCGGAACAGCTTCTCATTAACATGAGGGCTGTCGTGAAGATAGCTGGATGGTTATCGATCCCCTTTATTCGTCGGCCTTGGCTGGGTTTTCATAGCCTGGGCCGAGGAGGTGAGCACGGAGTGGGTGGAGGGAGATTGGTGATTTCCATCGTTTAGAAACGGAAATGGCTTTTTTTTTTTTTTTTTTTTTGCGGTACGCGGGCCTCTCACTGCTGTGGCCTCTCCTGTTGCGGAGCACAGGCTGCGGACGCGCAGGCCCAGCGGCCATGGCTCACGGGCCCAGCCGCTCCGCGGCATGTGGGTTCTTCCCGGACCGGGGCACGAACCCGTGTCCCCTGCATCGTCAGGCGGACTCTCAACCACTGCGCCACCAGGGAAGCCCCGGAAATGGCTTTTAAGCAAGTTGTTGCTGTTCCACGTTGTGCTGCAGTTGCTGCTGGGCATCTTGCTTAGAAACAGAAACACGGCAAATCTGCCCATCATCACGGCCCTCCCACCTCTACTCCCAGCTGACCGTTCAGAATACACTCTCCTGGGGCACTCCATGGCTTCAGAGTGTTTTGCAAGGAAGGAGATGAAGGCGATTAATAAAGAGTAACATTATGAAGAGCAGCAGCCTTGGGCTGAGTCCTCAATAACCCAGCCCCTGGGCATTGGGCTGGCGCTGAGTCTCAGGCCGATGGCCGTGTAAAGCACGCACCTGCGGAGGGCTTGGAGAGAGATGACAGAAGCCATGGCAGCCTCGGGGAAAAGGAGATGGAGCTCAAGATCAGAAACCCAGGGCTTTCATTCCAGCTCTGCCTGCTGCTCGTCTATGAGCCCAGGTCTTCTCATCTGTAGAATGGGCATCATTAATACCATTCCATATGGCAAAGTTGTAAGGATGCAGCAAATGGCTCGTTGTTGGTAAAGTGTAAAGTGCTGGGCAAGTCTAAGCAGTGATTGTGTTCCAGGGGAAATACTACTGACGCTCTTAGCCTGTTGGGCGAGTTCCTCGTGGGGTGGGGTCGTGTCCCAGGCCGCTCTTGCTCTGCCTCACTGGACCCCTCTGAGTCTCAAAGACCTCCTCTTGCCTCTTAGATTCTGGACTTGTTCTTAACTCACTACTCTGTCATTTCTGCAAGAGAAAAAATTGTTTCGTGTTGGTTTGTTTGTTTCTGTACAGAGCTCAGTTTGGCGGTAACGACGTTGAGCTTGACTTGAGCCCCGAGCTCCTGGAAACAGCAACATTTAAGAAATCCCCCCACCCTTTTGTGTTCCTGGATATGGCTTACTGCGAAGAACTCCCCTTCTCTTATATGTGCCCCGTATTTACCTCTGGCAAGACCAGATTCCTGTTCTTTGTCTCAGAAATGATTCACTGAACTGTTTGTCCCCACTGACCAACCTGGACGAAATGCCTGCTAATTTGACTGGACGGGACTTAAGTCTGGGTTTTCTCCTTAAGAGAATCGCTTGACCCTAAGGAAAACAATTTCCTGTTTAACTACTCCTTACCCCACTCCCCGCAGTTCATTCTAGCCTTGCTTTACTTCTCCCAATACGAGTAATTCTTTTCTGCCTTCACCCTGAGGTGCTTGCAGATACTTTGATCGGAGTGTTCCCCCTATTCCAATAGTCTTTTCCAATCAGCTCTCTCCTTACCTGAGTCTGGGTTTGTTTTTGACAGTAGAATACGGTTAATCCCACTTTGGATAATGAAAGAGAACAGGGGGAAGTATGTTTTAGAGTTTATTACAATGATAATGACAGTAATGTTAACCTTTCCTTAATTTCCTTAGGAAAATTGTCCTTAATTTTTACATTTCCCCGAATACTGATTTATCCTTCCTTGCTGTGTCATGGCCTCTCTTCTTAAAGAGTTATCTGTAGTTTTAACCTCTTTTCTCATTTTCTATTCACTCTTGAACCTGTTGCTAGTTGCCCTCAGCTCTCCCACATCCATCTCTCCACTGTCCCGTTAAAAATCTGCTAGCTGGGGGCTTCCCTGGTGGCGCAGTGGTTGAGAATCCGCCTGCCGATGCAGGGGACGCGGGTTTGTGCCCCGGTCCGGGGAGATCCCACATGCCGCGGAGCGGCTGGGCCCGTGAGCCATGGCCGCTGAGCCTGCGCGTCCGGAGCCTGTGCTCCGCAACGGGAGAGGCCACAGCAGTGAGAGGCCCACGTACAACAACAACAAAAAAAAATCTGCCAGCCATTGTAACCAGTGGCTACCTGCATGCCAAATCCAATTAGACGTCTCTACATCTTTATCTTTTGGTTTTTTTTTTTTTAAACTCTCTGGAGCATCTGACACTGTTGGGGAAAAAAAATCCACCCTTGATACTCTTCCCTTTGGCAGTGTTTTACTCCTGGTTTCCTTTTCTGGATCCCCTTCCCTTGCCATCCCTGAAGTGGTGATGTTCCTAAATTCCCGTTGCATTCTTCATGGTTCCTGAGTGACCTCATCCCTTCTCTTCACACTGATGACTCCTGTATCCACAGCCCCAGCAGATATCTCTCCATTAAACTCTGAACTATATCGTTAACTGCCTATTCGAGGTACATTCCCTTAAAGAACCCGTTTAACAACTGAGCTCAGAGTCTCTATCTTTTGGCCCTTATATCTCCTCCTTTTATTTACTTACTCCATTTATTTACTTACTCCATTTATTTACTCAGTAAACTATTGTTGGATGTCTACCATGTGCTAGATACTCTGGTAAGCACTAAAAATAAAGTGACAAATAAGAGAGGCATAGTGTCTGCCATCTGAGAACTCATCATAGTCTAATGAGAGAGGCAGATATCACACAAATAATTATAGAAGTGATTGTTAATTTTGATTGTAATGAATACTCTAAATAAAAAGCAGAAAATTTTGTTATTCAGGTATCTGAGATATTCAGGATATGTCCTCCCTTCTGTAGATTCTACCTCCTTAATATCTCACAATTTCATTTCATAGAGTTCTCATAGAGAATCTACTTCTTCAGTTCAGGCCCTTGTGTTATTACTGCCTAGATAGTTGCGATGACCTTTTAAGCCTTCTCCCTACCTTCTAGCATTGCCCCGTTTAAATCCACTCTTCACAATGCTTCCACATTGGATATTACCATGTAATGAACTTGATCATCTTCAACAAAATCTATGCATTAATTAACCAACTCTAATCCTCCCTTTCTCCTGCTTCAAATCTTGTGTCAGCTTTGTACTTCCTTTCAGGGTAGAACTTCGGTGTGCCATACAGAACCCCTTATGACGTGGCCGCTGTCTATCCTCACCTCCCTCAGAGGAATATTGCCTTCAGGTTATTCCAAGTTCCATACATTCCCTTGAATACTCCACCTGTCTCCCACCTGTAAGCCTTTGTTCACCGTTTTCGGTACGTCTGTTGTAGTCCTTAGTCAAGTTCACAAAAGGCCACCTGAGTCTGTGATGTCTCCACCACCAGATGGGCATATTCTTGAGGTCAGGTTCTACGTTTTGTTCCCGTCTGTATTTATATATGGTGTTTGGCACATGGCAAATGTGTGATAACATAGGTGTTTCTGTAATGAATGGAGTTACATTAGGCCCGAATTACAAGAAAATGTTTCAATAACACGGAAGTATTTATACTGTTGTTCACCTAGGAAGTCATAGGTTTAGATTTTCAAAAAGCGACCATGATTCTCCCTAGTGACTGTATTGGGAGGATGTAGGGGCAGTGTTATTTATAATTGTTTTAATAAGGAAGTGACACATGCTTTGGAGTTAAATTAGGGTAGCAAGATGAAAGAAATAAGCTTCATTGTCATTCAGATTCCTATAGCACCATTTTTAACTAATGATGCTTTTCTTTGTTCTGGAAGACTTAATATTCTCGTTATTGGCTGACCCCTATTCAACTCTAAGACCTATTAGGAGAGAGGGCACGTAGTTCAGAGTTTTTCAAAAAGTGATTCCCTAGATTGCATGCACTAGAATCACCTGGAGGGCTTGCTCAGGTGGCAGAATCTAAGGCTCCACAGCCAGACATAATGACTCAGAGTCTCAGGCATTGGGACCCATGAGTCTGCATGCTATTAGGATCTCCAGGTCACTTTGATACACACCGAATTATACCCCCACTGGTAAGGAGTTTAGCCTCTTTATTCAGATAGTCTTAGGTTCAAATCTTAGTAATATAATTTATTAGCTAAGTGACTTTGATAAATTAAGGATTTCTCAAGTGGACATCCCATAATTCTATATACTAGAGAGTAGTCTCTCATCCTAGAGCCTGGAATACCTGCTCACCAGGTAACATAGTCCCAGTGCAGGTCTAAACTAAGATGTACTCACAGCAAATCTGGCTGCCTCTAATGCTGACCATGCCCCAGCGTTTTAAGTTGGTTTTTTCCCCCCTCACTTCTTTTACATTAGTTTAGTCTAAAATAACTTAGCTCATTCATTTTTATGACCAAAACATCCGGGGAAAGCCAGGCATTTCTGTTGCATTTTTAACAGGTAAAGTGAATTAAATCCGTATTTCCTGCAGCTGCTATTTCCCCTCCTACTGGATTCTTGGGCTTTCATTCCACCCTACACAACATGATTTCCTCACATGGTTTGTTTTGTTTTTTTTTTTTTTTTGCGGTATGCAGGCCTCTCACTGTTGTGGCCTCTCCCGTTGCGGAGCACAGGCTCCGGACGCGCAGGCTCAGCAGCCATGGCTCACGGGCCCAGCCGCTCCGCGGCATGTGGTATCCTCCCATACCGGGGCACGAACCCATGTCCCGTGCATCGGCAGGCGGACTCTCAACCACTGTGCCACCAGGGAAGCCCCATCACATGGTTTTTAAGAGTAAGCCTTATTTCCATTTTCAGGCACCTCAGCAGGAACCTGTAATTCTACAAGGTGTGAAAGCACAAATGAGCAAATGAGGTCTCAGTCAAGGTGACCTAGGGAGTCCAAGGCTAGAGGCTGAGATCTGACAGAGAATCTCCAATGAAAGATCCAGAGCTCACTTTGTCACCTTTGCCCCCTCCCAGCTGTCCAGATGAGTTTGCTTCTTTGTACAACTGGCATGGAGGAGCTCTGCACGGTTCTGACGTTAGAAACATTGCTGCCTCCTTTTTTTGTTGAAACCATTTCTGGGAAGGGTTGTCAAATAAGGTGAAGGCTAGATCCACCCTAGTTATTTACTTACTGTCACTCCACTTGCCTGTGTCCCTATTACCAGTGCTTTTGGCCACAGTGACAAGGGTGCCTCTCTTTTTGCTTTCCTGGGATGATATTATTCTTTGGCATATACACCTGTATAGTTATACATTTTTAAAATTGCTTTTATTTAGTCCGATACCTATCCAGGCTAACATTTCTTCCTGACAGTGTACGTTCCTTAGGTAATGACTTGAGGTTGTGGTAATCTTTGTACAGTGCCCAGCCACATATGCAAACTGGCTTTTATAAACGATTTTGAATTCTGAACTCTTAGATTTAATTTTAGAAATGACCGAGTCCAGGAATACAAACTAAAGTGGCTTCAGGGACCAAGAAGTTAACAGTAATATATAAGGGCAGATCATAGGTATGTAGGGCTAAGACTCCAATGAGTGCTGACTCTACCTAAAATACTACATTTTCAGGTATTTGATAGAGGTTATGGTGAAACCAAACAATTGTGATTCATATTCATTTCATGGGTCATTGGTTTGCAACTTCTGATTTAGGGGCTGTATATACAAATAGTTAGAAGCTAACAATTAGGTTAGAGTCATATCACAGAGGTCAAAACATGGTTTGGCTACTTAACGAGTTACATAACCTGAAGCAAGTTGGTAAAGCTCTGCGTGTCTTAGTTTACTCCTCAGTAAAACAGGAATAATCATACGACCTCCACTGTAGAATTATTGGATTTTTTAAATTGAAATAATACATTTAGATGACTTAGAATGTGCCCAAATGTTAGCTATTTTTATTGGTGGCCCAACCTCTTCACTCTTTCAGTGAGAAAATGGAAGCTCAGGGAAACTGACGCATCCAATATCATACAGCTGATTTATAGCAGAGCTTATATTATGACCCAGAACACTAAATTCTAGAGTGAGTATCCTTACCTGTATATCTGTGGTTTTCAAACATTACTGTATTAGCAGCAGAACCCCCCTCACCTTTTACTCCTAAAATATTACACAGAACTCCAGGACATAACAGATCTCAGTAGTGCTGCTCTGTTTCCAGCAGAGTTGGAAGCCCAGAGCCCCACCCATCGGCTATGCCTCTGTGCCACCCTTCTTGCAATCCCCATCTGGAGATTCCAAAGAAAGACGTGAAAACCGTTACCTTCATGAATGAAGATCTAATGAAGGGATAGGACCTGTCATTTTTGCACGTGTGGGTTTCCTCTTGCAAGGTTGTATGTCTCTGTCAGCAAAGACCAACTTTCAGTTATAAAAATAAAAAATGAAAGTGGGGGCTTCCCTGGTGGTGCAGTGGTTGAGAATCTGCCTGTTAATGCAGGGGACACGGGTTTGAGCCCTGGTCTGGGATTATCCCACATGCCGTGGAGCAACCAGGCCCGTGAGCCACAACTACTGAGCCTGTGCGTCTGGAGCCTGTGCTCCGCAATGGGAGAGGGCGCGACAGTGAGAGGCCCGCGCGCCGTGATGAAGAGTGGCCCCCGTTTGCCACAACTAGAGAAAGCCCTCGCACAGAAACGAAGACCCAACCCAGCAAAAATAAATGAATTAATTAATAAACTCCTACCCTCAACATCTAAAAAAAAAAAAAGAAAGTGGATAAATCCCTTGAAGCCAGGGAAAATCATACCCACCAAAGCCCCTTACACCCATCTTACTGTCACTTAGTAAGTAACAGAAATCGTGAAGCTTATAATTTATAGCCTTGGCCTGACACAGAATTGTTCAACATTGCCTATAACTCAAGCTTTTCCTCAGCCGTTTCATAAGTCATGGTAATTACTCTGGGTCTCAACGGGCAAGGAGGTATGAAGATCTGCTGCCTTACAGGCCTTCCATCTTCTTATAGGACATGCACATCATTAGTACCAATGAGAACCAAGTGTTCGCAGCTGTCCAGGAATGGAACCAGAATGACACGTACAACCTCTACATCTCAGACACACGTGGGATCTACTTCACCCTGGCCATGGAGAACATCAAGAGCAGCAGAGGTCTGATGGGAAACATCATTATTGAATTGTATGAGGTATGTAGCCAAGATTTCATGAGTTTTGACAGTATGAACACAAGCATTGGAGTCAGGTAGTCCTGAATTCAGATCTCAGCTGTACACTTAGCAGTTGTAACTTTGGGAAAGGGACTTACCTTCTCAGTTCCCTCACCTGTAAAATGGGGATAAAATATTGATCTAATGAGATTGTTGTGAGAATGAGGGATAATGTTTGTAAAGCATCTAGTGTGGTGGTTGACTCAATAAGCCTTCAACAAATGGGAGCTAAAGTCAATGTCTTATGTGTATGAGCAGGGTTACAGCCCAGAAGTGAAGGTACTTGACTTCAGCGATCTCTTAAGTACTTTTTTCAAGTCTGTGCTTCTTTTTATGAGATCTGGGTGGAGGGATTAGTGCTATTTATATACCTTAAATTATTTGGAAAATCATGTTTTATGAACAACTTTATAGGAGAGGAAAGCAAATATCAGTGATAGGAGTGAGGGTTTCCCTGAAATGCTGCCAGATGCCAACACCTGTGCATAGAGAAGAACTGGCCGTGACTTACATCTTTTTTTTTTTTTTTTGCGGTACACGGGCCTCTCACTGTTGTGGCCTTTCCCTCTCCCGGAGCACAGGCTCCGGATGCGCAGGCTCAGTGGCCATGGCTCACAGGCCGAGCCGCTCCACGGCATGTGAGATCTTCCCGGACCGGCGCACGAACCCATGTCCCCTGCATCGGCAGGCGGACTCTCAACCACTGCGCCACCAGGGAAGCCCACATCTTTTTTTTAATATGATCACCTTTATTGAGTTTCCACTTATATTGATTTTTTTTAGTGTGACCACCAATTAAAGAATAATTTATCTAGGAAACCAAGTGATTCCATTTAGGGACTAGATTTAAAAAAAAAAACTAATTGTTTCAGTGACCCTAATGATACACTGCTTGTTTATACCTCTAGTGTGTGGTCTTTCGCAGTGAAAGAACTTGACTGACCACTTCAACTAGATGGATTGATTTGAGCAAAGGAGGAGTGTCTCATTATCCAACATTTACTAGTGACTTGTGGTCAGACCCCACAGGCTGTGCTGGTGGAGGTCATTCATTCACAGCAGGACAAGTTGCCTGTTGTGGGCGGTAGCCTCAGATGGTATGGCTGAGCTACTCCATCGTGAGGTTTCCTCTTCGAGGGGCGGGAGTGGCTGTCAGAGCAGAGAGATCAACACATGGCCTTCTGCTTGACAGTGGTCTCTTCTGAGCAGTGCATGTCAGAGTGCCCGCATCCCTACTCTGGTATCTAAGTTGGCTGCTCAGTTACTAAGAGTGGTGGAAACATATACCATTCCAGTTATTTTATTAGGTAGAAGGCATGGGGTGAATGCAGGTACATTAAAAAGAAGGAGAGAAGTGAATGTCAGGGTAGAAATACCCTGATTTTCTAGGACGTAGACAAGTGCTGAAATAATTCCCTTAGCAACAAGGTCCCAGCTTCGGAAATGACCTAGATTTCTTCCTAAAGTTGTAAAGACTAGTAGAGATGACTAGGAGTGTAAATGGCTTTGGGAAGCTTACATTTTCATGCCTCTAATCACACCAGGAGGCAGAAATATACCTTTGTTATTGGGCAGTAGATCACATCTGTGGGAAGGTTTGTATGAATGTTCCCAGGAGTGAGGCCATTCCTGTTTGCACAAGTAAGCCTGTAGAGGTAAGAGGATTATTCATGCTCCTGTGGTCAGAGCCCAGTAGGAGAGGTGGACATTGCCGCAGATGACCTTTCAGCCGAGAAATTCCTGTTTCTCTGACTCTGTTGATATGGTGGGTGAGTTTGGCACTGTGCAGTTCCTTTCCTAAAACAGGGTGCCTGAAACTCCTTGGCCATTTAGAGCAGTGAGACATTCTGATCTGAAGTGACGCATGAATCAGAATGAAGAATGTGCCGAGATACGTAGAATTTTTTTTGTCTTTCTGAAGTCAGTCTTTTTTGGGGAAAAAAATACATGGTGTCATCGCACCTACAGAGAAGCAAGATACACTAGGCAAGGCAACTTCCCTAAAACCAATTCTGTTGACCTTGTTCTCCATTCATTTTTATCAAGGTTGATCATGCCCCTGCATTGTGTTCCAGACCATGAGGAAAGCAGGAAAGATAAGGGTTCTTACCCTCAGGGAGCTTGCGGTCTAGTTTGTTGGGCTTTGAAGGGGTCGATAAACAAAGTTCCTCTTTTACCTGCCAAAGAATGAAACCATTTGAGACAGAAACAAAGGGTGAGACGAAAGGAGATCAAATGTCAGCTTTATTGCTTTGAAAAGCATGTAGGAGGAAATGGTCTTGCTAATACTGCTCCCCAGAATTGAACTCATCCGTCCAGTCACAGTCGGAAGTAGTGAATCAAAAGGTCTCCCATGGGACACGGGGAGAGGGAAGGGTAAGCTGGGACAAAATAAGAGAGTGGCATGGACATATATATACTACCAAATGTAAAATCGATAGCTAGTGGGAAGTGGCACAGGGAGATCAGCTCGATGCTTTGTGACCACCTAGGGGGGGTGGGATAGGGAGGGTGGGAGGGAGATGCATGAGGGAGGGGATATGGGGATATATGTATATGTATAGCTGATCCACTTCGTTATAAAAACAGAAACTAACACACCATTGTAAAGCAATTATACTCCAATAAAGATGTTAAAAAAAAATAAAAAGCTCTCCCGTGGAAGCCTGTCTCTGTAACACCGCAGCATTGCGGTGCAGAGGATGTGCTCTTTGCAGACAGATCCCCAAAATAGTTGAGTTAGGGGTGTGCTGTAAAAGACCAGTTCTTTTTCTCAATGTTACCAATCCGGTTGTCAGTACTTTTGCCCTGGGGAGGAAGAGGTGAAGAAGTGGAAGGCATTCCAAATGTCAAGAATGGCATAAGCCCAGAGTTGGACAGGCAGTGTAGATTTGTAAGTCCGTGAGTTAGCCAGTCTAATTGCGTAGAATAGATGGTTGTCAGGGACAAGAATGAGTGCCGCATAAGTAGCTGGGGTTCAGATTCTAGAAGGCATTTAATACCAAGGGAATAAATTATATCCTGACACTATCTAGACCATGACCATATTGCAGGTTTTTAGAGGGTGATGCTGCTTTGCACCTGGGCATACATTCTGTGATTTGGAGATTAAGCCCAATCTAATTGGTCTCTAGGGGTCATTAGACTTTAACCTTCTTCACTGGAGATTCTCACAGAATCTGAGATTGTGTGCCATATGGCCAGTTAGCAAAGAGACTAGAATTTTTGTGGACTCTGAATGCCCTTGAGTAATACAGCCGGAAGAAACAGTGAGCTTTCGTGTTCCATTCAGCTGAAGTAACACACTTTCATGAAATGTATTTTGCCTGATGAGGCTGGTACATGAGACGCAACATCTCCTGGAAAGACGTGAGTGACTCTAGTAGGGTAGTGATCACAGTCTGACTTGTATTAGAGGTGCGATTCCTGCACGTTCACTAAGAGGAAAATTAATTCTAACTTGATGAATTTGGGGAGACTTGCCGATGAGTAGGTTTAAATGATGAACTGCTAGAGCATGGGAGAAAGGCATGCCTGGTAAAGTCCAGCATAAGAAGAGAACCAGAGTCTGATGAGTAGAGGTCCATTTTCCTAGAATGTCGAATGACCCTGGAGAATAGTGGGGGTAAAGGCTATGAAGATGCTAGTAAAGAGCTTGACTGAAGAGTCGGGCATTTATTCTCTGGGCTGGTACTTCTCTATGTTTTCCCTTACATCTAGCAAATGATAATTGTATGCTCGAGGTAGTGCCTATGCCAAGTTAATGTAAAGCTTTATATTACAATGTGACAGGGTGTTACATCTGTTTGCCCTTGTCTGAAATGTCTGAGATGCCTTTAGTTAACACAGATGTCAGGTGGCTTGAGCTGACCACAACTGATGAAAGCTACTACTGTGTCATTCTGTCTTCCACATGGACCTCTCAAGCCTCTTCTTGACACTGGAAAGGGGACAAAGAAAGTGAGAATTTATTTGAGAAGTACACCTTGTAGGTCTTGGCACTGAGAGACCTTGGAGACCAACGGGATCAACCCCACCCAACTCCCTAAAATCTGAGGCGAGACATTGTTCATTTCCTGGTCTGTTGGAGCAGTTTCCTGCTGAAGAGGGAGTCTGTTGTGCTCTGTCCAGTCCCTTCATCAGAGTGCAGTCTTGTCATGGCTGTAATTACATAATCGGGGAGAAAATAATTCTTGAAGGCCAAATAATGATCTCTTCTTTAAGGTAACAGAGCCATTCCATCAAAACAAGGCTGGTGTTGACAATGAATGCAGTTCATTATGTGTGTTCACCATTATTCTTATGACACTCTTTTCATACAGAGCTCTATTGTGGTTTTTTCACATCTCTAACTATAAACTGCATTTCTTCCTAGATGTTCTCCACTGGTAAATCAGGTAACAAATGTTCTTTGCAATACTTTCAGTTATATTGTAGAAACATTCTCTGAGCTGCTGCATTTTCTTCAATATTTTCCTGGATTAAGCATCCAACTTGTAACTCTGTATAATACTAACAACAGCATACCAGGTAATGCCTTAAACTGACCTTGTCGAGTAAATATATAACAAGCTACACGCGCACTTTAAAATCAAGAGAAAAAAGTAAAAAGAAACAGGTGAAATTAATTGTAATATTATATTTTATTTAACCAAAATATCCAAAATACTGTCATTTAAGTATATGCTCAGTATGAAAAATTACTAATGAGACATTTTATAATTTTTGTCATACTAAGTCTACAGTATCCTGGGTATATTTTACACTTCTCAAGCATCTCAATTCATATGCTAAATTTTCACCAGAAATACTTAATCAGCATTTATATTTCATAAAATTTACAGTAGAAAAGGTAGATTCACATATCCAAGTTATTCCAAGCATACTTAAAAGTTTGCCAATAACTGGATCAGGTATCAGTTTTTTTAAAATTTCAGTTTAAATTGGTTAAAATTAAATAAAATTAAAAGTCAGTTTCTTAGTCCCACTGACCCCATTTCAAGTTCTCAGTAGCCCTATGTGGCTAGTGGCTATGGTATTGGACAGCATAACCCTTAACGATATATATACTCTTTCTTATTTATCTATTACAATAACTCCTTGTGGGAGATACCATTCCCTATTGTGCCTATGAGAGTACAGAGAGTTTGGTAACTTGGCTCAGATCACACAGCTAGTGAAGGGTGATGCTGTGTTTGAACCAACCCATGTCAATTTGACCAAAAAGCCCAGGCTCTTACTATTATACACTTTTTTCACATTCATTTTTTTATTGAGGTATAATTTATGTACAGTAAAATTTACCCTTTTTGGTTATACTCTTTTTGGTTCTATGAGTTTTGACAGAGGTATGTGCATCTACCACCGTAATCGAGATATAGAACATTGAACATATAAGGTATTGTCTCACGACATTCCCTCTTATGGCCCTTTTTTTTTTTTTTTTTTTTTTTTTTTTTGCGGTACGCGGGCCTTTCACTATTGTGGCCTCTCCCCTTGTGGAGCACACGCTCCATTCGTGCAGGTTCAGTGGCCATGGCTCACGGGCCCAGCCGCTCCGCGGCATGTGGGATCTTCCCAGACTGGGGCACGAACCCGTGTCCCCTGCATCGGCAGGCGGACTCTCAACCACTGTGCCACCAGGGAAGCCCCTTATGGCCCTTTTGTAGTCATCTTCCTCCCACCAAAAGTCACTGGCAAACCAATCTGATTTCGCTCTGTCTCTCCAGTTTTATTTTTTCTACATTTTCATATGAATGCAAAAAAGGGAGTCTTTTGAGTCTAGCTTCTTTCACATAGTACATTGAGATTCACGCATGTTGTTGAATATCAGGAGATGTTCCTTTCTTTCTACTGGAGTAATACTGTATTGCCTGGGTGTATCCTCGTTTGTTTATTCATTCACCAGTTGAAGGTCATTCAAGGTGTTTCCAGTTCTGTGTGATCATGAATAAAATTTCTATAAACATTTATGTGAGCATAGGTGTTTCTTTCTCGTGGGTAAATACATAGGAGTAGAAGTGCTAGATTGAATCTCAGTGTATGTTTATAAAAAGCCACCAAACCATTTCTTAAGTGGCAGTATCATTTTGTATCCCCACCAGAGATGTATGCGAGTTCTAGTTGCTTCACATCTTTAACAACAGTTGGTATTATCAGTTTTGTGTGTGTGTGTGAGTGTGTGTGCACACACGTGTGTTTAGACATTCTTTTAGGGTCCTAGTGGCACCTCATTAGTTTCGTTTAAATTTCCTAATGACTAATTATCGTGAGCTCCCTATACCTGGATGCATACAATGAAACTCTGAGCCATCCTTAGTGTTCTGGCCTCTCTGCTCATCTTATTGTTGTTTTATTGCTTTCTGTGTCTCTAGTGCCTGCCCTCCACCCACTGCTTTATCATGACCTTACATTACCCTTCTTTGGACAGATGGACGGCTACTTATAGACCCCGTGGGGACGTTTTCCCCAACTGACCTTCATCAGCCCCTCACAACAGGTCCAACTCTAGGGACAGCCCAAGGCAAACCATGATAATTGCTTTTCTCAGCAGAGCCCTGGCTTCCTTGTCCTGAGGGCATGGGGGTGAGCGACAGATGATTATGCCACCTGGACTCAGTGCTCTGCCAAGGGGCCGCTGTCAGTGTCCCTTTGCACCTCAAATTGATTCCCAGAGGGAAAGTGGGCCACGCAGGCCTGGGGCCTTGTACTACCCTCTTCTCTGGGGACCACCTTACAAGCTGGTACCTTTCTCCTTGAACTCTTGGGGCTAACAGCAGCAGCTATGCTGCTGATTTCAAACCACAGTGGGAAGAAGCATGTTTTTAAGTTGATCAGATTCCAAATACCTCCTTGGATGGAGAAGAGTTAAAATGTGTGTTTCATTCCCCAGTTCCTTTCCACTGCATGTAGTGAGGGTAAGTAGTGTTTCATGGAACTTTTGTGTCAGATATCTATGTAGCTGTGTGTGTACACATACATGCATATATGGGTATGAGTCTACTAGGTGCCAACAGAAATGTATTTCATACTTGGATTGCAATCGAAAAGTTTGAAAGCTATTGGCCTAAGATATAGAAAAAACAAAGTGCCCTCCACACTTATAGTCCATTTACACAAGAGATGGAGCCAAGAAGCAATTCAGCAATAACGTAAGGGCTTTGAACAATCCAAATACAAGTGGGACGTGTTTTATCTTTTTTTTTTTTTTTCCCCAGACAGGCAGACAGGACTGAGATTGCTTTGGCATTAGGTGCAACTACAGGAGAAACACCTTCAGAGGTGCAGATGGGTTCCTTCAGAATCTCTCCTTCTATATATTTTCAGTCTCCATTCTCCTGATTTTGCTCTCAGACTATGTGAGGCACACAGAAAATAGCCGTCTGAGTGGTGGAGTTCTTAGTGGGAATATGGTAATATAATATTGGCATATTATATTTTCCAAACGTGCTCATCCAGAGAACACAAGAAGCAGCTAAGTGGCTAGTAATTCATGCTAGAATGTATCGAGCTAGGAGGCAGGGGATGATGGTGACAGACAGAAGTCTGATTCTGACCCGTATATGTTCTAGAAATTCGATATCAAGGCCCTGGGTACATGTTGGGGGCAGGCGGCTGGCTTAGGGGAAAGAGTTCTATGGAATTATTATCTGGTGCTCCACCAGAAAAGACACCAGCTCTGTGTCTAAGGAGAATAGCAAAGGACCTCCATCAGGCAGAAGGTTCTAAGGAAACACAGATTCCATTTTCTGTGAGGAATTATTGGTAATTGGGTTGGAGAGAAACAACTTTGCAGTTGGTTTTAAAGACCGAGGTGATCTGAGGGCCTCACAGCCCTTGGCTGAGTGTGTAAGGTGCCGGCCTTCCTGAAATGGCACTGACTTTAAGCAGCTAGGGCAGGGAGGGTACGTCTGGGGAAGGGCATGACTCTGACAACACTGCCCCTCTCCCCACCTTGGCTTCTGTCCTTACCCACCCTCTGTTCACATTAGGAAGCTAATCAGTTCCATCACTGGCCTTTTGTCAAATTCCCCTGGTGGTGTCCTTCCCAGATAACACTGTTCTCCTCCTGACATCCTCTGTCCATTTTTGTAGTTCTTTGTTGTTTTGTATTTGGGTTGGCATTCTCTATTCTCTTTCAAGGCCAGTCAGGTTACTTAAAAAAAAAGAAAAGCACATCTCATTTCATCAGGTAAATTATGTCATTAAAAGAACTCACTTCTGTGAAATTCCTTCCTTTTGTTCCCACTGGCATCCTCTCAGAACTGCAGTAAACCTCAATTCATGATGGCCCTCAAATAATGGGGATAAGTACCGTTAAAATTTTGAGATATCTGAGTGTAATCCAGAAAACCTGCCATTCTACCTCTTATTTATATATATTTAAACAATTTGAATTACCTTTCCTTTGGAAAATCCTGGCACTTGAACCAGAAGTCAAAGGAATGTTTCCTTGACATAGATTGCTGTCATTCTAAATATCTCTTCTGATTGCCCAGATGTAGGCATAGAAGAAATAAAAGTGAGTCAGATCTGTACTTACTCTCGAACGCTTCTGGATCATAAATATCCTCATTCTCTGGCTACTTGTTTTGTGGCGATACTCGTCTTCCTTCAGAATATCAAGGGCGTGCAAATCCCAATACATCGGAACTCTGGCAAGAGCGCTCTCCATTATCTGTTGTATCCTTTGCCAGCTGACTGAGGAAAGAAAGGAAGGGAAGGGCTCTTTCAAAATGACCATTGGCTGAGACCCAAGATAATATGGGAATTATCCAAAGTCACCCAGTGAGCTGGTGGCACAGCCAGTGACAGGGGCCAGGTCGCCAAGCTGGGTCACCTGCCCCCAAATGTCCACCTCACTATTAATCAGGGCACCTGGACTTCTCCCGTTACAGATTATACCTTGATGCCTTGAAAACCTGTCAACAAGCCCCTCCTGAGCAAAATCCCATGTTCTCTGTTTTTATTTATTTATTTTAAATTTTTATTGAAGTATAGTTGATTTCCAATGTTTTAAGTGTACAGCAAAGTGATTCAGTTATACATATATATGTATGTATATATACATATATATGTTCTTTTTCAGGTTCTTTTCCATTATAGGTTATTACAAGATACTGAATATAGTTCCCTGTGCTACACAGCAGGTCTTTGTTGTTTATCTATTTTATATATAGTAGCCTGTATCTGTTAATCCCAAATGTTCTCTAGAAGGAGTAACTCCTTCAGTTGTTACCAACCACTCCCACACCCAGAGGGAATGTTGATAGTTAATTAAGGATAAAGCCCTCCGAACAAAGTCCAGAGACCTGTAGAGTAGGGCAAAGCAGATGAATAATAGGGGGATGGGACATCTGGTTTGTGGGGGTGGAAGGAGCAGAGGTGAACTTAAACTGCTTTTGGAGACCACGTGGCACGTGACATTTCTCACCACGTTCCTCCTCTTTTCCTCTGTTGTACCCCCACATGCTGTGGAAAATGCTGGGGCTTCTCCCAGGGCCTCTCCAAAACTATAGGCATTTTGGCCCAACATTGTTCTCCATCTCTCGCCCTTTTTCCTAGGTAGCAGGTATCAAAGGGATATTCCTGGCAAACAAGAAGGTGGATGACCAAGTGAAGACATACATCACTTACAACAAGGGCAGGGATTGGCGCCTCCTGCAAGCTCCAGACGTGGACCTGAGAGGAAGCCCAGTACACTGCCTGCTGGTCAGTCCCCCAGTCTCACGTGAGACCACAGGGCAGGCTGGTTGCTTGCGGATGCTTCAACGGGGGCTTTCTTCCATCAGGGAGGGCTTAGGATCTTGGCTGGTGCTGAGCAGGGATGTCCTACAGGTCCCAGGGCATTGACCTGTGGACTCAGACTGCCATATCACTTGGATGGAAAGTTCAGATGAATTCCACAAACCTTTACTGAGAATATACTATGTGCTCCAACTCCGAGGAAGATAAAGAACCATAAGAGAAAGAGCCTGTACCCAAGGGTCCCAGACAGAGCTCAGTGGTGGTAAACACCTATTAGCTGATGCTGGTATGATACAGTGCTTGAGGATAAGTGCTTGATGGTGGGCAGGGTAAGCAGAGTTTGCCTTGGGAGCCCAAGGAATGTCAGGCTGGTATGTCCACATGGGACAGAGTTAATCTCTCAGCATTCCCAGGGTTCCAGCTGTATGGAATATTGGGGTAGGCACCATGGAGGTACAGCTCCACGTGAGGAGGGAAGACAGATAATTAACAGTGAAATTCACAACTCTCAGTACCCTCTTAAAGAGGACCTATTTGAGAAAATTTTCTGAGGTCCCAGAAATGGTTATGTTTCCCCTTTGCAAAAAAAGTTGCCTTTTGCCACTTACTGAATATTCTAGACGTTATGTTAAAAACTGGGAATATAGTGGTAAATAGGATTAACAGGGCCTTTCCTCTTTTGTAGTTTTCAGTCCAGCTCCATGCTTCTGATTTGGGGTCCTAGGAAGGTCAGAGACAGATGCCTGCCTATATGCAAGAGCTGGTCACAGCAAGAATTTTTTTCCACAAACCTTACCCATGGATTCATCTTATTAACCTAATTTTCTCCTTTCCCCGATTTCACAATTCGTTTATTTTTATTTATTATATGGTGTCTATAAATCCCTAATCCTTTTAAAGAAACTCAAAAAGGGGTAAATAAGTAAATGAATAAAGAACACAAACTTGCGAGTTTCAAATAATGGCTTCAAACATTTTAAGTAAAATTCAAAGTAAAATTATAAACAGGAACCAAATACATAAAGCAGAAACAGGGACCATCTGGTTGAAGAAGAGGGTAGAGGGCCTGAGACTCTCACTTAACTTCCCCACTTCACTGCTCCCAGTGGCCCGTTAGGGCTCCAAGAAGCAGAGCGTGATGGCCAAGGTCAGTGATGGGAGATCAGTGTCATCCTGTGGGAAGGAATGGTCTGGGAGGCTTCATAAGGCTGACCATGAACTGGACCTTGATGGATGGGGTAGGGGTGAGGAAGAGAGGGGAAGCCTACAGTTGTGACAGGAACAGGGACGGGATGGGGCCTATGAATGGTGCTAAGGGCAGCTTCTGATGTGAACATATCAGCTGTTCAGGGAGAGATGACTTGTGCCCCAAACTAAGTGAGTGGCTCACATCCAGTCCTTGCTGTTTCTGGAAGCTGAACACCTGGGAGCCCCATATCTTGTGGGGCAGGGGTGCATGTCAGGAGCTTCCTGGAATGAAGCCACTTTCTCCTCCTCTGTTTTAGCCCTTCTGCTCCCTACATCTACACTTGCAGATCTCTGAAAATCCGTATTCCTCAGGGAGAATCTCCAGCAAGGAGACGGCTCCAGGGCTCGTGGTGGCCACAGGTAAGGAAGACATTCCCTGGGCTTGTTCCTCACTGAGGGCTTCTGGAATATGTTACGACCTCTGTGGAATCATTTGAGCATCCGATAAAAGCTATGGGCACTCTTCCCAGAAAATAGGCAAGATCTGTGGGACTCCAAGGCCAATCTAATCACCCAGTAAAAGAGCTCCAGACACTTGCAACTTTTGGTAAATGCAACATCTCACATGGTCACAGGGCAGTACCCTGTGCTTAGCAAGAGGCCAGAGTTCCTCTCCAAGTGAACTGATAGATCAGAAAGGTTGTTTGTAATAGGGAATTCTCACTTTAAGAAAACGTGGTATATGAACTTCCTAGCTCACCAAGTGTAAGTTTTCTTTTCACACAGAGGATTCTTTACCAAGGGTTTCACCCCAGAGCTGTTTTTAATCAGGAGGTCTCTGGTGCATGTAAAGGTTTGTTTACACATGAGTAACCGCCTGGCTGAGAGCCTGGGGGAAAGGGCAGAAAAACTCCAGTTTGTATTGTTGGAAGCATTGTCCACTGAACGTCTATGAGAAAAGAAGATAAAACGACTCCGAGATGAAAATGAAAGTCTCTGGGGGAAAGTGCTCTGCTTTGCACGCATTTGATTTCCACACACCTTTGCAGGAATACGTTGATGGCATAAAGCAAGGCAGGCCTCTAATCTTCGAAGTTAGAGCTCTGCTATGAGGCAGCTATTTTTCTAATGAAAGCAGATAAATTCACAGCAACTTGCTGAGATGGTTTAGTCTGTTTTCGCTCATCAACCTGAAGCTCCAGCCGCTGGCGTTACTGCTCTCGTAGACGTGACTTCCTTCTCCAAGCCTCCAACTGTATGAACTTTTGAACACCACCAGCGACCATCCACTCGAATCGGGTTGACAGCTAGCATAGCCTTCTGACACCTCAGACTACTCCCCTCCACCCGGTAGGAACTGGAGCCACCATATTTAACACCACTGGCTTCAGGGAGCCCAGGACAGTGAGAGATGAGGGCAGGCTCTATTGGTATTCTCCTGGCTGGGGGGGAGTGAACCCCACACACCATCATCCATGCTCATTGGACCTCCCAGCTCTGGGACTGCTGTGCTCTCTGCCCTTCCTCAAGGCCTATAGGAGACCCTGGACTGGAGTGGAAGGAACACTGAAAAATAGTAATCAATTATAAATATAAATGCTAGCTATATAGTCAGGCATTGTTCTATGTGCCTTAACCACTCTGAACGTTGGTGTTTTCGTTGCCAAAGTGGGAATAATAATACCAACATAACGGAATTGGAGTATCAAATGAAGCAATGGATTTCAAGTGTTCAGAACAGTGCCTAGGACATATCGAATACTCAATACATGTCACCTATTATCCTTGTTAATGTTACAGAAATTTAGAACCGCTCTTCTTACACCAGGAGAATATGGTTTGCACATCTCCTTCAAGAGAATCCATAAATAATACGCATTCACTCTGCATCCACGGAATGAATGAATGCACTCAGGAACCCTGTAGTCCTGCTTGCCAAGCTGACCTCTGACACTTATGAGCCTTATGAATTTGGGTTAGCTCTTTAACCTCAGAGCTTCATTTTCCTCATCTGCAAATGAAGTTGTTTTTTGGTTTTTTTTGTTCCCTGCCTTGTGAGTGTGTTGTAAGAATTAGAGAGGGAAGATCCCGCTGAGGGCTCAGAGCATAGTCAGGTAGGTTAGTTGTGGTCGTTATTACCTGAGACCATCACGTGCCTCTAAATTACTCTGGTGCTAAGTCTTTGTAAACTAACAGACACATAGACATTAAGGATTGGATTCGGAAACTTTTTTGTCCATATACATGAGAATTTACTAATTCCTTTTCTCTCCCTTTGTCACTCTTGTAACTTTGTATGGTGCTTTGCATTGAGAGGACCATAACACAGCTGACGAGATCCTGATGAAAAGCCAGTGCTAGGTCACCGGCACATGCCTTCTCATTCCCAGCTTCTCCTTACCCTGCTTGCCAGCTCTCCCTGGAAGGCTGTTTGCTATCGGGAGAATAATTATGACGTTATCCTAGGATGGCTTCATTGGCCTGAATGGAGCCTGTCTCTCCAGGATCCTTTTCCACATCCATGCATTTCACCTGCCTTCAGGTGTCAGTGATCCTGGCCTCTCTCCTCTCCACTCCTCACTGCGTCCTCCCACCTCTCACTGAGATGAGGGCTCCCGGAAGCTGTGGGGATGACAGGACGTCCCCTGTCCTGTCCCTGTTTGAGGCCCCTGTTGAGCCCATCTCACGAGGCAGATGGAATTCCAGTCTGGAGAGACTGCCAATTGCTTTTAGCCATGAGAAGCGCTAGGGTTGGGCTTCCCTGGTGGCGCAGTGGTTGAGAGTCCACCTGCCGACGCAGGGGACACGGGTTCGTGCCCCGGTCCGGGAAGATCCCACATACCGTGGAGCGGCTGGGCCCGTGAGCCATGGCCGCTGAGCCTGCGCGTCCAGAGCCTGTGCTCCGCAACGGGAGAGGCCACAGCAGTGAGAGGCCCGCGTACCGCAAAAAAAAAAAAAAAAAAAGCACTAGGGTTCTTACTATCCTTACCACTGTGGTAGTAGTCGAGGCCTCACATCCTCCCAGGGCCTTAAGGTGTGCAAAGCGCTTTCCTAGCCTTGATTGCACAATGGCCCTATGATGTGGAAAAGGCGATTACTCTTGTCCTCGATTTACAGCTGAAGGATGGAGGGCAGGGGGCAGGTGTTGTGCCCTCACTCACACTCCCTCTGGCTCCAAGTCTAGTCTGTCCAGTAGCCATTCAGCCAGGCCTAGCCCTGAGCCTCTTCACATGCCCGCTCCACAGCTACCCCAGGCTCCCTGCCATGCTTCCTATACATTCTGAATGCTCGTACCCTTGTGTTGTCCCCTCCACGGAGGTGCTTTCCTTTCCTGCAGTGGCTTGCGCACTGTCTGCTTCCCCCTGCACTTAATCACCCTGAGTGGGCATCAGTGGTGGTGAGAGAAGCATCTCTAACCCCAGAGGATGTTAAAAGCTTCTCTCTCTCTCTCTCTCTCTCTCTCGGTCTCTCTCTCTCTCTCAGTCTGTCTCTCTCTTTCTTTCTTTCCTTTACACGTATCTAACTAAGGAGCAGAGAAAGGTAGCCCTGGGGGGACGTAGGGCTTAAAAGTGTGTTGTTTACACATGCCCAAAAGGGCAGCGGCACCTCTGTGATTTCCAAGCTAAGCTGTTGCTGAGAGGAGCTCCCCGTTTTCCATCCCTCTCCCCATTTCTCCCTCCTATCACATCACTTCAGCGGGGACCAGCTACCTCTCCCTCCAATCTGGCTAGAGGCCACCTTGGGAAGCCCCCCTCCAGTTCTGCTTTAGCCAGTGAGGCACATTTTTCAGATCTTTCTTCTCTGACGCCATAACCCTGACTCTCCCTTATCAGAGATTTCCTTCCCACAGGTCCACTTAGGGACTGAACATGTTCAAAGATCAAATCATCCTGGACACCTCTTCTCTGTCCTTTCCTCTGGGAACTTTTCTAGTTCCTGTGATCAGCAGCATTTGTTTCAGGGATCCTTTCAATTGACCCAAGATACTTCCAAAACAGTCTTCACTGGGAGCCTTGGATTCTCACCACCACCACACCTCCAAAATCAATTTGGGTCAAGCTTTGAAAGAGAGGCTTAAGATGTAGGCAGAACCGACTCCTGAAGAGGGTAAGAGGTGATGAGACAGAGCCTAAGAAGCCATGACAGGGCTGGCAGATTCCAGCTCTAGGGGAACTTTACACCTGCTTCCCCCTCTCTCTACCACCCTTGGTAGACGTTACTAATAGATCACCGAACTCTATTCTGTTGAAACCAAATATGGCTTCAGGATCCTTCTTAGCACAATGTCCCAGGCAGCCATCATTAAAAGACTCAAGTTGACATTTTCTGCCCCGTCCCTCTTTTCTTTCTTCATCTGTGTCTTCTAAAACCTGGATCTGAAGAGTTGAATTCCAAATTCCAGACACATCTCCTCAGAGCCGCTCACCATGCCTGTCCCCACCCCACTGATACTGACTGCCTGAGCCCTGAGCCCCAGAGGTATTTTTGGAAGCCTGAGTGTCAAAACAAGTTGGCTAGCTGTGTGCTCCCTGATGCCGATGGGAGCTTGACAAGCTGTAGCCTGCCTTGAAATTCTCATCTTGAAGCATTAAATGTCAGCAGCTCAATTAACATTTTCATTATTGCATTTTTATTGTGCTCTTATTTAGGCTACTGATGTGAAGGGAGCTAACATTCCCTTCATGCTATTTTTAAAGAAAACGTATCAGCCTCAGTGGTAAATTCTTACATGTTTAGGGTACTTTTCCTGCTTCTCAAGACCCCCCCAAATGCACATCAACATCAGAACATGATTCATTCATTTTTTTACTCATTCATTTGTTGCACAGTTATTTATTGAGCAACTCGCTCCTAAGTTTGGGGCAGTGTTCTGGGCTCAGGGGCTGTGTGGGCAAACTTGGGCAATATAGATAGACTAGGAAATCTTAACCACTTTCTTTCTTTTTTTTTTTTTTTTTTTTTTTTTTTTGCGGTACGCGGGCCTCTCACTGCTGTGGCCTCTCCCTTTGCGGAGCACAGGCTCCGGACGCACAGGCTTAGCGGCCATGGCTCACGGGCCCGGCCACTCTGCGGCACGTGGGATCTTCCCGGACCAGGGCACGAACCCGCGTCCCCTGCATCGGCAGGCAGACTCTCAACCACTGCGCCACCAGGGAAGCCTGACCACTTTCTTGTTTTTAATAAACATAGCCACAAGGTGATGAAGTATTAATACAAGGGGAAGAAAAAGAAGGGGAGAGGAAGAAACGGTGTGAAGGGATAAAGTGTAGTCAGGCTGGGCATACACCAGGTGACTTCTCCTGCCATGCTGGATGGCCATGGTCTGCTGAATATTGTCATATTCTTTTGGGCACTGGATAATTTTCGTTACATAGTCTATACTAATGGATTACTCAACTGCCTGGCACTCAAGAAACATATTGGCAAGTTTAACTTGGAAACACACACACACACACACTCACACACTCATACACACACCAGTTTTTCATAGGCTAAAGTTATACATGAGGAGGAAGGTGTTCCTAGAGGCAGCGTGATAGTTTACTCTTCTCTTTGCCACCATCAGGATTAATTTTCAAGAGATTAATGGTATGAATGAGTAGTTCAAGAGGTCCAAGCTTATCCATATTTGGTCTTTGAGTGTTACCATTTAAAGATGCATCCCTGTCATATTATTTATTTATTCATTTTTTTCCCATGTTAGGTTATCTTCCTGCTGGGTTTTTGATATGGCATCAAAGACTGACTGTACGAATCTATTCTAAAAATAACTTGGAAAATCTTTACTCTCTGCTACCCCCTCACCCAACCCCAAGCACACGTCATCTGTAAACCGCCTGACAATTTCAAATGATCTGCTTCTGTTTCAGGCAACATTGGTCCAGAGCTCTCATATACTGATATCAGCGTGTTCATCTCTTCCGATGGGGGCAACACATGGAGACAGGTAACTGGGAGATTCGGGGGCAGGGAGGAGCCATTTAGGGCAAGTTCTGCCAACATCTTTCTTATAGATTCTCAGGCTTGTTAGGACTTTTTGGGTGCAAAAAAACTGAAGCAGCTCCTCTATTTGGTCAATGTAGCTGGCAGATTAGATGGGCAATGGAGTAACATGGGAAGAGCTGGGCAGGGCATAAGAAAAACTGGGATTTTCCCAATTTGTTCATTCAGCAACATGTATGGAACAGTCACCAGATGCGAATTACCGTGCCGGTGTGAGTAGATGCAGCCAGTAAAACAGTTTCTATCATTAATGTGCCACGGGGTCTTGGCAAGTAGGTGTCTTTACGTTTCTGGGTCTGTTTCTTTATCTACAAGAGGAAGGCGGTAGAATGCTAAGACCAGCAAAGCCGTGGAAGTCTGTGATGGCTTCAGTATTATGTAGGCCCATGTTTTATTAAGTATGAGACAGCTTAATAGTTACATGACCACATGAAAAATTAATTCAGTTTTACAAACTTTTTCTTGCAGCACTGTCCAATAGAACTTTGAACAGTGATGGAAATGTTCTGCATCTATACCGTCCCACGTGGCTAGTGAACACTTGCAATGTGGCTAGTGTGACAGGGGAACTGAACGTTTTATTTTAATCAATTTAAATTTAAATTGTCTCATGGGGCTACTATATTGGACAACACAGATTTATACAATGTCAACTGGGTGTCAAGTATAAACCTGAGGAGGCAGTTGAATACTTTGGAGTCCCTTGCCTCGTGGAGCTCAGAATTAAGCAGAGGAGACAGGTTCATAAATAACTAACTGTAGTTTAAAGCGATTGCATTATTTTAGTGGCATTATTTGCTTGCGCAGAAGAGGGAGGAATTGATTCTCCTTGGGGAAACTGGGAAAGGCTTCACAAGAAGAGGTGACATTTTACTAAGTCTTAAAGGTGAGAAGGTTTCTATCTGAGGAGGACGAAGAGCACTAAATGTCTTAGCGATGAAGGTGAAGCCACCATCTGAAATCTACTTGCACAAGCTTCTGTTTGGGTCCCTTAGTGAAGATTATCATCTCCATCACCAACATTATCATCGCCACCCCCATTGCCACCACTGTCACTACTACCACCGTCGAAAAAAAATTACCCAGGACCTACTAGACACAAGTCCTATATTAACTACTGTAAGGCCTACAACGAAGAATAAGTTAAGATTCCTGCCCACAAGGGAATCAAGTAGATGAGAAAAAGACACATAAAATAAGAACATACCTTAAAAATATAAGATACTCTCTTACAAGTGCTGAATGGGGTAGCAACTGGAATGTAAACTCTTCTGGTCTAGAAGCTCCCAACAGACAAACCATTGTCCCTCCAACACAAGAAATAGCTCACCTGGCCAGGTGGCCACGGTTACGTTCTTTCCTTATGTTGTCACCACTTTGGTTTTCTTTTCTCTTTTCCCAAACAACTTAGGATTCCAGCTTCCACTACATTGCTGGACAGGGCAAGAGTTAGCCATGGCCAGAATGATACAACAGAGAGGAAAGTGTGAAGAAAATAACTTCTCTCTCCTCCTCAGTGCCAAGAATCTTCTTGTAGTCCTTACCTTCAGACTTCAGTCCAGTGTTTCTGTTACGTGGCTTTGAGCTCTGGAGAGAAAAGCTAGCATTACAGGCTCAGAGTCTATGTTTATATCTGACATATAAATGAATATCCCTTAAGTCTTTTGTGCATTAAGGCTCACCATTAGTGTGGGCATTTAAAGGCAAATATGAGAAATAAAACCAATTGAAAGGTTTAGGCCTGCTGAGAGTCCATTTACTTTCCTCTGTGGTGTTCGTTAGGGCATGTTTATAGGAGACACCACTCCTATTCTCTCCCTTTTAAGTCTACTTATACTTTCTTACCCCTTCTAGTACTTCTCACTTAACCCACCACCCCAACCTCTCCATCCAGGCTGTAAGAGCCACCATTAGTGGTTAAGAGCTTGAGGAAGTCTCCAATTCCACTTTCATCTAGATGATCTAGAGGAGAGAACTGGTTCTCCGGTGGAGAAATATTCTTCCTGTCTTAGGTTGGAGACTTAAAAGTCATAAACTGTAGAAGTGTTGCTATATGTGGGGTTAGGTCTAAACTAAGGCTCTGAGACTTGCATCCTGGTAGGTGCCTAGTAAATGCCTGTGTAGATGGATGGATGGATCACTGAATGAGTGAATGAGTGAGTGGATGGGTGAATAGGTGATGGACAAATAAACCAAAGAATCAGTAACTCTGGGTCCGAGAAAGCATGGTGTCCCAGTGAGCACTTAGAGTGAGGATCCCCTAGCACTAAACTTAAGTCTTCATCCAACTTGCATGGGAACTTAGGAGGTGGTGGCTAAGTCTGAGAACTCAGTCATCACGTAGATCGTAATGTCTACAGGTCTAAAAGGAATTGTCCTTTAAATTCATAGAAAATTTATAAACATTATAAATGTTTATAAGACACCGTTTATAAACTAGCAAACGTCTCATTTGAAAAGATGAGAAAGAGAAAGCCGAGTAGTCTGTTACTCAGATGAAAAGAGGGGAAGTTTTTGAAGTCATATTTTCCATTGAGTTATCTAGTTGAACATGCGTCTTGTTGCCTGAACCTCTTGTGGCACACTGGCTCACAGCACGAGGGGAAAGAGCCCTGGAAATGCCATTTGAGTAGCCGAGGGACAATTATTTGTTCTCTACAAGCCCATTTCCTCACCTATTAAATGGGGATGACATTACTTGCCAAACTTCCTGATAGGGTTGTTGGCAGGGGCGGAATCTAGATGAAGCAATATATGTGAAGAACTTTGTAAACTGTCAAGCACTGTGCAAATGTAAGGCATTGCTATGATTGTCATTGTTGTTGTTCCAGATCTTTGATGAAGAGTACAACGTCTGGTTCCTAGACTGGGGTGGTGCCCTCGTGGCCATGAAACACACACCTCTACCAGTCAGGCATTTGTGGTAAGGACAGCTCCCTACCCTATTAATGAGCAACGTTTTAGTGGAAAAGGTTGGGACAAGTTATTCTGCATGATTTTCTACCCATTGTACCCATTTCTTCATCCATTTCTTTGTCCGTCCATCCATTTGATTACATCATCCAGCTCTTTGGTAACAGTAGCAGACCAGATGATTTAGATGGGGAAGGATAATGAATACAGGGGGGTGGTAGGAATGGGTGCTCAGATGAGCCAGAAATGAGCAGGAAGGGCCTTCAGATTCAAGCAGCCGAGATTAACAATCCAAAATACAGGAGCTGGACATTGCTGTAAGAAGAGGGTTAGGTGCGTGTAGCAATCCTAAGTTCAGTTCTAGACCAGTTGAAGTTGAGATATCTAGGAACATTCAAGCAGGGATGAAGATTAGTTGTCAGATACATTCATCTGAAGGTCAGGAGAGAGGTCTGGGATCACACTTTAGATTTGGAGTCACTAGCCGTTAGGTGGTAGTTAAAGCCATGTCAGTAGGCTGCATGCCTCGTGAAAGTGGGTACAAAAAGGAGAAAACAGGGACTCCTGTGGAATACTGTTGAATACCAACATGCAGAGCAGAGGAAGAAATTATAGGCGAGGCTAAGGAGAAATAGCCAAAAAAGATAAAAACACAGGATGCTGAAGGAAGGGGTGATCAATAGCACCAAATTCTATAATCAGAATAGATTTTACGGAGTGAAAAACAATCTAGAATTAAGCAATGTCAGAGGTCATTGGTGATCTTTGTTAGGGTAGATTCACAAGAGAGGTGGGGTTGAAAGGTAGAGTGCAATAGATGAATGAATAGATGAATGAATGATAAAGAATGAACTCAAGTAGAGACGACGTAGATAATCCTTCCCAAGAAAGTAGATTACGGAATGCAGTTGAGTGCATATATGTGAGACCCTCCAGGGAAGACAAAGAGTTGAGTGAGAATATATTATTATCATGATGATTATAACAAGGATGATGACGTCTTTGTTTTTGGCAGACGATGGATAAGCAGCGTGTGTGTTTATATCCTGAAGGGAAAGAATTTCAGGCTTCAAATTCAGCAGAATGAACATCTGAAAGAGTGAATGTTTGGTAGTAGAGGGAATGCTATCTAGAACATAGTCGTTGGGATTCACCATGGGCTGGAAGATGGATGCTGGCATAACTCCCAGGCCCTTGATTTTGGGAGACTAACCCTTTTAGAGTAAGAGTTTTACTTAGAAGCATCAGTTTGTAATCAGGAAAAGAAAAAATCAGCTTAGGATCCCCAGGTACCAAATTCAAGCTTCAGCCACCTTGGCAAGGATTTGAAGTTTCTCTTAGTTTGGCCGATTATTAAGTTAAAGCCGTTTGTAGAAAAAAAACCAAAACAAAACACACAGACACACACACACACACACACACAGTGCCCTGCCAACTCAAGCATGAGCTTGAAGAAGTTCCTAATGTAATTGTTTATCATCCTTTTACTACTGCTTTTATAATTTTGGGGTAGTATCAGAAGAGTGGAATTACTTGATAGTAATGATAGTCAGCATTTACTCAGGGATTATTAAATTCTAGGCACTGTTCTAGGCCCTTTCCATGAATTACCTAAGTTACTTCTTGAAACTACCCTATGCATTTTCCTGTGGGTACTCTTTTTATCATAGCATTAAAATGCAGACATGCTAAATACTTTGCTCAGAGCTACACAGCTAGTACCTTGCAGCACCAAGTTGGGTTTCTATCATGGATGCTCTTCTCTTTTACCTGCCAATTTTCCAGATACTTTAATGAGTACACAGAGGCTTATCACATGGTCTCTGTCCTCTGGGAGATCATAGTCAAGATAAGGAACTTAGACAGTCCAAGCAGTGTCTACGAAAGGATGCTGACTGTGTGCATTGCTGGAATCCTGAGGCCGGATAGAGCCCCCCACCGCTGGTGTGTGAGGGGGGTCTTTGTGCAGCAGGTGATGTGAGGGCTGAGCCTTGATAAAAGGATTCCAGGAGTAGGAGAAGTGATGGGAGGAAAGCCAAGGGAAGGGAAAACTCTGACCAAGCCTAGAATTCAGGAGATGTAGGGAGTACTCAGAAGACTGTATGTGGTTGAAATCAAGCATGTGAGTAAGTAGTGGTGGGTAGGCCTCAGAAGAACTTAAACGCCAGTTTAAGGGGTTCAGGTTGAATCTGTAGATAATTCCTTTTTTTTTTTTTTTTTACATCTTTATTCGAGTATAATTGCTTTACAATGGTGTGTTAGTTTCTGCTTTATAACAAAGTGAATCAGTTATACATATACATATGTTCCCATATCTCTTCCCTCTTGCGTCTCCCTCCCTCCCACCCTCCCTTTATGTAGGTAATTCCTTCTACTACGGAGACCTCTCTCTGTGGTGAGAAGAGTTCTCTCTATTGAGGACTGAGTAGGACTTATACAGTCAGGGAGGGCAGCTTGACTCTTAAGACAAGTTTGTTGTTTTTTAACCAAGAAAAGTAACATTCCTTAGTCGTTATCATTGTGTTCTCCGCACTTCTATCTAAATCTCAATGACATAATTGATAAATGCCCTGCAGACAGATACAGCTGGCGGATTTCCTCCCCTTAAGTCCTGGGAGAAGAGGGTGGCAATCCCATCTTACCCTTGACTGTCACCCTCCTCCTCTCTCTCCTTCATGTGGTAGGGACTTAGCGCTCACTTCATGGTTGAATTTTAGAGACTTTTACACAAAAGTTGCCTTGTCCTAAGGAAAACAGGAGTTTGCTATTGTTGTTATTTCTTTTTGGTGACAGGAGAGGAGAGTACATTTGGCATGGAGCAGAGGAATAGAGAAAGTTTTGGCTTTGGCGAATCTTAGCATCCTTACATCTTGACCATTCAGTCTGTTCTGCAGTGGTTTCTCTCCAGAGGCCTGATCACTTCTAGAAGGAGTACTTGTCTAGGAATTTCTGGAAGGAAACCATCCAAGTTGGGAAAATCAATATTCACTCAGGGATATGTAAGTAGGATCAAATCCTGCCTTTCAAAGGCATTAATACAAAGTTTGAGTTTCCCCTTATTCCATGAAATATCTCTTTTGTTGGTAAAAAATATTTATTGAGCTCAGAAAAATAGCTGCCTCCCATTGAATTTCCTCTTATAATAGTCATGATAATACTACCCTCCATTTGTTCACCTACTTGAATTTACAAAGGATTCGAGATGATTTTTCAAACTAAGCTTTGGAAATAGAATTTTCTCCATTTAAAGGATGTTGATGCTGTCATTTATCATAAATGCTACAAATTCTTCCCTGAACTTAGATACCACCCATGACTTCTACTTACTTGCCTGTCTATGAATGCCCTTCTCCGAAATAGTCCCTGTGACCGTTACGTGCCAGCTACTGTGTGTGCTAGCAAACGACAGTGGCACTTAACTCGTTCAGGAATTCTTTTGTTTTTAATTTTATTATTTTTTAAACATCTTTATTGGAGTATAATTGCTTTATATTGTTGTGTTAGTTGCTGCTGTATAACAGAGTGGATCAGCTATACGTATACATATATCCCCATATCCCCTCCCTCTTGCATCTCCCTCCCACCCTCCCTATCCCACCCCTCTAGGTGGTCACAAAGCACCGAGCTGATCTCCCTGTGCATTTTGGACTCATCTTTCGAGGCTACGTAAGTGTTCTGTAGGGGCCTGACCTTATCATTATCATCAATGTTTCCTTATAAACTTCTTGACTGATTTTGTCTCTGGCTGGCTTATGAATTGCAAGCTTGTGAAACTCAAATGCAGTTTCTTCATCACCAGTAGCTTCTAATTAAGTTACAACCCTCCGGGTAAACACAGAGCTCATTTGAAGTGGAAGAAAGGTTAAGTGATCAGTTCATTGTTCTTTTCTGTAGTAGGTCTCAGACTCACCAACTTATTTTGGCAGCATATACACATGTATATATATTTGCATAGCAAAAAGATACTGGCCTCCCCACTCTCCCACAAGGGTATAGTGGCTCTCGAATTTAAATAATAGCTACATCGCCTTTCAGAGAAAATGAGAATCACAATTGAAAAGCTGGGGAAACATTAGCTAGGCTAACAAGGCATGCTGTTTCCTATAAATTGAAGTGATAGGTAGCTAGATATGCATGAAGACAAAACAGCATACAAATGAACCCATCCATTTGTGACCGTGTACATTTAGATGCATTGAGATTAGAACCTAAGTGCTATTTCAGGGAAGCCCTCCATCCAGTATTACCAGTATTACCCTTTGTACCTGAGAAGCATTAGAGTGAAATGAACAATGGCGCCCCATGGAATGCAGTGCTGTAATGAAAACTCACAATAGATGGAGCTACTCATGGGAGAGTAAACTGGGGTCCTACTGTTTGCTTAGCCCTGACAAGCTGTCAGTGTCTCCTTTCAAAGGGAGGTTCTTGGAAACTAAAACCAGCATCACCTGGCCGTTCTTGTTCCTTTGCTCTTCTGTAAATGGTGGTGAACACTGGCATTCTGTTCATAGAAACATTCACACGAAAACAATAGTTCCAGCCAATATGTGCCTCTGAGAGGCAAAAGTGCATGTGCTACTCTGAAGGACTTCTGTGTGGCTACAATGCCATCACCTCATGCGGTTGGGATAATAAAAAATAGAGCAGTGCACCTCACCAAAAGGAGGAACATTGATCCTCGTTGGCCATTATAACTCTATTTCTGTGCTAGAGTGTTCCGGGGAGGACTCTGATTGTTCTTGGAAGATTCTATTCCTTTTAGTGGCTCTTACCTCAATATTATAAAGTCATCAATTCATGGAGTAAGGAAGGGTCTTGGGGGGCAAGTAGTCCAGTTTCACACATACTACAGCAGATACCTCTGTGACACCTAAGAGTGACACCCCACTTCACCAGGACGGCACAGAGCTGACCAATTTGAATGAGTTTCCACCCTGTATGTTGTTGGCTTTAGTTGTTAGGAAGATTGTTTTGTGCTGAGCAATAACGAATCTACTTGTAATTTCTGTCCATCAGTCCTTGTTCTGCTGCCCAGACCTATGCAGAGTAAGTCAGCTCCAGAAATGCATGCGATTTTTAGAGCCCTATACCTATAAAGGACCTCAAGAGATGGCTCTGTCTAGGCTTTCTAAGTTCTGGGAAATGATCAGATACACAATTCAAGACAGATTGCATGCATTTGTTCATTTATTTCTCACATATTCATTGAGCCTATACTATTTATCCAGCACTAGTAGAGGGGCTGGGATATACCAAAGGACAAGACAAAGTACTTGGGAGCTTACATTCTTGTTCAAATATTTGACTTTCCTTTTTAGAACAATTATGAGAATAGGAATCTTTTTTTACCTTATTCTATCCGTATTGTTTAATTGATATTTTCACGCGTCTATCCACATTCTCTCTGATTTCATTCACAGATGTTACCCCTTTTCAGTAGGCAACAATAGAATTCTTTTTGTGTGTTGAACTATTTGGAAGCTTTCTTACTAAAAAAGTTAAAAGGTGATGGTAAATGATTCAGCTCTTATTCTTCTTTCCCCTAAGCTATCTTCAGATCATATAACCTGTTTCTAGAACAACTTTTCTTACTTTTAATCACATTGATTGTCAGTTTTCTACAATGATTGAAACTGAACACAGTATTGAGGACCTGGTGGAAGGATAATTTCTTTTATTATTCATGCTACCTGTCTGTGAACACACGCTAGACTCACACTACCTTTGATTATCACAATAGGGACACTGCTGGAATATATTTACCTTGTGATTGACAATCACCTCGGTTTTTTGTTTTTTGTTTTTTTTTTTTTTTCAGCTTGAGCTTCTCATTAGTTACTCTTTTTCCTTTCTCTGGCTGTGGGGCTCTTTGTTTTTTCATTTTAATGAAGCATTCTGCTTTAAGTTGGTCCTCTCCTATAAGTGACTGCCAAATCTACTCCCTGGCTTTGATCTGTCTCCAGAAATCCGGATCCATCCATCCAAAGGTCCTCTTGACAGTGTTACAACACAGAAATCCAAAAAGCATCTCAACCTTGACATGGACCAAACAGAAACAAACAAACAAAAAGCTTTGCTTCTCCTGTTCTTTACATTTCCCTTTCCCAGTTGCTTAACCCCCCAAAACCATGTTGTCTGTGACTTCTCTCTTTTGTTCAAGCAAAATCCTATTGACTTCATCTGGAAAAATAGCCTAAAAATCTTATTGACTTTACGTGTAAAAATATCCTCAACCTTTCATCCCATTCTATGTCCACTATTAAAACCATTATCCAAGCCCCTTCTCTTACTTGGTCTCTTATAATTGCCATGCGTCCCCCACCGATTCATCTCCTTGCATCAACTTTGGGGCCTGACAATCCATTCACCACAAAGAAACCATCTTGTAAAGGTTAAATCAAATCATCTCTCTCCCATTTCAGCTGGGGACAAGGTCCTTTGTAATCTGACCCAGCCTTACTTCCTTGACTCCATTTCCTCCTGTTAATCCCTTTCCCACTAATCTACAACCACCAACCATCTTTCTGTCCTTCCCATACAGCAACTTCATTTCACACCAGGTTTGCCCTCCAGAATGGCTCTCACCTTGATCTTTGCATAGCAACTTCCTTACTATCATTCAGATCTCAGTTTAAATGTCACCTCCTCAGAGAGGAGAACTTTCTTAAATTTTCAATACAAAGTAGCTTCACTCACTCTCTATCATGTCCCTCTATTTGAACTGTCTTCATGACACTTATTTTTAACATTTTTTTGTATCCATTTATCTCCATATTGTTTGTCTCCTCAAACTAGAATGTAAGTTCCACTGAAGCGAGGGCCTTCCCTTTCTTGTTCATTGCTATATCCCCAGAACAGTGGCCACTGCCAACCAGGCACATGGTAGATGTCAATAAATATTTGCTAGGTGAATTCTATTTTCTTTTCGTTCTATAGTCCTGTCTTGTCACTAGTTAGAAGTCAATTGTAACTCTACCCCTGTCTCCCTGCGTACTGGCAGTCTTATCAATTTCAATTTCACCTGTCAGCCTAATAAGGGCTTCCCTATTCCTTTGTCTTGGCCATTAATAAGCTATTGAATAGAGGAGGAGAAGGTGGGTCCCGTGGGGTTAGCATTCAATACAGTTACTTCAGAACACCTAAAAACTCCTAGTCATCTGAAAGAATAGCTCTCACAAATGACAGACCCAAGTTTCTGATACTCAAGAGATTAAATTTTATAATGTATTTTTTTGGAGTTTCTTTGGGAGTTTTGGTTTTAATAATTATCTCAGCATGAAATATTCGGGTGTTAGAAATTACTGTTCTCAGAAAGTCACCTGAATAGCACGAACCTGGGCTTCCTAGTGGTACGTTGACCGTAAATTATAGTCACAGCATTCATTCCTCACCCTGGCTCTGGAGAACTGTCCCCTGGCCTATGCTAATTTTCTGTCATCCTTAGACTTTGGTTATTGTATATGCTGGCCTTTCCACCTGGATGTTGGCATTTCCTAGTGTTTTTGCTGATCCCATTCTTCCATCTAATCCATGCTTTTGCTCCTTCCATATGGATTCAGTTCATACAGCATGCTTTTATCTTCCACACCCTATCTCTCCACCTTGGACTCAGTTTTTCTTTGGAGCTTACGTCTTAGAACTCAGAGCTCAGAAGGCTGTGATGGCCCCTCTGTTTCTATTACTTTGTGGTGTCTTGTCTTCATGTATAAAGTAAAGATGATTGTCCTCTGCCCTGTTAATGGCACTGGTATGAAGGCTCCTCCTTCCCTGGGATGTGGTGGCACTCAACTGCAAGTTTTTCTGCTAATGTTAATCACTGACCTTCATCAGTAAGGAAACTCTGAGAATGAGATAAGGACGGAGGTCTTCAACCACTTTGGCTTCTTCCTATCAAGACAATAATCAATCCAAAGTCATCAAAATAAACAAACCAAAAACTAAACAAATATCTTTTTGTACCCTCTGGACTTATCAGACAGACTTAACTAGTTAGTGGCCATGACATACTTTGAAATACCTACAATTATTTTAGGAACCAGGAGGGTACATTGCGTGAAAGGTAAGTCCATCCCCAGTTATGCTCTTGTTTTCACTTTTGAATGAGGAACTCATTTCCAAGAGAAGCAGTTCAGATCTGCCCGACTTCCTCTGGTTCAGCTTCAGTGATTATTTAGCCTTCAGCCTATTAAAAAAAAAAAAAAAAAAGAAAAAGGCTGAAATGGCCAAGTCCTTAAAAGTCAAGACAATATTGACTTGTCTATACATTAGATCATCGGGCTATACGTTAGATCTCCAAGAACTCATTCATCTTGCATAACTGAAACTTTGTACCCCTTGACCAACATCTCCTCATTTCTTCCTCCTGCCCACCCTCCACTCCCACCCCCTCAGAAACCAGCTTCATTGTGGCCAATGTTTCACTATATCCCTATCTATCTATCTATCTATCTATATCAAAGCATCAAGTTATACACTTTAAATATATACAGTTTTTGTATGTCAAAGTTATCTCAGTAAAGTTGTTCATAAAAAGTCAAGACAGATACTGATAATTTAGGAACTCATAAAAACTTTTATAACCTCTGCCTGCTTTTTGTTTGTAGAAGTAGGCCTCAGTATACCAGAAATACAAAACTTCTTATTGCATGAGACTAGTTTTTCTAGCTGTGTAAAGAGATTGACTTTGTAATTTTTTTTTTTTTTTGCGGTATGCGGGCCTCTCACTGCTGTGGCCTCTCTCATTGCGGCGGCCATGGCTCACAGGCCCAGCCGCTCCACGGCACGTGGGATCTTCCCAGACCGGGGCACGAACCCGCGTCCCCTGCATCGGCAGGCAGACTCTCAACCACTGCGCCACCAGGGAAGCCCTGACTTTCTAATTTTTAAGATCGGTTTATTTGGGAAGAGAGGATAAGATAGAGAGACAAGTAATATCCAGAGAATGGACTGAGTAGGTTGACTAGTAATGGGGACAGGGATTCACATCCAATTCATGGATGCTAGTGTAAGTAATGCTTGAAAAATTATTGGATGGATTAAAAGAGTTTCCTTAATCACTTCTTATTTTTTTATTCATATATTCATTTAACATTATATAGCACCATGTGCCAGTGTTTCTGCTAATTTTAGGAATGCAAAAGTGAACAGTATGGTCTTTGACCTCAAAAAGGTCACAGTTCAGTGGGAGAGTCAGACATATCTTTTGAAACTATGTATGTAATATCAGGTAAGAAGCATTGTAATAAAGATATGTAGGCGATATGGGGGGGTGGTCAGACAATGCACAAGACATATGTGACCCCTGAATTCCCAAGATTATAATGTTGAATGGAGGGATTCAAGATGAGTTAAGAAGTCATCACTCAGCACTATGATAGGTGAAGGCCTGGGTGTTGTAGGAAAATAGAGTTTCTACAGTTGAACTCAGTATCCTGTGTTGTGGAGTCAGAGAGAAATTAAGAATTAACCAGGCCAAAAGAATCACAGGGCTTCCCTGGTGGCGCAGTGGTTGAGAGTCCACCTGCCAATGCAGGGGACGCGGGTTCGTGCCCAGTCCGGGAAGATCCTACATGCCGCAGAGCGGCTAGGCCCGTGAGCCATGGCCGCTGAGCCTGCGCGTCCGGAGCCTGTGCTCCGCAATGGGAAAGGCCACAACAGTGAGAGGCCTGCGTACCGCAAAAAAAAAAAAAAAAAAAAAAAAAAAGAATCACAGAAAATGAAGCAAATAAAGCTGCCTTGGGGAAGGAGGAGTGTTGGGAAAAGCTTCTCAGAGGAGATGGTCTTTGGGCTTTGTCCTCTGGTTAAATCAAGGGGCAGTAGGGAACTCGATAATATCAAGAAAGGGAAGGAAGCAACTGCTCAAGATTGCTCAAATCCTCTCCACTAGCAGCATCCCTTTAAAGAGTTTCAGATGCTGTGTCCACAAAGGGCCAGACCTTCCTCTTACTGTTGGTCGAAAGATGGAACAGTGTTGCCCAGAACATCAGACACTCAGTAATCGTCCCTAAAAGCCCCTTAAAGTGGCATCGGGGAGGGAAAATGATACTTCATCCATTCTGAGCAAATAGGAAATGGCTGTTTTTAAGGTTTGATCTGGAAGACACACACCTCCCCTCCCACAGGGCAAACCCCGCACTACTGAATTTATCTGTGTCAGAGACTCCAGAGGCTGAATTGACTGTGCTGTAAATTGAACCTCGGGTTCCATTCTGAGTACTTGGAAAATGACACTCCAGCCGCTAAGCCCTCCCACCTGGGTGGTTTTTTTTCTTCAGTTCTGAGATGTTGAACTATTTCTGCAGCTCTTGGTGTTGTCTGTACCTGGGCCAGGAAATGCAGTTTTGATCAAATCTCATAATAATATAGGGAGATGTGGAACATTAATACCTATTGATAATCCAAACTGCCAGAAAGGGAGATACAGAGGAGAATTTAATCACCTGAAAACTGGTTGCAAAATAGTGTGGTTTTATTTTCAGCTGTCTCTTCCATCTACTTGTTTCCAACCCAGGGTGAGTTTTGACGAGGGCCACTCCTGGAACAAGTACGGTTTCACTTCGGTTCCTCTTTTTGTGGACGGAGCTCTGGTGGAGGCAGGCGTGGAGACCCAAATTATGACGTGAGTACTTCTTTGTCTGTGGTCAAAAGGAGCCTGGAGACCTGGGTTCTATTTCCATGGAGGCCATGGACTTTCTCCAGGGAGGCTTACATGAAAGGATTTCAGTCTCTGGACCAAAGTTTCCTCATCTGTAAGATGGACATATTTATGCAACACCCACCAATTCAAGAGGCTACTGACAGGATTAGAGAAGCTGGGCTTCCAATTGAAAAGTTAAGGTTTCTCATAAAATTAAAGTATTGTAACAAATTTCCGTTTATCCAAAACCCAAGCAAACAGAAAGCTTAAGTCTTTCGATGTGTTTTCTCTCTTTCCAAAACAGTCTAGTAAGGAACAAGGGATGGGGACAGAGGGAACAAAACAGCCAACTTACTGAAAACAGGGAATGTTTTAAGGGAACCTCCTAGCGTCTGTGATATACACACACACACAGAGATTTGCTGTTGTTCCATTTCAGATTAATTTGCTGTGAAAATTTTTCTACGCTCCTTTACGATGAGAATAGATGGTAGAGATAGAGGTCTTAAAGCTGTGAAGAGCTCCAAAGTACTTTCTGAATATTAAAGAAGATAATAATTTGATGTTTTCTAAAATTATATCATAGTTTAATTCTTAAAAAGTTGACTATGCGTGTTTGTGTGCACTACTGTAGGTGGGGGGTGAGGAGGAATAGTTGTGGGAACCCTTCACCAGCAATACGAAGCCCCACCGCTCTCCACCTCCCCTACTCCCAAGAGACTGGAATATCTTACACTTTAATTATTTGCTGGACAGAGTGAAGGGAGTCTGCTGGGCAAGATTAAGGGGAATTTGCTATACTGTGGACTTGTCACAGAAAGGCTTATAGAATGCTCCTGGGCTAGTTTGGGGGAACGCTGTCATCTTCTTACTCTAGGGGACACTGCTCTTCTCTTAACCTTTGCGTTCATTAATTTCTTTATAGTTTGAATCAATTTTTTCCTGATAGGAGACTGATGAACTTTGCGGAGGAGGCAAATACAAGGGCAAATGGCTAATTCCTATGCTTTACTTTTTTTTCCCAGAGTGGTCAGTTGAAAAAGCTTTTATAATTGCAGCTCCGCTGTTTTGATCAAATGTTGTAATCTAGCCCCAGACCACTTTGCCATGCTCCTTCCCTCCACTTCCATCCTCACAACCAGAGGGCCGACCAGCCACTCCTCTGAGCTTTCAGAATGACAGAAAGAACCCAGCCATGATGGAAAATGGTGCACAAATTGGAGAAAACAAACAGAACAAATGGACAAAAGTCCAGTCCTAGGAAATTCAGCAGAAGCTCTACACAGGGGTTCCATGTCTATAGGAAATGTCTGTAAAAAGAGTCTATAGGATTCCCAGTATCCTCATTATTTAAAGAATGTTCATAACAGAACATTTGGGTGGCTTCACAAAATGTCTTTAAAATTAGTTGGAACAAGTGCAACGAAGAGTGATTTTAAATTATCTTCAGTTCTTTCTGAATTTTCCAAATTGCCTGTACAACCTTCTCTCTAACTTCAAGGGTGTGAACTGTGTCTTTTACAGACTTAACGCTCATTTTTGAGCATGATCCACGTGTTAGGCACGTAGGCTCTATCGTTGGAAATTTAAAGACATGATGTCAAACCCTATGAGGCGCTGCTGCAGTCTTCCCAAGGGGTATATTGTATTCGTACCTTCTCTGGACAGTCCTGTTGTACAGTGTAAACAAGGGTTTCTTGTAGAATTTGTTCCTCAGGAAGTACAGCTTTAATTTGAGTTTTTCCAGCAATTTCTTTTTGTTCTCCTAAAATATCCTCCAAAACAGAATTGTCTCACCATCTAAATTTCTAATTAAATGGACTCTGTCGTTGCCGTCAAGTCACTTTATTAATTAAGACTTAACACTGTTGTATTCAAGTTTAGCTGTTTGAGCCATGGACAGTATTTAAGATATAGTATGTTAGTAATGCTTAGAGTCTAAAGCCTCATCGTTTGGTAGAGACACAGCAACAATATGTTGTATAAATACAAATTCTGGATGTTCAAAGGCAGTATCATAACATAAACTTCATTTCTAAAATAGAAATGATTTGATAAATATGTAGATATATATGCATAGTGAATATATATTCAAGTGTTTGTGTGTATAGACATATGTACAGGTGTATATGTACACATAGATATACATGTATATATGGAGAGATTTAGACAACAGAGGTACAATGAGAGAGAAATCCCAAGGATCTAGGGTCCCAGCAAGACCTTCGAAAAGTTATATTACTAAACAAAACTAGTGGTACCTATGTGCCAGTTACTATTCTAGATGAACAAATCAAGAAGAAACCCCTGTCCTCGTGGACTGCATACATTAAATAAATGTGACACACAAATGACTCTGTCATGTTACCCAGAATCCTCTGCCAAGCGATTAAAATATTTTCTTAGGAATTCCAGGAAGCGTACCCCAGAATACTAGGAATACTGCCATCTTTTTTCATAAGGATCTCTGACCATGAGCTGACCTTTCCAAATGATTTCCCATCCTTCGCTTAATCACTAGATATGAAAAGAAAACCTTCCTCCTTTCTGGGACTTCCTCCAATACGGCCACTAGGAAGTTTCAAGTATTGAGTTCTAAGTTCTGTAAGGCGAAGGTTCACACATTCAAGAAGGTTGTGCAATCTGCTTGAATGGATCAAGCCAAATGTGTCTGCTCATCACAATCAAATCTGACATGGCCCTAGAAGGTTGGGCAGTGAAGATATGTTTGGTCCCAAAGTCAGGTCTTCCCTGTTGTTTTAGCAAAGGGACGTACTGGTCCTCCTTTTATTCTGTGTTCTCCTTATCTCATACTGTGCTTTATCCTGTGTTCTCTTGTATGAGGCCTCTCTGAACTCATTTCATGCTTCTCTTGGGCATTACTTTGAACAATAGTACATGTACACCAATCTCTGCATGACCTGGCGTTCCCCAGCAAATTTAAGGCGACAGTTTAAATTCTGTATTCATCTAATCGTAAGTGGTAATATATATATTTTTTTCTCAGCTTTGGATGGGGTTTAGCTGGTCACATGGATATGAGGGAGATTGACCTCAGGGCTAAACCATTTACTGAAAAGATGAGCTACTGCTTCTGTTTTTCTTTCCTCCCCAATAAGACTCCAAGGAGTGTGGCAGAGTTTTTGTCTCCCTTCTCCCTTGCTTATCAAGATTCTTTAAATGCTAGTAAGTAGAACAGGAACTAGAATAGTGCATAATTTTCTTATATGGGATTTGAGGCAGACAGGTATTTGTCCTTCATGGAATTAAGATGAATTTGGAAGCAATCATCCAACCAAGTGTAAACAATTCAAGCTCCCTATTTTTAACTTTTTATTAATTCAGAGTTTCTCTAGGCTGAAAATGATCCAGGGCTCCTTAGACAGCCAGAAGTGTAGGGCCTGGAATGATTGCCGAGAGGCAATGTCTGGCTCTGTCTTCGGTTTAAAAAGGACGTTAAAACCAAGTGGCCCACTAAGGATGACCACTGCTTTTCTCACATGGAATAGCAATGACAAAGACTAAAGCAGGAGTTCAAATAATTTTATATATGCTGTAGGAACTTCGAGGACAGGAGGTCCATTAGGGGACAAGATTGCTTAACGTTGCCATTTAGCCAAAAACTTATTTATGATGTAGGCTAGTTGATTTCTGTATCCTGCCTCTTTCTGTTAACCCTGACTCTGTAGTTCAACTGAAGTCAGGGAGAAAGAAGGGCTAGTAGCTCATTCACACTAAGGTTTTATTGCCTTGTTACCTTCATTTGGAGAATATAATATATATAAGATTGTGATGGCTAATGTTATGGGTCAACTTGACTGGGTCATGGCGTGCCTAGATACTTGGTCAAACGTTATTCTGGATGCTTCTGTGAAGGTGTTTTTGGACAAGATTAGCATTTAAATCAGTAGACCCAGTAAAGCAGATTGTTCTCCGTAATGTGGATGGAACTCATCCAATCAGTTGAAGGCCTGGTTAGAACTAAAAGGCTAACTCTTCCCTGAGCAAGAGAGAATGCTTCTTGCCTGGCTGCATTTGAACTGGGACATGGCTTTTTCTTGCCTTTGACTCCAACTGGAACTTCCACTTTTCCTGGGTCTCAAGCTTGGAACTATACCATTGGCCCTCCTGCATCTCCAGCTTGTTGACTCACCCTGCAGGTCTTGGGGACATGTCAGCCCCCATAATTGTGTGAGCCAATTCCATATAGTCAGTCTCTCTCCCTATTTGTCTCTATCTCCTATTCATTATGTTTCTCTAGAGAGCCCTGACTACTACACATTCATTCAGAAACATTTCATGAGCTTCTGATATGTTTTAGACCCTCTTAAGGAATATCAAAGAGGTAAATACAATTATATCTAGCTTTAAGGAGCTCTCAGTCTGGTGTGTTGGGGGGTGCGTGGAACGAGATACACAATCATCAAGAATCCCTATTATATAACCAGGATACAAGTAGAGGGAAATGAAAACTTCACATGTACGAAATGTGACAACTGAGTCAGTCTGGAAGTTTCAATAGCAGTTCACCAATGGACAGCCAATTAGTAGGTAATAGAATGTAAGCTCAAAGAAAGCACACATTTTAAACAGTTTTGTTGAACACTATAACCTCAGGGCTTAAAAGAGGGTTGGCATGTAGTCGGAAATCACTTCTCATTAGTTGAAAGAATGAATGACTTCAAAGCAAAGGAAAGAACCATGAGAGAGCATGACTGGGGTTAAGGGGTTGAGCCTATGAAGGGTCTTAGGTTATGTTTAGGAATTTGACTCACTTCCACAGTGAGGTTCTTGAAATTGGAAATATGGAAACGCCACTCCTCTTCTCAAAATGCGTGGAGGGCTTTCCGTTGACTTTAGGATGAAGTCCAAACTCATTGAATGGTCTATAAATATCTACACTGAGTCCATGTCTGGGACCTCATTTCTGGCTCCCATGCTCTGACCACCCTTCTCTGATCTACTGGTGCCTTTCTGCCCCAGGGTCTTTGTCTGTGTATCCATCTGGAATGTGCTTGCCCTCCCCACTTGAACAACCAAGCTTCTAATTAAGTATCTTTCAAGTGTCAGCCTAAGTATCGGTTTTCTGGCACACCCTCCTTTAGCCCACCAGACCAAGTTGCGGCCCCACTCTCTATGTAGCCTTAGCCCTACGTATTTTTTCCTTCACAACACTTTAGGCGGTAAATATTAATGAAAATGGCCGTTGGTTCAGTAGGTTCCCCTCCCCCTTCGTCTAACCTTAAGACGCAGACACACGTGTTTGCACATAAACAACACACACACGCGCACACACACACACACACACACACACACACTGACTTTAAGTTCCCATGAGGGAGGATCTTTGTGTATTTTGTTTTTTGACTGCCATGTGCATCAGTTTTGTGCTAGCACCGAGGATTTAACCATATATATGTATTAATATTAAGTGATTGAATGAAGAAATGAATGAATGAACACATGACTCTTACAGTCCCCAGTAATCTTACCACCATTGTGAGTATAGTGACTTCTCTGGCCCATGGCTCTAGCATTTTAGGGAGTTGCTTATAGATCCCCAGAGATGCTGAAGTGCTCTGATCAGAATCCAATAGTTGCAAGTTACGGGAGCCTGGAGTTGGGTAGGAATCAGAGCAGCCTGTGTCTGTGTGCAGACGTGTGTATAGGGGATGATGAAGCAGGGGTGGAATGGCAGTGGGTGCAGAAGGGCAGCTAGAGAATGAGGACCGTCCTGGGAATGATTTCTTATTTCTTCCACCTTCTGCAGAATCTCTCCAGTGTGCAGTTCTCCCGGAGGCCAAAGCTCAGGAGCATGGAAACTTCTAACGCCGTGGCTTTATAGGGGAATCTGTGTGGGAGAGACAGTTCCCAGCTTGCAGGCATGGGATTTGCTTGCTTTTATTCCTCTGTTTTCCACTGTCTTTTCAAATGTTATTATTTCAGCATCTCCCTGGTAACCTTGACAGGAACCATCTAGTCTAGTCTAATTCACAGTGAAATGTGACCGTTCTTATTACTTAAGGCTGAGAACAGGGCTGGATGATTGACAAGCCGGAGGGCCTATTGCTGTCTCAGGCAGTGGCTCTCCAGCTGACGAGGTGCCTGTGGCTGTTAGAGCCCTTGGGACTCTTTGGTCCACTGTTAGCCCCCAAATTAGCACTTTTAGGAGAGCTCTTTTTTGCTTGGCTCAGATGTGGCATCAGATGGAAAAACACTGCTTTCCTACAGCCTCAAAGCCACATTTGAAATTCTTTCTTGATATGAAGTGTTTTAACCAATTGGTTGTGATTTAGCTGATCTTTCACGGGGGCCAGGGAGAACCCGGCAGCCTCCCAGGGGGGAAACAAATCCCCAAAGGGAGGGGTGCAGCTTCCCTGGAAGAGAATAGATAAATTCTTACCAGGAGTGGGCAGCAGCCAACCTGTGTCTGTTCCATACCTTCCTTTGTGTCAGGTATCTTGCTGAGCTGTCTCTCAAACTTGATTTCATTGACGTTTTGCAGTAAAACCCCATCAGGTAGATCAGATTATTGTCCTTGGGCAGAGGAGAGCACTGAGGCTCAGAGAAATTAAGTGCTCAGCTCACACACTCAGTAAAAGGAAAACTGAGAGCAAGGAATGTGAGTTGCAAACCTTAGGCTCAGAGCTGAAATTTGAAGAAAGATACTAGAATTCTCCAAGGTTTGTTCAATAAAGGACTGTGGCATTTGGGGCAAGAGGGGCGGGGATGTTATTCACTAAGTATTGATGGGTACCCGCTGTGCTACCAGACACGAAGTCACAGCAGACCCATTCAAACACAATCTATCTGAAAAAATATGACCAACACATGAAAGAACTACAAAACAAGTAAATGGTAAGGGGGTAGGACAAACTGTAGTTGCCAATGGATATCAAAGAAGAGATTAAAAATAGAGTAGCTAGGTAGGGCTTTGTGTCTGTGCAGAGAGGGAAGAGCAAAGGTATTCTAGGTGGGGGAACAGTGTGAGCAAACATGGAACGGTAGGAATATGAACTTGCCTGGCCTGTACAGGGGAGAGTGAGAGATGAGAAGGGCCGGAGATGCTCTCAGCAAATTGTCTAGGGCCAGTTGCCTCGCTGAGTCCCTGTATAAATCCAATTCTAATTGGCATAAATCTCTGATCCATTGTTCCGCCAGCAGAACTAATAGCCAAAGGGAAGGGGGAGAGATCACATTTTGCCTAGAAAATTATACAAACCCCAAAGCTGCGGAGGTTTGAAAAAAGTGAAGACCTTCTTTCTACTTAAGAGACCATGACCTCATGCTTAGCCATGGACATGCTCTCAAATACAGCCCTGGAGCAACACAGAGACCTAGCCCTGAGCTTAAATACATTGTTTAGCCTCTAGTAACTACATCCGATAAAGTCAGTGGAAATGAAGCAGTGCTGCTTCCATTGATCTGTTTTTCAATTTTCTGTTGTTTGCCAGAAGAGTCTGATTTTACTTTGCCCAAAGTAAGTCATTCGAGTAATCAGCAAATCCAGTGAAGCTCCCAAATCATCGCCTCTCAGGCTGGCTGCTGGATTCACGTCCTTCAGGTTGTCACCAGACTTGCCATCCATTCAGAGGCCCACTGAGTTGGGGCCAAGGAACACAAAAGCAGAATGCATGCCTACATAGGGGGCTTGGATGATATTGGGAGGTACTGGCAGCTGGCAGTAGGCTGGGAAGAAAAGGCTTATTTTGACCCATGGATTGCTGTGTGGGATGGGGTGATGGCTGAGAACATAGGTCTTGGAGGTCCACACTCCAGGGACAGTGCTCAGACTGCCACTTAGTATCCCTGTGACCTTAGAGGTCTTACCTTCCCGCTGAGCTTGGGGTTCCTCGTGTGAATGTGAGAATTAAGTGAAATAACCTCCACTGAGTGACATTCGAGATGTTTGCAGTCTCCAGAGTCTAATGATCAAGAAACGGGCCACCTTCAGGGAAGAATTTTGACCGGCTAGGGCAGGGGTCAGCAGACTGTCTCTGTAAAGATTTTTAGACTTTGCTGGCTGCAGGGTTTTTGCTGCAGCTACTTGCCCCTCCTGATCTAGTGTGAAAGCAGCCATAGACAACATGTAATGAGTGGACATTAGTGTGTTCCAATAAAACTTCACTTATGGACACGGAAATGTGAATTTCATACAATCTTCACATGGTATAAAATATGTTCCTTCATTCACTTCCCCCCAACCATTGAAAATGTAAACACCATCGTTAGCTTGTAGGCCATCCAAAAGAGGCCTTGGGCCAGATTTGTCCCACTGGCTATAGTTTGTTGACTCTGAACAAGAGGGTACATGGAGTTTAATCTTTTGTGGCTGTGTTATAAATACCATTTGAATTGTTGACACAATGTCTACAAACTTAGAAACTCTCCACGAACTGCTGTCCGTACTACTTATCCATAACCGTCAACTACTTCAGTTGCACTGTCTTATAGATGTCCTTGGTATCCGCTGGGGATTGGTTCCAGGAAATGCCCTGCTCCCCTGTGGATACCAAAATTCATGGATGCTCAAGTCATTTATATAAAATTGCATAGTATTTGTATATAAACTTTGAACATCCTTCCACATACTTTAAATCATCTCTAGATTACTTACAATACTTAACAGTGTAAAGGCTATGTAAATGGTTGCCAGTGTGTGCCGAATTCAATTTTGCTTTCTGGAACTTTCTGGATTTTTTTTTTAATGTTTTTGTTCCATGGTTGATTGAATTTGTGGATGTGGAACTGGCAGATATGGAGTGCTGACTATATTGAATAGACAAATCATGTGAAATAGTTAGGAAGTTTCCTCATTTCTTATTTTAACCATACAGACAAGTCACACCTCTTCAGGAAGCCCTCCACAATTCTTCCAGCTCTTACTTATTTTCTTTCATTAAATTCCTATCTTAAGCTTCAGTGTTTGGATCACAGATATATTTAATTATCCATAGAAATATATGTGGTATTGCTTCGTGTATTTTTAAATGTGTAATTATCTAAATGCCGTCATTCCTCTACATGCTTCTGTCACTCAGTATTATCTGTCTTGGGGCAAATCCATCTGATCCAGACACATAATGCTGTGGCATAATGTCGTGACATGAATATGCACAACTTATTTCTCCATTCTCCTGTCGATGGACATCTAGCCTGTTTCCAGTTTTGCACTATTACAAACAGTATTGTCCTATCTTTGTATATGCCTCCAAATGCATACACAGAAGTTCTTAGAGCTGCATACCTAAAAATGGAATTGCTGGATCATGGTGAAATGGCATTGTCACCTTTATTTTTGCACTGTGTTCTAACTGTTTTACATATCGGTCATTTATGCAGTTGAGGTCTTTTTTAGTCTGAAGGATTCATGAGGTTGGCAACTGTCTTATTTGTCACCCTCCGCAGCCCTGAACGTGGAGGCCTGTGCGTAACTGGGGCTCAGCAGATACATCGAGAGTGAATAATACTATTGGCCTGAACTGAAAACTATTTAAAAGAAGGGGCTGAATTTTATCTTTTTCCTGATTCTTTTTATCTCTTGGTTCAGGATTTGACACAAAGTAGGAGACTGAGACATATAACGACAGAGGAAACCTAGGCGCCTCTCCTTCCCCCGCTCTTTTACAGTTCTTTTGACTCCCAGATATTTCCTCCTCTCTCAGATCCCATCTTGAACATCCATCTTCTCCCTCTTGTTTCCATCTCTTAGGTTCTCCTTCATCACCCAACTCCTGCCTCATCTTTCACAGGTTCACAGACCACACTCCCATTGTTGTGTACTTTAAACTTTCAAACCCGTTGAAGGAGCTTATTAAGTTTTGAGAAAAGAGTCAAAGTTGTTTGGAGACTGAATGATTTCTTTCAGTGCATTTAAAAATCAGCTTTCTTTCTTTTGCCTCTTCAGGTCCAATGCCTTTTAGTCTCTTTTTCAGTCTTGCCTTCTTCTCTCCGGGTACTTATTTTCAAACCTTTTAATCCCTGCCTCTTTTCACCATCTCACCCAACATCATATCGTGTAACTAACACAGGCTCTGCGTGGAGGACTCCTGGCTGTTGATTCCCTGCCTATTTCTATTAAGGTCTAGTTCATGTCTCACTTTCACTCAATGCAATTCCCCTGCAGCCGCTGACCTCCTTTACTACTAATCCCTTCTGTACCCTAATGGGAAAACGGTCAGGTGTCGTGGATGCACACCGAAAGCCAAGGACGTGGCCTGAATTTCTGGAGACCAGCTACTGCTGGCCTCGAAGCCTGGCCTTTCCAGGACACTGCTCTTTCTGCTTTGATATGAAATCGCTCCTCAGCAGCTTCCTCCTTGGATGCGAAGAGGAAGGGCCTATGGAGGGCAAAGGAGGCGTAAGGGAGCCTAGGCCTTTCAGAGAGAGCTGAACTCTGTTGGAACACTTGAAGGAGGACTCAGGAATCCACATGTGTCAAGTTGCTATTACAAGAACATTGATCATTTATTTATTCAACAATATGTATGGAGTGCCCACTACAAGTTAGGCATTGTTCTAAGAGCTCCAGGAGCTGGGCTAAGACATAAACAGGATAGCCAAGGTCTCTGCTGATGGGAAGTTGCTATGTTCTACAGCCTCTTCTGTACCCTACAGAAGAAAGGTCAGTTTTGTATGAGGTTTATTTCAGCTCTCATATTTATGGAATATTTTTCCATAATCCAATTGAGTTTTAATGGTGGTGGTGGTGGTGGTGGTGGTGTGTGTGTGTGTGTGTGTGTGTGTTTGTGAGAGAGAGAGAGAGAGACAGACAGGGTGAGAAGGATTTCAGGGTTACCTGTAACTTCCAAAAATTTAAACTCTGGCTGTGGATTCTGATTACTGCTTATCTCTTAGTCTGAGAAAGAAGAACACTGTCAGTGAATGGAAGGGAATATCACAAAATATTAAAAGTGTTTACCTCCAGTGGGGTTTTTATTTTCTCAGCTATAGATATTTATAGCTTTCAGTTTTTATTTATTATTTTTAATTTTGTTTTGTGGTACGCGGGCCTCTCACCGTTGTGGCCTCTCCCGTTGCGGGGCACAGGCTCCGGACGCGCAGGCTCAGCGGCCACGGCTCACGGGCCCAGCCGCTCGGCAGCATGTGGGATCTTCCCGGACCGGGGCACGAACCCGTGTCCCCTGCATCGGCAGGCGGACTCTCAACCGCTGCGCCACCAGGGAAGCCCTGGTTTTCAGTTTTTTTATGAGAATGCATTCTTTTTATAAAGAGAAAAGGGAAATCATTTATAAAAATTTACTCATGAAATAAAAAGCAGCTTCCAGATAACAAAAGAGTAGAGGCTGCATTTAGGTATGTGTAGATGATCGTGTGGGTCACACTTACTCTACCTTTGAGGTCACGACCTAGAGGAAGGGAGAGTCATAACTACCCACCATCACTCCCCAGTGCTGATTGATGCTCTGAGTAAATTAATACTAAATCATTTCAAATAAGCAGGCTACTAGAACCCAATCAAAGACAAGAATGGAAAAAGACAAATCCCACTCATAAAATAAAAATTCAGGAAATTGCTAGATAGTGGCTTCTGATGAAGCAGTGCTCTAAATAATCTTTTCAAGGTCATCTGGTTAATTTATGCTGCATTTGTAAGTTATTGTGTATTTTTAAAATTAATGAAAGATTTAATTATAGCAGGGTTGCCTGTGACCTTTTGTGAAATGACTTCATCATAAATCTGCAGGTATTCAGAACTGTTTTTCAGGTTTCTAATAATTTGTTCTTAAATTAATGACATCCAGCCAGTGAAAGGAGTTGAGGCGGAGTAAAAGGATTGAGTTGGGATTTGTGGTTTCCTAGCAATGGCTAATTCTGAGTCCTGGACGGAGGTGGCAGAGAAGATGGTGTGTGACTCACCAGAATCCACAGCTGGTTTAATTGTTTACTTAGAAGAATGAGAAATAAATCCAGTGTGTCGATAGGGGAGACTGCAAGTAGCCAGTCTGGGTCATTGCAGAGCCTTTGATTTGGGGCACGTTTATCTACATGTCAATGTGGAGGCAATACCTGGACCAATGGGAGACTCCCTCTTCCCTGGTACCCAGCGGGGTGTCCCCCTCATTTGTGAACTGAAGGTCTGTGCCTGCCCTCCAGCCTGCTGGCCAACCATGAAGTCCAGTTTAGATTCCGTCACCCTGGTATCTCTGACCTTCACCCACCTTAGGGGCTTGGTGAGAGCAGCTAAGCTGTCTCTGGAGGGGAGCTCATTTCCCTAGAACCCAGAATACATCATTGTCTGTGTCATTCTGATGACTCATTCTGCCCATTAGACTGTGCAGAGGAATGACAGATCTTAGCACATCAAAGAAGATCATCTCTTAGAAGAACCTAGTAGCACACATTTATAGTTCCAGAGTTGCAGGCTAGAGCTTGGAAAACCCAGAGCTCTCTTTAGACACAGAAGCCTTAAGGAAAAGCCAGCAAAATGTGGAAAGTGGGTCTTGCCTGAAGCCTTCCCTGGTTAACCATAGCCCGGGATGCGATCACGTTCTTCCAGCAATTACTCATGGTGCTATTGTCACATGTGGCGCACCATGCCTCAACCTGCAAGCTGCAAAGGTATCCCCATGAAAAACAGTCAGTGTTGGTGAAAAAATTGGGGTTCAGGTGACTTGGGTTCTAGTCCTTTGTGTTCTTGAGCAGACCACTACTTTACCTGGGGCTTGGTTTCCCCAGCTAGCGGGTGAAGGGGTTGGGCCAAAGGTTTAGCCCTAAGGACCCTTAGTCTTGAGTACTAAGACTTAATAGTTCTGTTTGCTCTTTTCCACGGCCCAGGAACTCCCAACCAGAGGCCAAGCCAATGAAGATTGTCATAGTTCAGGTTCAAGTACATCATTCTCCACATAGTAAGTGCTTTAGACCTTGAGACAAATTGGGCCATAATTGGAGCTCTCTAGGTAACATCTTCTCTGCCTATTTCTCTTTTCTTACTCCCTCCAGCTGTGCTTTCAGTTTTATATATTTCATCGTGTTTTCTGCCTTCTATGCAAGCAGCCTAAGGGACCGCCCCCCACCGCCCCGTGCCCATACCTCTGTGCCAAACTGTGCAGTCAAATGATGGCTAATGAGTCACAAAATGCTTAAGTGGGGATATGAGAGCCTTGTTGAAAGCGGTGCTGAGAACTGTGTTATAACATTAGCAGCAGCCGCCTGAATTGGACTCCTGGCTCCAAGAACTGTTCACTGCGTAACCTTTCACTGCGCTAAGGGTGACACTCAAAACACAGGGAAAAAAATGCTACAAAAATTCAGAGGAAAGAGATCATTTTTTCTTCCGAAGAAGGAAAGGAGTGGAGAAGGAAGAAAGATCACAGAGCACATAGTAGAAAAGTTAGCATTTAAATTAAAACCCAAAAGACTAATCCATCAAGAAGATAGAAGAATCTCAAAACCTGTATAGTGCAATGATTGCATAATACAAAAACTCAAGGAGAAATGGAAGATTCGAAATGTTATAGGGGAATAGTTTAATAAACTTCACATAGAAGCCAACAGACCAGGCAGTCCAGAAGTTAGTGTGGTTTTGGATATGAATGACACTTTTGCAAGCTTGATTTAAGAGAATATATATGCAACCCTCCACACAACAAATAGAGAATATGTTTTCTGAAAAAACATTTAATATATTTTTTTAATTGACTACATACTGGGTCACATACAAAGGCTGGACTAATTCCAAAGAGCTGATACCATTGAGATGATATTCTCTATGTTCAATGAAAAATTTTAAATGATAAGAAAAATAAATTTAAAAAACCCCACCTCATCTGCTTAGTTTTGTTTTTTAAAAGAGAAATCAAAATGGTCACTACAAAATACTTAGATTTGAAAAGATTTCCTTCTCCTTTCCCCCTTTCCAAGAATTACTGCATATTATTTGACTTCAGACTTGCAGAATGGGTAGGAGTTGGACAAGATCAGATGTTGGGAAAGGCATCCCCAGCAGAGGAGGCCTCACATGAATGTCAGTTTGAAGCCTAGCTCAATCTTGACTTTGAACACGGCCCTAGGGCCTCAGTTTCCTCATCTGAAAAGGCTACACCTAAGATTCTCAGGCCTTGTGTGGAGGATTCAGGATAATAATAGCCGGGGAACATTCAGCAGAGTCTCTGGCACCTGATAAGCATATGCTATCAGTGGGGGCCATCAGTGGTGGCCATTATTAGTATCAGGGCATAGGAGTGGCATAAAAGTGGAGTTGGTGAATGTGAGAGATTTTGTAGAAGTGTAAGAAAAGGATTGAGTGTCAGGCTAGAGGTTAAGAGAGAAGACATACTGAGGGCTGAGTCTCTGCTAATGCAGAGGTTTCTAGCCTGACGTCTGAGAATTCAGTTGAGGCAGTAACAGAAAGAGGACAGTCAGGAAGAAACCGGCAGAGTCAACTCTGGCCTTGTTCTCTTTCTTAAGGTTTTCTTCAGGCAGGCAGAGATGGGAGAGGTGGGGGTTACAGGAGCTCAAGGTGCTGGTGCTGGAGTGACTGAGGAGGATAAGGGAAGGGGGAGGGCCTGGGGCAGCTTGATGACAACACAGTATTATCCTAGTGGAGTTCCACCAGATGTTCCCTCAAAGGTCAGTCTGCAGTGACATCCTGCTAATCTAACTCCCCACGCACTATTGGTTATACCTTTTGCATATTTCCAGTGGTTTCCTAGTGATGAATTCTTGTTCTTTTCCTCGCGGAAGGATTGTGGTCAACCACTGTCTCCTTGAAACTTCTTTCAGCTTTTATAACTGTATATAAAAGTTGGCGTATGTGGAGGTCAAAAAAGAACCAGGTTACTGTGCAGGGGAGAATCAGGTAACCCAGAGTTGCTCTCCTGTAAAGACGAAAACATCTGTACGTAGCCTGCTCCTCTGATTACATTTAGTGTGGCATTGTTTCCACCTAAATTATAGCAATTATATAGGAAGATCCCCTTTGAAATCATTTAATTAATGAGTAGCTATCCCTCTGTGTGGATGGAATTCTAAGGAAGTCTTTTATTTTTGTAAACCACCTCCCTCCCTCAAATTAATCACTTCCCTACCCACAAGGTTTACTCAGGTCTGGATGGTGGATTAGAGAAGGTGTGTTATTTAGGGTCCCAGCAAATCACAGTTGTTTGTGGGAATCCTAGCACAGACCGTGATGACAAGGGGTAGAGAAACTGCTGCTATTTCTCCTGGATTGTTTTAGTCCTCCTAAACCTCAAAGGACACACAACTCAGCCATGTTCTTTGGCCCAGAAATAAGGGTAGATAGAGCTATTACCCCAATTTTGGAAGAAGTGGATGGTTTTGCTAGATTAATTCTACCCATTAATCAACCCAGAACTGTTTATTGAGCATCTGTTATATGAAAGAAGTGCCAGTGGAGACAAAGATGAATGACTCTAATTGATAAATCCTTTGTGTATGGGGTCACCAGGAGACAGATAGCTTGTCTACCTGGAGGTAGACATAGGGATTGAAAGGACATAAACTCTTGGAAATCATCTTTAAGGAGCCATGTTCCACCTAGACTATTTTTGCATCCCATCCTTTAAGTATGCGTGTCACTGCTTAAAAATTATCTTCTGTGGGCTTCCCTGGTGGCGCAGTGGTTGAGAGTCCGCCTGCCGATGCAGGGGACACGGGTTCGTGCCCCGGTCTGGGAAGATCCCACATGCCGCGGAGCGGCTGGGCCCGTGAGCCGTGGCCACTGAGCCTGCGCGTCCGGAGCCTGTGCTCCGCAGTTGGAGAGGCCACAACAGTGAGAGGCCCATGTACCGCAAAAAAAAAAAAAATTACCTTCTGTGAGGAAGCTGAAAGCTTGAGAGATGAAGTGATTTGCTCAAGGTCACCTAGCTAATTTAGTGGCAGACAAGGACTAGGAAAAGACAAGTTTTCTAGTTCCTTGCCTACTACTTTTGCTACCGTGCCCAGACCACCTGTATGTTCAAAGTTAAACAACCACACAAGAGGACACTTTGTGACCAGAGTCACATCAGCAGTGCAGACAGATAGCAACAGAGGAGTTTAATAGAAAGAGAGAGATGGTCTCAGGTTTGTAAAGCCCAATAAGAAGGTGAATCTGGAGTGGAGCCAAAAACTCTCAAAAAAAATCCAGGTGACAAGGGAAAAAGGAAAATAAAAACAGAAGTAATAAATTTTAATAGATTTTTCCTGAAAATCCATATTGTGAAAAATGGCTCTGAGAATTCATTTATTTTGTTCTGTGGGGGGGAGTAACTTTTTCAGGGGAACTAAAGGGTAGGCTACCTGTTTCCAGACAGTCGTATGTATTTATGTATAAGGTGTCTACTTTCTGCAAGGCTCTCTAGGAGATGTCACACACACACACACACACAAAGGACAAAGCCCGTGCTTTTTAGGTTAGTATTTACCTTGCAAAAGGAATTTTGAGCCAACCCTATCGAAACCTCTTGATGAGCAGGGCCTTGGGTATGAGTCTGTGGGGGTCCCAGCAATGAGAATGATGGCGATGGTAATGAATATTGTCAATTGGGAGTTTTCAAGATTTTCACATACATTATCTTGGGGTTTTGATTATGTTGATGAAAATATGCTTTGAGTTAAGAAGGGGGACTGGGGATACATTTCTGAAGAAGGAGGTCAGAATAGTTTATCTTGGTAATTGCAAGGAAGTGGGACTGTGGATGACAGTGAATTTGAACACGCTAGAAATTCGCTTTTTTGCCAAAGACTTGAAAATGAAGCCACCCTCTCAAATTGCCTTGTTCCATTGGTACCCAGTAATCAGCCATTCTTTGTCAAGCAACTATTGTTGAAAAGCTTTATGTGGTCCAAAGAAGTATAAGAACATTCCCAGCCTTACAAAGCTCTCTAATTGGTTGCTACAAATTTGACCAAAAATACAAGAAAATTAAATTCTGGGTAAGTGGTCTAGAGCAGTGTTTCTTAACAGGTGGTCCTGGAGACAACAACATCACCATCACCTGGGGAGTTATTAGATATGCAATGATCAGGCAGCCAACGCTGCTCATTAGGAGGCCTGGGTGTGGGACAATCTATATTTAACAAGCTCTCTAGTTGATTCTGATGCAGACAGTGGGGATCCTCTAGTCTAGAGATAACGGGACCATTTGAGTTTCTGAGGAACGAGAGCTCAGTATTGTTGGAACAGTCACAGAAGACTTTCTAAAAGAAGTAGTACCTGTTTTGGGAATTACATTATCCTTTTGGAGATGTTCCACAACTTTGGTTCCTCCACCCTAGCCATCTCTTGAGTTTTTGTATTCACTTCGTTTATGAGTCACTTTGTTTCCCAAAATGTTACCACAAGTGGGACGAATACGCTGCCCCTGCTTTACTGGTGATAAGCTTAGAGGAGCATTTCCAGGAGATGAGAGGCTTGTATCTGCGAAGTTGATTTCTTGCATTATTATTTAGAAATAGTCTAGGCTTTCTCTTGCTCCAGTCCAGGACCAGGTGGATCTAGTCAGTGTTTATCACCTCTAAGTGATGGAGGTGGTTTCTAACCCCTCTGACTTCCTCTGCAGGGTTCTCATTCCTGCAGATCCTGTTGTGAATTTTAACATCTATTCTAAGGGTAGTTACGAAAAGGGATGAGAAATGCTTGAAATTAAGTTAGTCCTTATTGTATCTCCGACTTAGTTTGCTGTGTTTCTGTCATTTCTTCTTCTTCCATGAGCTCCAATCGGAAGAGCAGTGAATGAATCCAGTATCGAACAGAATTAGGGAAGCCAGATCTTTGCAAAAGAGAGACCCTGCATCAGAGTCACTTATGCGCTATAGGAGGGGGCCCACCATGAACTGAGAGTGGATGGAGAGACAGGAGTACATCAGTGTCTGAAAGTTACTAAGGGGTTTTACCCTACTAATTTCAGTTGGGATCCAGTGAGAAAATGAACAGAGCTCATAATCCTAACATTAAATGTTTAAAAATTTTCATCTGGCCCAGGAAAATGACCCCACGGGAGAGCATACTAGCCAACCCCTGAGTGGAAATATCAGTGTATCAGTTTACAGTTTGGGGAAGGACCTGGAAAACATGGTGTAAGGAAATTTGGGTTAGAAGCCAAAGAAATACTGGTGAAAGGAAGGCACCTGCGGGAACTGTAGAAGAGAAGAATCTAAGTTAGTCCACAAGTTCTGAATGAGCCTCTGTTTTATGTTCAGTTCTGAAATGAGCCCTCAGATCAGAAACAGATATCCCTAAAAGCCGGGAAGGCCAGCGACATGGACATCCTTAGAGGTTCAGGGTCAGTTAGACCACACATACTTGGGTGATGCCAGCATCCTCTTTAACATCAGCCCTGGGAAATGGTTAATCCTGAGCTTGAAGTTCTCTGCTTACTAACTCCTGAGCCATTCCTTTCCTGTGTGGGCAACTTTGTCTATTAGAAAGACCTCTCACATTTTGTAAACTTTTACACTTTTATTTTTTGTTATTTTTTAATACCCAAGAGATCTCCCTAGAGTGCCCATTTATTGGTCTTCCCTCCACTGCCCCTTCCTAAGTCATCCCCAGGTTAACCAGCCATAGTTTTATACCACTCCTTGCTTGGATTGGTAGATGAAAAGTGGTCTCAAATCATATCGCCATTTGTATTATTTCTTGTGCCTCCTGTAACAAATTACCACAAACTGGGTGGCTGAAAAAACAGAAATTTATTCTCTCATAGTTCTAGAGGCCAGAGTCCAAGGTCAAGGTGGCAGCAGGACCTCGCTCCTTCTAGTGCACTAAAGGAGAATTCGTTCCATGCTTGTTCCATCTTCTGATGGCTCCAGGTGTTCCTTGGCTTGTATCTGCATAACTCATCTTTGCCTCTGTCTTCACATAGCCTTCTCCTCTCTGTATGTCTCTCTTCTTTGTATCTCTTATAAGGATACTTTTCATTGGACTTAGGGCCAGGATGATTTTATCTTCAGATCCTTAACTCACAACTTCAAAGACCTTTTTCCAAATAAGGTCACATTCACAGGTTACAGGGAATAGAACATGGGCATGTCTCTTTGGAGAGCCACTATTTCATCCAGTACATCATCTGAATCCCTCTCTTTTTCAGTGTTCCTTAAACTTTGGGAACTGTGAACCCTTTTGGAAATCTGATAAAAAGATATGTAATGTCTCCATAGATAAATACACACAGGCCAGTAAATGCATATTTTATTGCAAATTTCAGGAGATTCAAACTCCACTACCACCACCAAAGCTCCTACATGTATATCCTTCTTGAATGGTGACATCCAACACTAAGTACAATTCTCCTTTGTTATGTAGTTAATGTAAAACAGACCAGGATAGTTCCTCTTTTGTTCTAGAGAATATACAAAATTCTGCATTCATTAATGCATTCTAAGGTTACCTTAAGTATTTCTGGTCTCTCTGAAGTGTTTACTTACATTAATTACATTGTATACAAAAATTCTTAAGCTACATCGTCATCATGATTATTATGTATCCTGAGCTGCACCAAGCCCCATTTCTTTTATCCGGTACTTATGTAGTTGCCAGGGAGGGACCTGATATTCTTCCCTGTTATGTCAGCCTGTCTCTTCAGTTTGTCAAGACCTTTTTGGGTCCTGATTCTGCCATCAAGCATATTGACTGTTTCTTCCAGCTTTGTGTCCTCAGAAAATGCAATTTCCAATGATGACCATTATTTTCATGTTGTCAAGTCATTAATGAAAATGATGAACGAGAAAGAGCAGACAGCAGAACCTTGCAGCTGACTACTCACCCCTCCCTCCTGGTTGATTTTAATGCCTTAATTAGGTACTGTTCAGCCACATAAATTTTACTAGCACCTGGCTCATGTTTTTTCATCTTTTCTTCAAGACTGCTACGGCAGACCATCAGATGCCTTGTTGATATCTGGGTAAATCATGTACCTCATATTTTCTTCTTCTGTTTGCCTAGTAATCCTTTCATAGAAAGGAATGGGATTCATCTGACATGATGTATTTTGTGATCTATAGAATAACTGTAAACTGTTTGGAGTAGGTAGAGCGTTTTGTTTTTTGTTTAGCATCACTAATATCCTGCTACTCAGAGTACTCCAATCAGGGAAGACTTTCTGGAGGAGGTAGCATTCGAATGTGGGAGGATTTGGATAGGCTGGATAGAGAGGGAAGAAGACATTTATCAAGGTTTCTCCCACTGTTTATTTTTTCTTGATGAGCTTTTAACCTTATTCTCCTCTCTTAAATAGAAACTTTTTATGAGATAACTGTTTTGTTAAAGATTAAAAGTTGACTGACTCGTGACCTTTCCGTGAACTGAATCAGAACTAAATGGGAGAAATACCTTAGCGTAGACCTGGCATGGATGTATTGGATTTGGAGACCAATGAATATAGCAAGAATGCAATAGAACGGAGAGAACGTGAGGGCAGGTATCCCACGCAGTACTGGCCACACAGTCCAGGGTATTCTAGCCTCTTGATTCCTACTACTCAGGGCTGAGGGAAGATTCATGCAAAGATCATACGGTTTTACTAAAGGAGAGACCCACAGTCACTCCCTCAAAGTCTGCTTAATCTTTTTTTTTTTTCAGTCAAAGCTCTAAAAAGCTTTATTTAACGAGTAAATGACAGGACATCAAAAATCATTTCCTAAGGTGTATTTTAAGTTGTGTGATCTACAAAACAATTCTTTCTCCATTTCACAATTTTAATTAGCCCCACCCCTCCCAAAGCATCCTCATCTTTCAGATAGAAGAAGAAAATGTCCCTTGAGGAGAGTTAGTCTCTTAGGTGTCATTATGAGGATATTTGAACTTGGGAAGAGGAGAATCCAGGGCTGTGATCATGATTAATTCTTGCTGGAATGGAAGCCGTCCGATTCCTTGAAAGACTTCAGTGGGTTTTGGTTCCCAGCATGACTGGTCTCCCCTTTACATCACTCTGATAGATCCCTTGCATTGTAATTACAAGACATGCCACCTGAGTGGAGTATGGATGATCAGTCTTTTTTTCTATTTTTCTAGAAATGATTGATCATTCATGTTTATAGGGCTATCAACTGCTGGACTTTGAAAAGGTCAGTATTGATTAAGTGGCGCAGAAAGTGTGCTTCTTTGCTATACATAAATATGAGTTCCTTTTATGAGACGACTGAGTTTTCAGGGCAGGGGGAAAGAGGGTGGTATTCACATGAATTAAGCAATGAGAATTTCAACTAAAACACACTTAGATTCAGTCAGAATATTGGAATTGGCAAGGTCATACTTTAGATTAGCTAATCCACACCCACCCCTCCCAACATACACACATACAATTTACTTTACAGATGAGAAAACCGAGTCCCTGCCTGTGGACATCAGTAGCTATAACAGTAGTGCTTGCTTTGAGAAGAAGACTAGATGTGAAAACACGAGGAGCAGGTCTACCTGTGGAGAGGATTGTAGATGTTTGGGGAAGATTTTTCCTTCACCATACCTTTCTATATTTGAAAGCCTTCCTGTAAAGCACATATATTACTTTTGCAAAAAAAAAAAAAAGTTGGTTTTACACCCACAGTGAACACCTTGTCAATTGGCCGTACTCGTGTGGTCCGTGGACTTCCCCTCAGTAGCCTTCACAGACCTGGCTTTAGAAGAATCATTAAAGTCCGGGCTGCAGTTCAGCCCTCTCTCCCTCCAGTCTTGGTGCACTAGACTAGACGCTGTGACTGACTACGGGGCTTTATCTGCTTGCCTTTCTCATTTGTCCCCTGAACACTTAGCGTTTTTGGCCACTTCAGCCTCCACTCGGAATGGCAGTTGGTGAAGGTGGACTACAAATCTGTCTTCAGCCGGCGCTGCAGCAAGGAGGATTATGAGACCTGGCGCCTGCTCAATCAGGTACAGTGCAGGGCGGGTGGTCCTGTCCTAGGAAGAGGGGCCACTGCAAGCCCTGTTTGGTCCTATCGGACCTTCCTGTTTGCGGAAGGAAAGTTGTGGGCCATCTGGGGATAACGGTGGGTTTCGGGGGAGGGATTGGAACCCACACACCCAGGTCTAGCAGGGGCAGGTGATATTTTGGGACCCTTTTGCACCCTGGAATCCTGATCTACTCATTGAAATCACCGAGCAGCCTAGGGAAGTGGTGATAATGGTAACCTGGGATTTTAGTGCTGCCCATGTGGAAATAAGCCCAGAGAACTAGGAGACCCCACCAACGATGTGATCATCTCACCTTTTACTGGGAAGCATGAGAGCATTTCTCAGACCAGCCTGAAGTCAGGACCCAGGAGCGTTGTGGACAGGACCACAGAGAAGGGGTGAGAGGTGGAGGTGAGGGGCTCTAGCAAGGCAGATATTTAGTGCTATGCAACATAGGCAGACTTCTTTTTTCTTCAGAACTATTGGGTCCTTATAATTTGTACCAACAAATTGTTATCCTCCTCTCTGTGCCCTTGACTAGGAATAAGGACTTGGACGCAGTGGTTTATCATAGGGAGGGAACTTATTGGGTCCACTTCAATTTTACTCTGAAGATGATGTGAAAAATATGCCAGAAGTGGGTTCTTTTCCGCTGGAGTTTCTGCTGATGCCATTCGGGCAATTGCCGGGTGGTCTGTGAGGATGACCTGGAGTGTTTGCATTCTCTGTGGAGGTGGAGAAGAAACAAGGCTAAGTAGCCATCACTGGCTAGGTTGGGTGGAGGGACAGTGATAGGCCAGCCTCCCATAGTGTTCCTCTTGCGGGGTAGTAAAAGATAAACCTTTGAATCTTGGAAACTCCTGAATGGTTCCTGGGAGGGAGATTTCTACATAGAGTGACGAAAAGAGAATGAAGAGGCTAACGCTGGTTTATTTCACCATCTCTGTGTTTTTCTGCCTCTCTCACTATGGACTTCCTTCCTAAGGGGGAGCCTTGCATCATGGGAGAAAGGAAAATATTCAAGAAACGCAAGCCAGGAGCTCAGTGTGCCCTGGGCCAAGACTCCTCAGGGACGGTGGTCTCAGAACCCTGTGTCTGTGCCGACTGGGACTTTGAATGGTGAGTCCCTGGGCATCTCATTGCCAATTCCAGCTAGACATTTACTGGTTGGGGGGATGAGGGTGAAGATGAAGCTGGGGAGGAAGGCATGACTAAGAGATAGGTGTGTCTGCTGGCCTATGGGCCTCGCTGCCCCAGTTCCTGGCCAGATGGGATGTCTGCATCCCTGGAAGGAGGACAGGAGGAGGCGATTTCACAGGGAAGATCACTGTTCTATCAGAGCAGCATGTCCAAGGGGACTTCTTCCCATCTTCAGTTAGCATCTGTCCTGGAAAGTCCCAGAGAGGTGGGGCTGGGCACAGAGAGCTCAGAGAGCTGCCACCTTGGGCAGTTACCTCCAGAAACGTTAGCTAGAATTATGCTCTTCCAAATGAGCTCTCTTATCATCATTTCTTTTTTTCTCCCTCTAATGACAACCACAAAGAATGACTTTGACTCTCACCTATTAGCTAATGACTCACAAATTTCCAAATATTTACCTCCATCTCTGGCCTGTCTCTCCTCTTGGATGGGGACATTTGTGTCCATCTATTTACTCAGCATCCATCTTCCCTTGAATTGCTAATAGGGATTACAAACTTGGTGTGGCCAAGCAGAATTCTTCCCGAACACCCACTAGTGGAAGCAGTTTTTCAACTTTTCTTAAGCCACCCCCCGCCCCCATCCCAGACCAGTTTTTCCAAATTCAATAAAACACACTGATATCCACTCGGTTGCTTAAGTCAAAATCCCAGGAGAGCTTGATTTTTCCCTTTACCTTCAGGTCCAGGCCATCCACAAGTCCTTGAAAGTCTCTATTAACAAAACACATTCTAACTCAAAGCACCTCTACCCATGACCACTGCAGTCTGGATCACTCCAACAGTTTACTAACTCACTCTCTGCTTCTACTCTGGTCACCCTGAAATCTATCCAAAATTATATTTTAAAAACCCAAGTCAGATCTTATCAGTCCTGTACTTGAAGCGCTCCAATGGCTCCCCCTCTTCCTTAAAATATAACCTAATCTTCTTTCTTTGCTCCACTGTAGATGACTGGCCCATTGCCATTGCTCCTTAACTCCTTACTGTTCTCCCCTCATTCACCATTTTGCAGCCACGCTACTGTCTCCTACGCTTTGATTAACCCAGACTCATTCCTAGCAAAGGAAACAGCAGGTACAAGGATTTCTTCCACATCTCAGCATGGCTGGCAACTTTGGATCACTCATGCCTCAGCAAAAGTGGCAGCTCCTCAGAAATGCCTTCTGAGACCATCTAGTCTCACCTACACCCTGGCACTCTCTGGCACATCACCCTGTTTAATTGTCATCTTAGTGTTAATCACAAATAGAGAGATTGTGTTTTTTGATTTCTTTGTTATTGCCCATCTTTCCCCAGTAGAATGGGAGCCTCTCACTGTTGTGGCCTCTCCCGTTGTGGAGCACAGGCTCCGGACGCACAGGCTCAATGGCCATGGCTCACGGGCCCAGCCACTCCACAGCATGTGGGATCTTCCCGGACCGGGGCACGAACCTGTGTCCCCTGCATCTGCAGGTGGACTCTCAACCACTGTGCCACCAGGGAAGCCCTGAAGGTTGTTTCTTTTAGGAGAGTCAAAAACCTTCCCAAACCTGGGAATGGGTGATCCCATCGGTGATCGCAGCATCATCCCAGGCTGATTCCAGTTAGACGAATTCTTCCTCTGTGTCACAGTCAAAAACTGAACTTCATTTGAGATATTTTCATCACCCATTCCAAAGCTAAGGGCTCAGGTGTCAGCCTATAGACATGGAAGGGGCAGGACAATGACAGAGCTGCATTAGGGCTTATCTGGTGTCTAATAACAGAAATAAGTCCAAATGGGTACAGAACAGCTGCCCTGCCCAGAAGCCTCACCCCCTCCATCCTCATTTCATCCAGCCTGTTTCTTGATTTGCTCTGTAAGCCATCTTCCATTTCCCACTTTCTACTAGGACTGTAACTGGTAACAGCAAGCCCGCTCGTTTACCATGACTGCCCCCTACCTGCTCTTCATCCCTGAACTCATGCCTTGAAAAGCTGGACTTCAGCAAGAATCGTCCAAATGGGATGTGCTAGATTGAATTGAATTTAAATGACAGGGTCCTATCTGTAGCATGTTTGACTCTTTGGAAACAAAGGATATTTTCACAATTGGGAAGAATAATTTTTAATTATTAACCACAATCCAGAAAAATAGTCATAGCAGTGATACAGTAGGCCACTCAGAATTATGGTACATGACATATTGATGTCAACCTGAATGTGCAGAACTGAAAATCAGGCTTCCTTGTGTCCTTCCGCAGACTGACTCCATAGAGGTGCATCGTCTTTGCATATGTCGTGCTACATTTTCTCCTGTGTCTCTCTGAACTGTACTAGACCCTCACCCATTGTTGGGAAGCCTTACAATTGAGAAAGAGTAGGAATCGTAATGTAAATATTTTTTTCTTCAGCAATTACATTAACATTTACTAGTCTGGGAGAAAAACCCAGCTCTGATATTCAATTTTTGACCTTGGGAAATTTACTTAATCTCTATGACTTCACCTCCTAGGCTATTAAATACAAATATATGACATGTATCTCATTGGGTCCTAGGGAGGAATAAGTGAATTCACATACATCGTTATTGTGAATAAGGAATTTATCCTAATGGTATACACAGCTTTTGATGCTGCGGTTGTTGTTAATCTTGAACCCCAGGGTTAAGTGGTCCCCGTGGTATTGTTAGCAAGTAAATCAGAGCTTATACATCCAAATAAGCACTGTCTTCGAAGTTGAACCTTTGGGTGTTATCCATTTATTTCAATGGCGATGGCTTTGCTTAAACTATTTCTGAACCTGCCTTTGGAAAACTGCTGTCAGAATGCATCTATAAGTAAAGAAGTGGAGGGAGCAGCCCTTGCAAAGTATTCTATGGTTCTCACACTTGCATTGGTAGAGGTACCACCTGGACCCAACACCCTGTAATGTCAGTATCATTACTATGACATTTTAGTGAGAAGAAAATTAGCATCTGGAATGTAAGTTACTTGACCGAAATCACATTAGCAGTGAGAGAAAGAGGTGAGGATGAAATGTAAGTCTAGCTAAATTCCACATTCTCCTCTCTATATCATGCCATTTCTCAAGAAATCAAACAAATCTTTGTTATTTTAGATACACTTTATTTTTCAGAAGAAATAGGGTTCCCAAGTTTGCTTATTCTAAAATGATCTCATCCTCAAATGATCTAAGTTAACTGCTGGTGATGAGGTTTAATATAGAATGTTCCATTAACTCTAAACCAATGCCAAATAAAGTAGTTTTGGCCATTGGTACTAGGAATGTCATAGGTGTATGGTGTACAAGAGGACTTTATAGAATTTTGAGGGGGGATATATAAGACATGGTATGTTTGGCTCTCTGTAGCCAATCATACCTCATATTAAAAAGAAGATAGAACCACTTGTGTCTGAGTTAGGACTAACAAACACACAGGACTTGAAGCTGCGTTAGTAGTCATAATCTGAGAACAAAAGCAGAAGAATCGTGTGACCTAAAAGTATTTTTGCACTACTTCTGAGTATGGCAGAGAGAGTTTGATTCTGAAATTCCTGAGATTTTTTGTTGCTGTTATGGTGGTTTTCATGGACAATGGGACTGAGTGTTTAAAATTTTTTTCTTTGTTTTATTTTTAAGTCAACTTCAGTAAGCATAGGTATCAGTTAAAAAGACAGTTTTTCAGGCTTCCCTGGTGGCGCAGTGGTTGACAGTCCGCCTGCCGATGCAGCAGACGTGGGTTCGTGCCCCGGTCCGGGAAGATCCCACATACCGCAGAGCGGCTGGGCCCGTGAGCCATGGCCGCTGGGCCTGCAAGTCTGGAGCCTGTGCTCTGCAACAGGAGAGGCCACTCAAATATAGTTTGTTTGTTTGTCTTTAATGCTCATGCTGAAAAATCCGTGTATGGCAACAGTTTCATAGCCCTGTCTCCTTCTCAATGTTCCTTCCTACCAGGAAGTGTTAGCTAAGGAATCTGAAGACCCCAGCTTGGTTAGTATAAGCGATAACCATTCATATTCCACCTAGTTGTTTCCCTAAGCCAAATCAGGTCATGTTCATTGGATTGGTCCAGGCAACTTTTAAGTCTCAGAGACAGCAGGGAGTAGAGACTGGGGAGGATGGATTAAATGCGTTGATTCCGGTGGAAAAGTTGAGGAGTGCAGCCTGGGTTCACAGAGGAATTTTCTGCCCGTATCGTTCTGCTTAAGAAGGAAGGCTTTATAGATTCTCAGGTGCCTTTACTTGTAGAGCACCATTGAATTTCGCAACTTTCACCTTTCCATCCAGAGCGGGTGTCAGTAACAAGTATGAATTTTACATAAATATTGATGTTTCTACTTAAAGGCCTCATAAATCCCCCAGCCTTATGTTTACTGTACAGAACCTCTCTGTAGCAACCTCCATCGTGGCACTGGTGAGGGGCTAGGAGCAAATCCTCCATGAGAAGTAAGTTTGTCAGAAACTACTGGGTAGTCAGAAAAGGGAGCTGCTCTGAAGTCCTATGAGGGCTCCTAGGAAGTACTTGCCCCCTGGGAGGTCCAAATGCATTTGTTCAGTGAGAAACCAAGTTGGACCAGAGATTATGCCAAATTATTCTCTTTCTTACTCCTTCATCCAACCACTCACACAGCAGTAATTTTGCTGAGCACCTGCTATGTGCCAAGTTTTTTAGATGGATTAACTTAATCTTCCCAACCAGCTCTTGGAAGGAGAGTCTGTTATCATAGGCATTTTATAAATGAAGAAATCGAGACAAGAGAGGTTAAGTGTAACTCATTCAAAATAATAATATGCTACTCCAGAGTCTCAAGTCTCAGTATGTCTTTTTTTTTTTTTTTTGTCCACACCTCGCAGCTTGTAGGATCTTAGTTCCCCAGCCAGGGATTGAACTCAGGCCCTTGGCAGTGAAAGCATGGAGTCCTAACTACTGGACCACCAGGGAATTCCCAAAGTCTCAGTATGTCTTAGTGTTTACCTTCCATGTCCAGTATGGCTCCAGATCCACAGAGCGAGTTTATCAAGTGGCAGTGTAGAACGAGGGGAAGAGATTTGGGGTGCCGTAGTACATAAATTCAGGCACGTCTGAAATCTAGTCAACCTTTAGTATTCTGCATATAGGGCTCAATCAAGCATATTTTTTCTATAGACCAGGCATTGTAGAAAAATCGAAGCTGTATTAGCCAGAGGTATTGGATGCAAAGGAGGGATGACAGGAAATAGAGTATAATTGGGTGCTGAATTTCATGATCCAGACCTATGCTGTACAGTATAGTAACCACTAGCCACATGTGGTTATTTGCATTAAAATTAAATACAATGAGCCCATCGACAGATGAATGGATAAAGAAGATGTGGTACATATATACAATGGAATAAAAGAAACGAAACGAAATTGGGTCATTTGTAGAGACGTGGATGCATCTAGAGACTGTCATACAGAGTGAAGTAAGTCAGAAAGAGAAAAACAAATATCGTATGTTAGCGCATATATGTGGAACCTAGAAAAATGGTACAGATGAACCGGTTTGCAGGGCAGAAATTGAGACACAAATGTAGATAACAAACGTATAGACACCAAGGGGGGAAAGCGGTGGGGGGGGATGATGAATTGGGCAATTGGGATTGACATGTATACACTGATGTGTATAAAATGGATGACTCATAAGGACCTGTTGTATAAAAAATTAAATTCAATTCAAAAATTAAAAAAAAATTAAATACAATGAAACATTCATTTCTTCAGTTCCACTAGCCACGTTTTGGGTGCTCAAAAGTCACATGTGGCAAGTGGCTACCATATTGGATAGCATAGATGTAAAACATTTCCATTATCACAGAAAGTTCTGTGGGACAGCACTCGTCCTACCTGCAAGTGCTAGGAATGGTGAGAGCAAAGAGATCACTGAGGACTGGAGTAATGATGGAAGGCTTCCTGCAGGAAGTGGTGATGGAGCTGTATAGACTTGCTGCTGAATAAGTATGAGGAAAACGGGCAGCACATCCAAGAAAGCGGATATGTGAAGGTTGTTGAGGAATAGAGGGGTATGGCCAGATGGGTAGCATGGGGTTAGATTAGGAGAGACACTTGAGTGATGATTGTTTGATTTTTCAAACAATTTCTGAAATGGTTTGGATATAATTATCTTTCTATCTCTGTAGCTACATTTAGGCTGTGCCTTAGCAAATGCTGATGACATTAATTATTAGTCCATTGTTTTTGTTGTGGTTGCTTCTCTTTTCTGAGTGTTCATGCTGTGGCTGCCAAAAACCTCTATCTGATCCTAAACCCAGCGTGCTCTACTGTCTCCTAAGATGAGACAGAGACACCTGTGGAACACTCATCCTAGAGCCTCAGCTCCCAAATGGGGAAATGGAGGAACTGGGGGTCGATGAGGCTATGATGGGGTAGTGCATAGTCTGAGAGTAGGATACCCCCTACCACTGGGCCAGCAGAGACCATGACTTCTTGGATGGCTCCAAGAGGCTCAGAATGACATTAGGCCCTCCCTGCTGATTAAATGGGTGTTTCATGGGCTTGTACTAATGCTGAACCAGCTATCAGGAATCTCAATTATCACCTTTGGTTAACATCTTCAGGTGTGTACAATCTTTAACAAGTCATTTCTCCTCTTTTTCTTCTCCTTCCCAATCTGTCAACTGAGGGGATTGAACCCAAGGAATACAGGTGTCCCTTCCTATTCTGACATGCAGAAGCTTTTTGATTTCTGAACTTTTTCTTGTCTATTCCTTCTTTGGATTGTCTGAGGCTTCTCCCTGGATGGGACTTGGAGGACACATAGGTCCCTATGTGTCCTAAATGGACAAGTTTTCCCATAAGCTTTTAGAAGTTCTAAACCCTTTTATAGTCAAGAAAAGCACAGAGGTGGCTTATTTCTTAAAGGAAACTGTGTGTTTGCAGAAGTTGTGGTAGCTTACTTTGCAGAGGCAAATCAAACTTTCTGGTACATTCTCTTCAAATGTCACAATTCAACAGAAAACCACCTTTCCTCAAGAAGCTGGAGCAGCAGCTGGGGCTGCTTATTTGCTGACATCGCAAAAACTCCAGAGCTGGGAGGGATCTTGGGCAGGATGAGAGATTTTAATATACATTTAGCAGAAGTTAATGAAGAAGTTCACAGCTTGGGGGCAGCCAGTGATGTTTCCATTAATGTTATTAAATATTAATAAGGTGCTTTTTCTCTTTGGGGCAAAGCAGCATGGCTGATGCACCTTTTTTTTTTTTTGCGGTACGCGGGCCTCTCACTGTTGTGGCCTCTCCCGTTGCGGAGCACAGGCGCCGGACACGCAGGCTCAGCGGCCATGGCTCACGGGCCCAACCGCTCCGCGGCATGTGGGATCTTCCCGGACCGGGGCACGAACCCGTGTCCCCTGCATCGGCAGGCGGACTCTCAACCACTGCGCCACCAGGGAAGCCCCTGATGCACCTTTTTAAATTACTACATCACTAACAGGTAGCAGAGCTGAACAGAACTGCTAAAGATGTTTACATTTAGCAAGGAGAAATAAGACATTTCTCTCCTTCCCAGAGCTGCTTAGGAGAACACCCTTCCTTCAGAGATTACTAATATTTCTTAGGATTCACAGGACATTCAATAGATTTACCTCATAAAGGAAGCAGGGAATTTTCTAGAAGTAGTGCAGACACACCACAGCCCAAAACTTTCTGCAGATAAACAATGCTTAGAAATCAGATATTCAGTGCTGTACTGGAAAATGTTTAACCACCGGCTCTCTGGAAACAAAGAAACAAATAAATAAGCCCTGATTAGTAGTGTTTGCTGATTGCTATAAATATTCCCACCATATCTGATTTCAGGTTACCAACATGGCATCACTGAATGCAGAATTAGGAATTAGATACAACATGTATCTAATGTATTTACTGTATAGAAACATAGACATAAATGCCTTCAAGAGCATAAATAATAAAATGATGTACAATGACATTTTCTATATAATATTTATTGCATATAATAATACAGCAAAATAATGAGGAGTTTCTGTGTTTTCGGTATTTATTATCCTTTGAATATAATTTATTTAATTGAAATTTTGTATAACTTAATTTTCGATAATAGTTGTGTTTAACAACCATTAACTAACTTGCAAAATTCCTGGAATTTTAAGTTGGCTCTCATGGGCAGTTACCAGCTGGCACAACATTGAGTCCATATGAACTCTCAGGCTGGAAGATCTCCAATCATTGATCAGGGGAGGCATGGCAAAAGATTACCTTGACAGACATGTCCCTTTCTCCTTTTCTTCCAGTTTCATTTAAACTCGCCGTATCAAAGCTGGTCTTGACCTTCACCTTTCCGTGTAGCGATTTGCAATGACTCAAGCTCACACTCACTCCACAGGCATCTGTTGAGCACCTGGGATTCTCTCTGTGGTCCACACTGGGAAGTCAACCATGGGCTCACAGTCTCCCTGCAGAAATAGACCAGATGCCATGGGATAATTTGTGCAATCATTTAAAAATGTAATTAGAGTATCATTCACCCAGTAAATATTTATTTAGCACCTTCAGTGTCCTATTGTAGACTCTTATATTGCCAAACAAAACCAACAGAAGGGTTTGCTCTTTTGTAGCCTTGATGTTTCTAAAATGCTAGGACCACAAAGGTTTGGTCCAGGGAAGCAAGAATGGCTTCATCAGACCTAGATATTGAAGAAGGATACATAGGAAACCACCTGAAACAGAAAAAGGTAGAGTGCTTCAAAAGCCCAGGGCAGGACTTCCCTGGTGGTGCAGTGGTTAAGAATCCACCTGCCAATGCAGGGGACACGGGTTTGAGCCCTGGACCGGGAAGATCCCACATGCCGCGGAGCAACTGAGCCCGTGCACCACAACGACTGAGCCTGTGCTCTAGAGCCCGTGAGCCACAACTACTGCGCCCGTGTGCCGCAACTGCTGAGCCCGCGTGCCACAACTACTGAAGCCCGCGTGCCTAAAGCCCGTGCTCCACAACAAGAGAAGCCACCGCAATGAGAAGCCTGCACACCTCAGCGAAGTGTAGCCCCCGCTCGCCACAACTAGAGAAAGCCCACACACAGCAACGAAGGCCCAACGCAGCCAAAATAAATAAATTTATATTTAAAAAAAAACACACACACATAAGCCCCGGGCATCACACAGACAAAGACAAAGAGGGTTAAATGTTGGCCTGAGTTTGGTTTGGAGGAAGGTGGTGACAAGGTAGGGTGGGGTCAAACCGAGAAGATAATTTATATAATCTCATCAGTCAATTGGTACTTCTTAACTGTACTGCTTCATCCTGTATCACACTGTGTTCTGCTTGATACTCTATTACTCTGTTCTTTTGTTGGATTTGAGGCATGTTGTCTTCCTCTCTCCAAAAGACTGAAAACCCCTTGAGAATAAGGATTATGGCACTTCCTTCACAGGACAAGGCACATACTGAGTAATAAATGTGGAATTAAACTTTTCTTTCTGTCTCCCTTTCATTGCTATCCTAGTTACCCACATAGACAATTTGCATCTATTTTCATTGGACTTTAATTAAATCCTGGCTCAAAGAATAGGAGAGCAGAAAACGAAAGGAGGGGTGGGTCTGGAGAGAGCGATTTCCCTGTTGTTTTATGTTTTATTAACACTCAGTGGATCAGTATTCAAATGTCCAGATTGTTCTGCCCTGTCTGTGGGTTTCAGGACATCTTTGGGTGCTTGACTCGGAGGCATGACTCCTCCCCCAAATTTAAGCCACCTTCAGTGACCTGGGGTTGGTTACAAGAGTTACAAAATGCCTACTTTGTTGCTCTTTTTCTACCCTGGAATTTACGTTTCTGGGAGCTTTATAAAAGTCCAAGAAGTAAGGCAACACCATTTACATTTCAGATGGGAGAGCACCTCTCCTACAATGGTCGATGACTTCCTCATTCTGGAATGTGGAGGAAAGGAGCAGAAAATCATACCAGACTTTGTTTCTTCATTTTACTATGGCTAGGCTTTTACAAAAACATGGAGAAGAGCTACAGTATAGTTTTTGTGGGGTTGTGTGTGTGTGTGTGTATGTGTGTGTGTGTGTGTGTGTTGTTTTTTCCTAAAGGAAACAAGGGACCTGTGTTATAAATAGTTGGGAAAAGTTTGAATGACTGTGTATATGTGAATGCAAATGTGTATATTTGTTTGAGAGAGATTTCAGAAAAAATGAAAATAAGATCAATGAATTCCATTTTGGAATAAAATGTGGAATCTGAACACAGAAATAAATCTTGACCGTTAAAGTCATCTTCTTGGTTGTCATCTGCTTATTTCAGTAAATCCACTGTGATCCAAAATATACTTTTAAGCTTACAGTATCCCTCACACCCACCCCAAGCCAGTGTACCTGCCACATTATGTACATCCATACTTTTTGAAGCCTGGACCCTCCATCTGATAATCTATTATGTCTTCTATACACTGAACTCCGAATGACTTTGGAATTATTTCCAAATCTGAAAATCCATTTTCAAAGTATGAATATTTGTCCCCACTGGGAATATTTAAAGAATGTGTTGCAGCTTTGGGGATGGTTAAAGGGATGTGTTTGTGTGTGCCTGTGGGTATTTTCACATTTGTGCATCTACACCAGTATGCAATATTTATTTTCTCGACAGTGACTATGGCTATGAGAGACGTGGAGAAAGCCAGTGTGTCCCAGCTTTCTGGTACAATCCAGCATCCCCGTCAAAGGACTGCAGCCTTGGTCAAAGCTACCTTAACAGCACTGGGTAAGTAAAATACCTGAAGGAGCTCCAATCACTGTTTCCCTATTTCCCTAAGTTGGGATCAAAGGAGGATTCCTACTGAAGCAAGGTGGAGTGTAGATAGAGTTTGTTTGTAACAGGTGGCTTCTGAGGAAAGCTGAAGGGTTCTTTAGCTGAAGCTAGCTTTTTTGGAGCATCAAAAGAGATTTCTAGAGGGGTGGGACAGGGAGGGTGGGAGGGAGACGCAAGAGGGAGGACATATGGGGACATATGTACACATATAGCTGATTCACTTTGTTATACAGCAGAAACTAACACACCACTGTAAAGCAATTATACTCCAATAAAGGTGTTAAAAAAAAAAGAGATTTCTGATTACCCAGATTTCAGTACCTTTTGCTATTTGCCTCTGAAATACCATAGCTATTATTTGATCAGACCTTCTCTTTTGGAAGGCGATGCCACCTTATTTTCCAGACCCCAATGGAAATAAATTAACACTAGTGGTGTGCAGACACTGCAGTGCTTTCTAGTGATAGATGAACCAAAGCTCTCATAGACCGATGACGAAAATTTAGAATGAAAAGTCAAAAGTCCCATCCTAGGAGCTCTTGGATTAAGAAGATCAAGGCACACTCCCTGTACTTGTCAAGTCATGTATGTTTCTCTCTTTGTTCACTTATTACTTACTCACTCAGATGCTTGAAAAAATCTTCCTTGGAGATCTGTTGTCTTCCCCTTTCCTTTGCCACTCCTATGACCTAGAACAGCTTTGGAAAGTGGATTGGTGGTCTGAGACAGTGCTTTTTAAAATTTAATGTGCTGTGAATCACCTGGGGATCTTGGTTAAAATACAGCTTCTGATTTAGGAGATCTAGAGTGGCATTGAGATTCTTCATTTCGACAAGCTCCCATGCGATGTCAGCATTGCTGGTCCTAGCACTGATCTTTGAGTAGCAAGGGACTAAAGTGTTCTGGAATTCAGTCTCAGCTCTTCCAATGGATCTTCTAACATCTCACACAAGTTACTCACCAGCTCAGTACTTTTACCTTACTTGGTTGTAAAATGGTGGTAGGAGTACTATCTACCCGACTGATGTCCACAGAGGAAGATAAAACATGATGGAAGAGGTATATCGAGTGGTCTGAGATACTCTGAGAAGCATACATTTTTTAGCCAAAAATTTGGTTCTTAGGGAGCTATTCCTGGGATCTGAGCTGAGGTTTAATCACTGCTGATGTCATTTTATTGTACGTGAATGGTCTTAGGGATTTAAGCCACTCAGATCCAGATCCAGCAGCATGAAACTTAAAGACATGTGGTGTCAGAGACTAAAGTGCTAGGAAGTTTGAGGAAGAGGAATACAATGGGCACAGAAGATGAGCTACGCCACCAAATTCCCAGCCAGAACATACCTGGACATAAGCTGGAAGGTAATTGCATTAGGGCTTCTCATATGATCCTGTGACATGTGTAGGTAGACCCAAGTTTAAGCAAGTTAGGTGTACCAAAACCCCAAGTAGCCATCAAATAAATCAAGAAGATGAAAGGGAAAAACTATTCATTTTTTTCAAAAGATTCACAACAAGTGAATCTCCAGGTTGCTTAAATGTTGGCTTCTAGTACAAATTGTCAACCAGCTGGCCAGTTGAGGCTGAAGAGTTGGGTGATATCAAGTGTGCATTAGGACATGATACCCACCAAAATATCTATCATAGGTAAAACTCAGTATCTTCTAAATGACTGAAGCTCAGCAAGGAAGTATAGGTTAGAAAAGTTTGATTATATAGACCAGTGCTGACCAAAGAACTATAATAGGAGCCACACATGTAATTTAACATTTTAAAATAGCCACGCTGAAAAGGTTTTTTTTAAAAGGTGAAATTAATTTTGATAATATATTTTTTTTAGCTCAGTATGTCCAAAATATTATCATTTCAACACACACCACTGACCAAGTTCTCAGTAACCACAGGTGGAAAGTGGCTAGCTTATTGGACAGAGGAGCTCTAGAACCATTATGAATTCAGTTGACAATTAAAAATAATATATTGATATATCTATAAGAGGATATATTATAATTGCTTATGAGGCAATAACTACATATAACATTTGCTTGACACCCTCCTGAGATCTCTGGATGGAGATGTGGGGCTGGTAATTCAGCAGTATGTGAGGGGCAGGGGGAGAGGAAATATCAGGGATAGTGCAAGACTGGTATCACTTATCAGGAATTTGCTTTCACCTGCTCTCAAGGCCACCAGAAAAAGGCAACATGGATGGACCGGTTGATTACTCCTGACACACAGGGTGAAAGATGTGATGCGATGATGGCGATGACGGTGGTGGTGGTGTCGGTGTCTGTGGCGCATTTCTTTTATGTGGTTTTACCAGAGTATTGATTTTATGCAGCCTTACAGACAGTGATGTGCCTGGAAATAAAGTCTGTCGTGCAGGTCAGGGCTGTGGGCAAGCTCTCGGTTTCACGTGCTGGGGTCAGTGGTCAAGCGAGATGTCATGTCATCACTGTGCGCAAAGATGCCTTTAACCTAGAAGGTCACAGTGTTTACGGGGAGGTTTTCTCATGCAAGCTTCTTTGAGGCAGTTTTACCACAGCAGGATCAAATAGGAGTTTCAAACTTGTGCTTCTAGTCTGGCATTGGTGATGAGTGAGAAATGAAATATTAACAAGGAGAGAAAATGTGCTGTAAAAGAGCCCAGTGGCTCCACAGTAAGGGCTATTAGGTATTAGGGGATGGGATGATGTCCTGGGGGTAGAGGGAAGACCGGAAGAGGCTTCCTGAGTAGTCACAGTTAGAAGGCTGATCTTCTAGCTGCTTTCTGGCCTCAGGGAGGTAGGCACAAGTCTCTCCATCACAGAGAGAAGCACCTGCTTTCCTTGCTTCCCTAGTCCAGTGGGTCTGTCTCCTCCTGTATCATGTGTGAGTCAGACATTGATTTTTCTTGCCTGGTTTAGACACTGATGCGATCTGCGTTTCACCAGGTAGGATCGATAATAATGTTTAAGGAGCTGCTCTTTCTGAGATGGAGGGATAGCGGTTTCTCAGCGTTTGCTTAGCGTCCTAAATGGCTGTTGTCTTTGGGACTCAGCCTTTAGATGCAGCCGTGCGGAATCTGTGTCTCGCTCTTGTTCTCCTGCATGCTCTGCCGTACGTGCGCACGCGAGGGTGCACACACTGGCACAGACCCCGCCACTGACGATGGCCAATACCTCTCAGGTACCGGCGGATCGTGTCCAACAACTGCACAGACGGACTGAGGGAGAAGTACACCGCCAAGGCCCAGATATGCCCCGGAAAAGCCCCTCACGGCCTCCACGTGGTGACGACCGATGGGCGCCTGGTGGCAGAGCAGGGGCACAATGCGACCTTCATCATCCTCATGGAGGAGGTAGGGGAGACCCTCTCGCGTCTGTGAGGTCAGAACTCACAAGCAGGTCATTGCCCACTTCCAGATGGGAAGAGAAGATCACGTTTTCCCACCAGTCATTGTAACAAAGTCAATGGTGAGAAGTGAAGACTCCTGGGAGAAGATGGAAGGGGTGAAAGAGGTCTTGGGATATTTAGGGACCCTGTTCCCTTCATTCCACAATACAGAAGTGGGGCCCCCTTGTCTCTGGGCAGGTGCAAATTTGAATATATTCTTTGAGGTATCCCTTTAGGGTCTGCATCTTTGGAGGAATGTTCCCATTAGACTGTATACTGTAAACTTTGCCGGAAGAAGGGAATTCACATTTTTTCCTTTTTTTTAACCCTTAATCCCACTGATTAGAAAAGCCCACAAGGCTTTCAAAGGGTCTTGAAAGTATGAGTGTGAGGGTGGGGGGAAGTGATTCTAACCCTTTAAACTTATTTTTATAAAGAATGTCATATGAGTTGATTTTCCATCAGCTACCTGCTCCATTAGTTCACTTTTTAGGTCTTCTGCGATCTGGGCAGTAAAATCAGACTGCGTTCGTTCATTCCAGGGTAGAAATAGCTCTGCTGTATGCTTCTTGCTTCCTATATGAGTTGTTTCATCTGTTTCTAAACCAGGGAATTTTTCAGGCACTCCTTTCTGAGGTGCTGGGACAAGAAAGCTTGCCTGATTTACAAAGCCATCTAAATTTAAATGCAAATTACTGTGTGCTCTTGAGAGTTTGGAAGGAGACCAAAGCAGGCCAGGAGTTTTCCCCCTAACTCTGAATACTTTAGAGACCTTTAAAGTCTGGCCCACACTGGACAGGACGGTGAGGGTTCCTTATCCCCGGGCTGACAGATTCTTTAGGCTTCATCCACACTGGGTGCTTAAATTAAAGAAATTTACTATTCAGAGGAGGTCATTATCACATTCCCACTAGGGAGTTTCCAGGACCAGCTCTATAAAAAACTTCTCTTGAATAGATGTGAAGAGCCATGATCTTATCCATTTGAATTGCCTTCAGTTCATTTCCACTTTAATTTATATTCATAAACTCAAGGGTAGTTGACATTGTGTGAGGGGCAAGGTAGCACCTATTAATATTTTGATACCAACCAACTCACATCTGGGTTGCCACGGGGGAAGAGACAGAATGCACAGAATGTGATGAATGCACATTCACTGGGCAGATAATTCTAAAATGATGTATTTCTCTTTTTATTCCATCAACCATCTTTGTCAATAAGTAGAGAGACCCAACTCTTCTTTTTCATCCAGGATCCTTATCTTATGGTCAGGTTCAATTTAATTTATCCATAGTGTTGGCCCAGTACAGGGGGGAGAAGGACAAGAAAGGATGGGGTTCAGTATCAGCCCTTAATAAGCTAAGGATCAACTTGGGATGGTAAGATGCACGCAACTGAACCACTGACATCACCTCCGCAGGGGGCTCTTAGCGTCTCAAGAGGCAGGAATATCTGTGAGCTGAGATGGTCAAAAAAGGCTTTAGGGAAGAGGGAGCTTAGGCAGGTTTAGGGAAACCCAAGGTCAACAGAGCACAGGTCTAGTTTCAGCTGGTATGCAGTATTCATCTGTAGAATGGAAATAATCATCCTATCTCACAGAGTTACTTTAAAGATGGTATTATATAATATGTGATTAGCATAATGCTTAGAACCTAATAATAAATTCTAAAAAATGGGACAATTATAGTTATAGCACGGTGGTTGAGAGTATTGACACCAGACTGCCTGGGTTCAAAACTTGGCTCTTCCAGTAGTGGCTGCAAAGACTTTGATCTAATTACTTAATTTATTTTTGTCCCCATTTTAGAAATGGGTCCAGTAATACTCTCTACATTATAGAGTTGAGAGGGGATTAATTGCTTAGAACTGAAAAGAAACTTTATCAGTATTAGCTGTTACTACTACTACGATGATGAGGACAACAACAATGGTGACGACACAGGAGAGAAATTATTGAACAATGTGTATGAGGGAGCCAGGGAAGCCCTTGGCTTCCCCAGTTCATAGCTTCACAGAGGCTCTACCTTATCCATATTTGCCGGTGTCAACCAAATCAGGCTGCCCCAAGCTTGGGCATACAGGGGCAATAGGTCCATAGTACCTCTTCATAGTGCCCAGTAGATAGAGTCTGATGATTGTGTCGAGGGTGTTTCAGCCCTCTGGGAGAGATTAGGGGCTCAGAGGGTGATGCTGAAGGTCAGAACCAAGTATCAAATAGGAATCAGGCTGGACCATGTGAATGGGCCCAGGCCAACTGCTATTCCACCTTGCAGGGTGATCTCCAAAGGACAAACATCCAGCTTGACTTTGGGGATGGGATTGCAGTGTCCTATGCTAACTTCAGTCCCATCGAGGAAGGCATCAAGCACGTGTACAAGAGTGCGGGGATCTTCCAGGTGACGGCCTATGCGGAGAACAACCTGGGCTCAGACACAGCTGTCCTCTTCCTGCACGTGGTTTGTAAGTAGCGTGAGCCATTGCCTCTCTTACTTTCTTCCCAGTTGACAACGCCCTTTGTTCAGACTTCCCGGGATTCCAAGCTGAGCAAGATTTGGTGTGACTACTACCCCGAATGATGACCTCAATCAAAAGATTGAGATGTGGGCTTCCCTGGTGGCGCAGTGGTTGAGAGTCCGCCTGCCGATGCAGGGGACACGGGTTCGTGCCCCGGTCTGGGAAGATCCCACATGCCGCGGAGCAGCTGGGCCCGTGAGCCATGGCCGCTGAGCCTGCGTGTCCGGAGCCTGTGCTTCGGGAGAGGCCAAAACAGTGAGAGGCCCATGTACTGCAAAAAAAAAAAAAAAAAAAGGTCCCTGGAAAACAGTGACCTAGCTGATCTCCTAGCATTCTGGTCACAATAGTAGCATAAGGACCAGCAGTGATGAGGGGAGTGCATGGAGAAAGACCTGGATTATATGTGTTATATCCTTAAAGATGCCACACTACATGACCATGAGATAAATGATTTCTCCTTTGGGTCTTCTGAACTTCAGTTTCAAAATGGCTTAATTCTAACTGGCACCTTGCTTCACAGGGATCTTGTAACAATAAATAGGAAACACAAATAACACACCCAATCATTCACTAATTTATTCAATGAATATTTGTTGAGTTCTTAATATATGCAAGGCTTCTGCTAGGCACTGGGAGGCAACAATACAGAGATGGCCCTGCCCTTGCAGAGTTTACATTCTGGTGAGGGAGGGAAGGTACTGTGAGAAACGGGCCACCAATAGCCCCAGGGGTGATAACCACACCACACCGACAATAATAATTCTGTGTCAGAAGCAACAGGTCAGAAACCCAGGTGGGTGGTGTGCAAGGTGTTTATGAGCCAAGTTTAGAGCAAGGGAGACCTGTGTTTGAATTCTGATCATATCCGTTTGTGAAATGTCTACTGTCAGTCAACTTAGTCTTTACAAACCCCCGTTTCCTCACCTTTGATACCTAGATCATAGCAAGGCTATGAGAATCAAATTGGATTATGTGTATGTGTCAGGGGTCCCCAAGACATCCCCTCCCAGGTTTAGTGATTTGCTGGAAGGACTCATAAGAGTCAGCATATAGTCATATTTCAGACTATAATTTATTACACTGAAAGGAGACACGTCGAGATCAGCAGAGGGAAAAGGCCAGGGGGACAGAGTCTGGAGGAAGCTAGGTGCAAACTTCCAAGAGCCCCCCCCCACGGAGTCACATAAAACATGCATAATTCCTCCAGCAATGAGTTGTAGCAACACATATGAAGGGCTATTTACCAGAGAAGTTCATTGGAGACTCAGTGCCTGTGGCTTTTACTGGGGACTGGTCAAGTAGCCATCCTCTGCCTAGGGTATACCAAAATTCCAGTCTCCCCGAGGAAAGCATTTTTTCCAAATAAACCCTATCATTGGTAAAAAAAAAAAAAGAAAATAGGCAGAGTGAACCAATCTTATCAGCTCACTGTTGACTGGAAACACTCCCAGAGCCAAGTTCCCAGATGCCGGCAAAGGGCCAGTCTTGCCCACAGGTCTTTCTAAAGATGATGATCTCAGGTCAACGTCAGTGTTTTTCTGCACATGTGCAAAATGCCACTTAGCACCCAGCTTGGTACACGATGAGTGTTACCTGCTCTAGTAACTACTAAGTACTTCCCATTCACTTTCTACCTGACACTTCTGCTGCGTTTAAAAATGGAGACAAAGAAAAAACATTTTCTTTCCTCTATTCCAACGACCTGCCCCACCCATGTTCCTAATTCTGCCAAGAGTGGGCCTTGCCTGCCAGACACAGTGACCAATGTATTTCAGTGGCAAAAGAAAACACAAGAGCAGGGAACAGGTTTATACTGTGGGTTACGTGCGTGAAGAAGGAAATGTCCCTTGAAACTTTTTTCGTGCTCATAATTCCCTCCAAGTCAATCATGGCTGCATTTACCAGACAGTTATTGTAGTGGAAACTGCTCTTGGCCTCATCTTGTGCCATTAGCTAACAAAGGTAGTTGTTAGCTGCCCATAATAACCAATCTCGCACTGATTATTAGATTTTTATCAGAAAAAGCACTCTTTGACGGTGCAGATTTTAGGAGTTTGCTATGTTCCCTCCTGAATCCCTCAGCTCTCTTCTCCCCGATCCCTGGTTTATCTGTAGATTGAAGTCTGGAGCTTCCGGCTCAGGTTCTTTGCCCTGAAAAGCTGTTTGATGTTGTTGCTTGAGATTATATTTACCCAAATGTACTTGTCCTGAAGCTGGCATATATGTGGCCATGCTTGACGGTGTTCTAATTCGTGGAAGCCCCAACCCCTTTTGTGTTTGGCATGAATTTAGGGAGAAGGAGGTCTCATTTTATATTTTGGGTATCAAAGTACCCAACAATGTAAGCCCTGGTTGAGCCGAAGCCTCTGAGTGACTGAAAGCTGAGAAGCCTGTCTAGGGCCACGAGTCATAGCGACATCACTGAACTGTGGAAAAGCCCAGGGTTCCCATGAGCTGGCCAGGGGAATGGGCTCCATGCGTTTTGAGGGAGAGAGATAAGACAGCAGCGTTATCTAAAAAATAGTACAAATGAGCTTATTTACAGAACAGAAACAGACTCACAGACATAGAAAATAGACTTACGGTTACCGCAGGGGAAGAGGGTGAGGGATAAATTAGGAGCGTGGGATTAACAGATACACACTACTGTATGTAAAACAAATAAGCAGCAAGGATTTATTGTGTAGCACAGGGAACTATATTCAGTATCTTGTAATAACCTATAATAGAAAAGAATTGAAAAAAGAATATTTATATATATATGTGTATGTGTATAGCCGAATCACTTTGCTGTACACCTGGAACTAGCGCAATTTTGTAAATCAACTCTACCTCAATTAAAAAAAAAAAAAGAAGCATTGACTTTGAGCATAAAAGGGGCCCCTTTCCCAGCAGGAGAAGAATGAGGGATGTGGATCTGGGCACGAAGAACAACTCTGAGGTGTTAAAATAAGACCCAGATTCCTTATCTCCCTCTTAGGACATGACCGGGCCAGGGTCCCCTTCCCATTACCTCATTCTCTTCCACAATGATCAGTAACACACAAACAACAAAGAGAGATAAACCAGAAAAACTCCTAAGAAAATATCATCTGGGAGGTGGCAAGCCAGTCTGGCTGATCTCCTCACCCAAACATCAGTCCCTGTCCAAACACCTTTTTTATCCCAGTCTAAATTTACTTACGACATAGGAGGTACCCGGTGAGACTCAGAACGCTCACTCTCTCGAGAGGGACTTCTACACAATGATACACAGGAACAGTGATGATGTGGTGGTAGCGGTAGTGGTGGTGGTGGAAACAGTGTCAGCACATAATTAATTATATGATACCTTTAACATCCACACATCACTTTCATATGTTCTTATTACTGTAAGGAAGGCAGGGCACAGCATAACAGTCTGTGTAGAGTCAAGGTTCTGTAAGATAGAGGAAAAGGTCATAAACCTAAAATTAAACAGGAGCAGAAGTGAAGAGTATCCATCTGTTTTCTTCCCTTTCAACTGAGCTGTCTCCAAAATAACCCAAGACATCAATAGTGAAGGCTGGGTGGCCTGGAAAATGTCCCACCCATGAGAAGAACTCAAGGCCCCCAGGCTAAAGAGCTGTCCCTGCTACAGCTGTGACCTTTAGTCACTTTAGCTCATCAACACTGTCTTGGTGGAAACCAGGGAAATGTGCTCTGACTTAGTGTGGACAGATCATTAGAAGATTTTCATTGGATTTGGCTAAGTAGGAAGGATATAAGGACGGGAAGAAAGGGAGGAAAGGAAGTAGGTGGGAAAAAAAGAAAACAAAAAGGAAAAAGAAAGGGGTAAGGGTGGGGGAGAAAATCCCACAGAGTTAAAAAATAACCGATCTAACCCACAAAGGCGATGCTGATACACTAACATTTTCCAACAGCGTTTTCCTCTTCTCACGTTGTTTTGGAAATGAATTAAATTAAAATCCTCACTTAGTATGCATAGGGTGGGTTCCAATCTATTCTGTTACTCGCTAGTTTAGAACCTGAGACTGCTTACCTCAGTTTTCTGAGGAAGAAGAAAAAGTACAAGCTTGGTCACCTTTAGGCAAGCAGCTTTTTAAATTATTATTTGGGAACCTGACACTTATTTCTCCTTCAGTTTAGGGAGATGGGCTCTTTCCTTTCTATAAAACAGCCTCGCGAGCCTCTGAATGATACCCACTGAGCGTTGCAGATGACAGGCACAATGGCCGATTGTTGAACAAGATGGGGCCAATTAACAATTGAGGATAATGGCGGAGCCCTCCATACAATGCACTGACCCCCAATCACAATACAGGCTAATCGGCAGAAATGCAAGAGACCACTCTTTATCTTCCTATTTATTGACTAAGTGTCCAGTAAACTAGCTTTGTCCTTGGGCTGGGGGTTCATAAGCACTGGAGGTTGGGCTCATCGGATGGAAATTAAATTCAGATGGCACTGAAAAAATCTGAAGCCCGATTTGAGTTCCCTGTTATATGTGGTACTTCATTTAAGTACACACACACACACACACACACACACACACATACACACACACATACTTCTCAACATCTGTGGGTTTGCAATCCTTGTTTTATTATAGGTGATGGTAACAGAGGTTAAGATTAAGAATCTGGGAGTGTGATCGTTTGTTTATTCCAGGAATAGAAACACTGACATTGTTCTCCTTGTTCCCTTAGGTCCGGTGGAGCATGTTCATCTCCGAGTTCCATTTGTTGCCATAAGAAACAAGGAGGTCAACATCAGTGCCGTTGTGTGGCCCAGCCAGCTGGGGACCCTGACCTATTTCTGGTGGTTTGGCAATAGTACAAAGGTTTGGCCCTTTCTGATTGGTGTGTGCTTAGGTCTATGCTGAATGTTCCCGTGTTCCAACTTCTGTGTTGATGTTGGGTGGGGGGGGTGCAGAGGGGGGATGTGGGCAATGGGGGATACTTAAATGAAGCTATGAATCCACGTAATTGAATATGACATACCCTCCTACAGCAAGTTCGTTGTTATAATAGGGAAAGTTCAAATAATCCTAAGGAAGAAAGGGTACTTGGGGAATCTGTACAAACCTGGTTGTTCTTGCCCCTCTAACCAATATTTCTAATATTGATGTTGTTCCATTTTGTTCTAATCCCGGCCTTTCTACTTACCTGCTGTATAATATCAAGAAAGTCATTTAGCATCTCTGAAATTAAGTGACACCATCTGTGAAACGTGAATTAGATCTCTAAATGCAGGGCAGCGAAAGTCAAGTGGGATAATAACGCACGTAAAGCATCCTTAGCAAGACCTACTAGGTGTTCTGTTAGGGGCCAGGTACTGACGTTCTTCCTCTTAGGCATGGTACTGATGTTGCCAAGTCTCAAAGAAAGGGACTTAAGGGCCAAACTGTGGACTTTGCAGATACTCCCTACTCCTGGCAACTGGTGATGATGAAGCTTTTTCAAGAATAACCACACTTGTACAGCAGAAGCTGAGAGCAGTTTGGCTGAGGGTTCCTCAGCTTAAGGGCTTCATGGTTTTCGCTCTTCCAGTTTTTGTCTTTGCATTTTCTTTAGTCATTCTTGATGTGATTGGTACTGCTCGTCTTAGACCTTTACTCTAAAAAAAAAAATTTATGAAAGATATATCAGACTCAGAAATGCTGGATATCTAAAGAAGGGGGAAATAAATATTCAGTTGCTGGTGTAGTAATTCCTTTTAAAAAGGAATGGAATAATGCCAGTTTTGTTTGTTTGTTACGAGATGACCGAAGAGAACTTCAGCTTTTGCATGGTGAGAGTGGGAGATGATTCATCCCTGCTCTTATTTTAAATTAAAAAAAACCATTTCATTGAAGTGTGGTTGATTTACAATGTTGTAAATCCTGCTCTTTTCCGGGGTGGTAGCGTGATGTGGTCGAGAGAATACAGACCTTGGGGTCAGAGAGACAAGGGTTAGGTCTCTAGCACTGCTACCTGTTTATTATGTGAGTTTAATCAAGTGATCTGACCTAAAATGTAATTCACTCAACAGCAGACTGGAGAGAATAATGTGTGCATCATCTCGATTTTTGTGAAAACTAAGTAAGATACTGTGTATCTCCCCGGAACAGACTAGTTTACTCACTAAATGGATGCTTTCTATTTTGGTGTAAAAACTGACTGTTAGGATGGTTTGATAAAAGACTGAATTAGATTTATGGACCCATGGGACAATTTCCTGTTTGCTTCATTTGTGCTGTATACTTTCAAGTTCTTAGTATAGACTATGATGCTTTTGCATTTCTGGTGTTATTATTGACCAAGACAATAGGTAGGAGGTTAGTTAATGAGATTCCCCATTTAGTATATTAGAGAAGTGAAGCTCCCTGTGTGAGATGAGCATCCCAAGGTCAAACAGCTGTTTAGCTGTCGAGCCAGACCTAAACCCAGGTCTCCTAATTCCCATCTACCATGTACCCCCCAGCCCCAGGATGCTTTCTCTGCATCACCCTGTTTGGAGATCACAGACCCTAAAATTCTGCTTTAAACGCCAGCAGACATACATGGTGAAAGAAAAAGAGAAAATCTTCTAGGAGGAGAACATCAGAAAGAGAAGGATTTTAAGTTCATTTCACCTCTGAGGATGTGAGGTTTGGGCTGTCCAGCCAGGGAGTTCTTTTCTGTTAGTGTTTGTTCACCTGTTGATCTTTACTGGGAGACAACTGTGTGTAGGGAGGGCAGTTCTTGGCCATCATGAACCCAATGATTTACTCAACAGACCACAAGGAACCAAAGACAGTGTTTCTCTATAGCACCATTTTTTTCTTTGGGTGTTTATTCTAAGGCCTGAAATACCAGACAGTGTCTAATAAATATTTGATCAACAGAGAAGTGGACAAAGTGATTGGAGAGCCTAGTTTCTATTTCTCTAACAATTATCTGTTAGTTTGAACAAATTACCTGATCTGAAGCTCAGTGTTGTTTTCTCTAAATCAAGGATACTAATATCTAATCCATGAACATTATTGAGTTATTATTTGAAATTTCTTTCTATCTATCTATCTATCTATCTATCCATCTAATCTATATTATGAGAGGGAAATTTTAAAATTGCAGTATGGCATTATGGTTTTATTTTTTTAATTGAGGATGACCTGAAGTACTTCTTAGGTTAGGAATTTCCATCTATAAACTTGAGCATAAAGTGCTGTACAAATACCCAAGATCTCAAAGGTCTTACTAGTTGGTTTTTTCTTCCCCCAAAACCAAGAGAATGATAGTACATTAGAGGCATTGGAACAGAGTGGTTTTGAAATGAGACAAACCTGGGTTGGGGTCCAGACTCAGATTCTCCTTGCTGCATGCCTTTTGTCAAATCAGGTAATTTCTCTGTGCCTTAGTTTGTTCATTGTGATGTCAGAATAAGACTGGTAGCTACTACACTCTAATATTGCTTTGAGGATTAAGTAAAGAATGGCACTTAAGTGCTTAGGACACATCCAGTCACTGTTGTGCTCATCCTTTGCATCAATGGCATCTACATCTCAGTGGCAAATCTGACATGGTTCTAGAGATTTCTCTCCCACCTTCAAGCATGGTTATTCCATCCATTTAAAAGAGTTACATCTTCAGTGCTTTTGCAAGCACCATGACAGAAACACATCAATGTGGCCACAGTGCCCAGAAATTGATCTAGTGAGCTTTGTATTTTCCTGGCAAATGAATGAGTGTCTTTGGGTGTCTTGGTGAGTGCTCTGAGTGTTGAGCTATGTGGTTACCTTTGATGAACAAACCGATCTGTAAAAGGAGCTAATACTAATTTTGAGCATTTCTTTCTAGCATTGGCCTTGCACTAGGCTCTTCATATATATTATTTAATCATCAGAACATCACTGATGAAGGAGAAATGAGCCCCTGTGTATGTGTATGTGTGTGTCTGTTTCTATGTCTTGTGACCAGGTGAACTGGATTGGACAGGTTTGCCCAGGTGGTTGAATTAAATCGACCTCCCAATAAGAATCAGTTGACTCCCCACAAACCTTTATAGCCAACCCTCTGCCTGGTGCCCTTAGGAATAGAAGAGCACTTACAATCTTGTCTCTATCTTCAAGGAGATTACAACCCTGATGAGAAGGCAAGATGAACACACGCACACAATGATCGGTGAGCAAGTGTGATGATGTACAAATAGAGAGAAGAGAGTAAGCATTCCTGAAATCCAACTATAGGCCCGTATACCTACAAGTCTGTCAGTGGGGGATGCTAAATTGTATCAGTAGCTCCGTGGATCTTTCTCAAGAACGTGTATTTTGTGCTAAATCTTATGAGGAACACAAAGCAGTATAAATTCCATTTGTTGCCCTTAAGAAACAGTCTATTCAAGAAGATGAGGTTAACATCCCAAAATAGATACTGTAAGGAATGGTAATAGGAATGTAACATTAGTGGCCCTGCCAGGCAGCCTAGGGGGTGATGGATGCAGGGCTTCTTGGTCTTGGAGCAAGTTGTGTATGAAGCTGGTCCTAAGCTGGCGTTGAAGGAGTGGTAGAATTGAGGCCAGAGAGGAGGGGAAGGGATTTGTGCCCACTGGTAAGGCTTTGGGCCTGTTTGTGTTCTGTGTAGATAGACACTATGAAAGAGGGATTCATTTGGGGAGAAATTGCATAAAAAACTAAAACTGGGGAGGATAGATGACAAATGGCTTTGAATGACATAACTGGATGTGTTTTAGTTTGTCATAGAAACTTAGATTTAGGATAGGATAGTGGAAGATAGAACCAGATTCATGGACAGTGATATTTTCAACAATGAGATACTTTTGAAGAGTTTTTACAGGGGTGTGTGTGTGTGTGTGTGTGTGTGTGTGTGTGTGTGTGTGTGTGTTTGAGGGAATTTTTTTTCCCCAAGACTATAAATTTTCAAAATACTCCCATAGTCATAACACATATTTAGGTACTATTTACTTTATTTATTTTTGGTCTTTTTATGTATTTTAGACTTTTCTCTCATGTAGTTCTCATCATAACATATCCACAATTATATATCTTGCCTTCTCCACTTCATAAAGTAAAGCACTTTCTACATATATAATCTTCTAAAGTTTTAAGTGAGGCAAGTGTAGTGATTACATAGTCTGTCCAATTTAGGAATGGAAGGTTTTATCAAGGTATACATTTAAATTGTGGGGATTTTATAATATTCGATATTAACTTGACTTACTATGTATTGGGAATCTGGTGTAGGCTGCATCCAAACATTTCCCTGAAGCTCCCGGATCCATTAGTCACGTGGGAATCTCCTAACTAGTTACTCAGGGCTTCATTGATGGCTTGCTGGGCTTAGTGGATAATACATGACCTGTTGCACATGAGGGATCCTCTGTGGGCAGGGATGCAGCCTAGGTAGGACGTGAGCCTTGCTGTGGGCTGGCCCTGCAGCTTGGACAAAACACGGAGAAGTCAATTGGCTGCCTGTTGGATTTGTGGGGCTAACAGGCCAATTTGCTGGGATTAACAGAGTTCTGGCTTAATAAGTGTGTCTGCTGGCCTAGTAGAGTTAGTAAAGGAACCTTAAAATACTTGATTTAATTTAGTGCTGTGCACTAGACATGGGTGGCCAGTGAAGAACTCAAGAATCCCGTGGAGTGTTCCAGCTTTGCAAGGAAGGTGAAATCAGCCATGATGTCACAACAGCTGATGAAAAACAAAAGCGATTTGGAAAACAAAATTAGCTTCTGCCATTTCCCTAGGGTGGAAGCCTGGGGCCTGTTACCTGGGGGCCAAGTGTTCACATTCAACACAGTTTGTTTGCTGTGGCTCAGAGCCCCGACCGGCTGGTGGGATGGCATTCCCTTGTCCTGCAGACGCGCATCCTTGTTTGGTTCCTGGATCTTCTGGGAAAGCAGCCAGATAGAGAGGAGACCAAATCTGCTGGGACAGGAGGAATTCCACTCCTCTCAGAAAGAGGTATCATTGTCTGGTACAGCACCATCACCCAGGCCTAAGATAAGACGGGTGTGCAGAGAAAGGAGAGCGGGGGCCATGTAGACCCCTGAAAGCTGAAGAAGATGACGTGATAGTCGTGCAGATTCCCTGAAGAGACAACCGTTAGTGGAGAAAAGTATCCTGGGGCTGAGAGCTGGGAAGAGATTAGAGATAGCTGAGGGCAGTAACCAAAATGGAAGGACCATGTGATACAGTTATGGTCAGAGCAATTCATGGGATCAAACAAACAAACAAAAAAACACCACATCAGTTGTTCCTTTTTTGTTTTGTTTCTCTCCCAACATTTTATTATTAAAAACTTCAAACACAAACTAAAGTTGAAGTGAACATTCACATACCCACCATCTGTATTCCATCATTAACATCTACTGTGCTTGTTTTATCGTGTCTGTTTATCTGTCCATCCCTCTATTCAGCCATCCACCGATCTTAAATTTTGATTTATTTCAGGCACTTACATGCCTTGTCCTAAATGCTTTAGGTGGCAAATCCTTAGCTAGAGTCCTTTATTTGTTTATACTTTTCCCCCCAGGGGGGTATGAAATGTATCAACAATGAAATGTACAGATCTGAAGTGTGTAGCTCCTGAGTTCTAACAAAGGCATATCCCTGTAACCCAAACTCCTATCAAGATATATAGTATTAGCATCACTCCCAAAAGTTCTCTCATGCCCCTAGTCAATTCCCACCCCAACCCCCAGAACCAGCCACTATTTTTTTCATCATGAATTAGATTTGCCTTTCCTAGAACTTCTTTTAATGTAATCATATCATGTTAATTCTTTCATATAAGGCTTCTTTCATTTCTTATGGTTTTGGGACTTATCCATACTGTTGTGTATATCAATATTTGTTCTTTTCTGTTCATTATATGCATATACTATGACTTGTTTATTCATTTTCCTATTGATAAATTCTCCTAGGTTCTTTTCAGTTTTTGGCTAGTATGAATGCTATAAACATTTTCTTTTCTTTGTGGATATTTTCTTTTATCTTGACTAAATCCCCAGGACTTCAATTGCTAAGTCATAAATATAAAATGTTACAACTACTTTGGAAAAAATTATCACAATTTCTTGTAAAACTGAACTTTTTCCTACATCGTTGCACCATTGTACATCCCACCAAAAATGGATGAGAGTTCCAGTGGCTCCACATCCTCAATAATATTTGATATTATTATTTTTAAAGAAAATTTAGCCATTGTGTTTGGTATATAGAGGTATCTCATTTTCCTTCCAAAGAATATGACCTAGGTACTGAAGCAGTTGAAGGTATTCTGACAGGTAAGTCATAATGAGTTGACTAGTAGGAACTAGAAAATTTGCCAAAAGCCATTCATCAATCCTATGTGTTCTGATTCCTGAATGAGCCCTCACAACTTCTAACCCAAACCTTTAATTTAAAAGATAAAGACCTAAGGCACACAGTGGGGACAAATGTTGCCCAAGGTAATTCATTAAAATAGTAACAGAGCCAGAGTATCAAGTCTCTGTTCTTGTTATACTAAAGGTGGTAACTCAGTGGCACACATTCTTCCTTTATTCCATGTCAGTGGCTGACATTGCCATGCTGAGCCCAGCTTAACTTCAGCTTCCTTCTCAACACAGGACACTAAACAGCCACTTTTGGCCCATGGGCGTTGATTTTCATCACAGAACCTACTTGTACCTCATTTGTTGTTTAATTAACAAGGCCGTACCCTTGTGCATATCATCACAGAGCCATAAGTATGGAGAAGCATGCTTGGGCTCTGGGGTTTACCCTTAGTTAAGATAAAGATAAAGTACTTTCAGTACTCACTTCTTTCTTTCATTTAGCAAGCAGAGAAGAAAGGGTGTCAGAAAGCTTAGGGCAATATCTCTAATCCTGTCCAACTCCAGCCATCAGCCTGGTCATAAAATAGAGCAATAGAATATTAAAGCCAAGAAATCAAATTATTGTTTCAGAGGCCCAGTTGAAAATTCTGAGCTAGAGAGGAATTTCAGTTTTGCAGGAGGGACGCTGTCTGAAAGCTGCCTCTCTGAGCCTCTGCAGGGTCCAGGTGCACGGGTGTGCTGTGTGAACACTGGCCGATACCCACATTTTAAAAGGGAAACTCTACACATCCCCAACTGGCTACATCATTACTCTATCCTATTGTCGTCCTAACACACAGAGAGGAGAGGGGTCTGCTCATCTGCACTTGTGACATCTCTTCACGAGCTGCCTTAGAGAAGCCTCCTACTAATATGTCTTACCTTGCAAACACCAGATAACTCGAGAGGGCACTGGCTTCAAGATAATCACTGAATAATGACTCTTCAGTCGCAGAATCTGCGTTCTCTTCTCTCCAGTAAGCACCTGCTTCTATCAAGATCCTAATTCCCAAGAAAAAAAATATGCTTATTCTCTTTCTTTATCCTTGACAAGTCCCTGTCTGTTATGATCAAGGAAAGAAAACAGAAAGGGAAAAAAGATTAAAAAGTGAGCACAGATATGCATGTTTATATGTTTTCCAACTTATTTAAATTGTTAGAAATGCCTTGCAATGGAAAACACAGATATGACCAAACAAAGTGTCAATAATATGACCATACATCCAAGTTATATACGGATTCTGCTAGATGTAAGACAATTTGCCAAGGGTGGTTGATACAAAAATAAGTTAGATGTGGTCACTTCTCTGAAAAATCTTACAGCCCGATGGAATACGGGATGAAAATATAAGTGACACGGAATATTAGAGGAAAAGAGAAAAGTGATCGTCTATTCCCAGAGTCACTAGGAATAGATAACAAAAGATGCTTCTACTTTGCCCCAGGAGAAGTGGAATGATGTGCAAAATCCAGGGTGCCCAGTCTTCTCTTCATCTCTCAGAATTAACATTTTACAGTGCATTTCAAGTCTATTAATGCTCTTCCTGGATACTGGATATACAATCACAGTTTCAGAAAGCTGTGCATTTTTTTTTCCTTTTTCAAGTTAGGATCCCTTGGGGATATGCAAATGCTATGCAGATTGGTGACAGTCTGAGATTTACAGGAAAGGAGGGAATCTGATATCCCATAAAGGACTAAATAAGTGTTCCTGCTTCTCTCTTTTAGCCCCTCATCACCTTGGACAGCAGCATTTCCTTCACATTCCTAGCAGAGGGAACCAATACCATCACTGTCCAGGTGGCTGCTGGGAATGCCCTCATCCAGGACACAAAAGATATCGCAGTTCACGGTAAGCCCCGTGATGCCCCTTCCTGCCCAGCCAATCGCCTCCATACAGCATAGCAGCAATCGCTGACTGCTTTGGAAATGCCCCAGGGCATAGGAAAATTAGGTAGGTCCACAAAAGGTGTCCAAACCTACTTCTTACCTTGTTCTTGAATAGATACGGAGGTTGTTAGAGAAGCAGATCACGGACATGCATTTCTTGTCTTCTGTGATGTGTCTGCATCAAAACCTGATGGTCCCATTAGACAGAGATGTATCATAAGTTGAAGGAATGCTGAGCTGGAAAGACTCTCTTAGAAGCATCTAGATCTGATGACCTGCCAAGGTATCTCTCACACACATGTAGCATCCATTCTTTGTTAGGATGGGGACCAGTGATTTCAAAAGCTGGAGGAGTCATGGTCCCTGCTCTTGAAGAACTCACAGCTTAGGTACTGAGATGAACTACACATAACTAATGTGTTTTCTTTGTTGTTTGAGATTCTGATCTTTGGCTGCAAAGGCTGAGACTAAGGCTGAGAATAGAAAGACAGAGCAAGGCGGGAGAGTGGTAAATAGGGCCACCATTCTGTTAGTCCTGGAGAGCCACTCTTAATTATTAAATTTCTTTTAAATCAAATTGTGCTTCTACCACCATCCCACAAACCTCCCACATACCCTAAAAACAGCCACTATACCAGGGTTTTCCAGAAAGTTGTACTGAGTGAGGTGTGTGATCCTCTGACTCAGTCTGTATTTCTTCCACCTCACCCCAGGTGAGTGCCTTTTCCTACAACTCTGCAAACTTGAGGCTCAGCCTCTCTCATCGGGCACCTGGAAGACTTTAAGTAAACATTTTTATTGGAATGTAACTGGGAGTTTGGGGTTATTAGATGCAAACTACTACATTTAGAATGGATAAACAACAGGGTCCTACTGTATAACGCAGGGAACTATATCCAACCTCCTAGGATAAACCATAATGGAAAAGAATATAAAAAAGTATGTATACAACTGAGTCATTTTGCTGTACAGGAGAAATTAACACAACACTGTACATCAACTATACTTCAATTAAAAAAATTCTTTTTAAATACAGAGAAGTGCACAGATCATAAGTGTTTTAGCTTCATGAATTATCACAAAGTGGACACACCTGTGTACCTACCAATCAGATTGAGAAACTGAATGTTACCCACACCCTAGATACAGGGTTTTGACCTGTTTTCTAAGCCCCTGAGGCAGTTTTTCTAGCAGGGTCCATGGAACTAAGGGAAGGATAAGAAAAGGCTTCATTCTAATCTAGCCCATTTATTAATGCTTTACTGTTGCCACTGCCTGATACCACCTGCAGCAGCAAAAGTCCCCTTCTTCTGGAGTTTCACAATTTTCTTGCATTTCAGATAATGTTCATTTACAAGAAGAAGTCCTTAAGATTTTAAAAACAAACAAAAATGGTAGGAGCACAAATTTACTTCCAGTCACCAAATGCCACTTTTTTTTAGAAGCCAAGAGACAGGCTGAAAGGAAGGAACTTGAGATGAGGCCACATGAAAGACTGTGCCCTTTCCCTAAAGCACAGTGATCATGGAGTCCCCTTGCCTATCACACCCTCTCTCAGCCTCACTCACACACGCTCTCTCCTTGCAGAATACTTTCAGTCCCAACTCTTATCATTCTCTCCTAATCTGGATTACCACAATCCTGACATTCCGGAGTGGAGGCAAGATATTGCCAATGTGATCAAGCGGGCTCTGGTGAAAGTAAGTTGGCTTTTTCTTTGCTTAAATGTTTATGAATAAAGAACAAGATGCTGTGGTGCAGAATACGTTTTCATGGATGCAAACCACCATTCCGCAGTTAAGTAAAGATTATTTCTCTGTAAAAAGAGAGAGAGAAAAGAAGAAGGGGGGAAGTGAAGGATGGGAAGGAAAGATGGAGAGATTAGGTGGAGAGAGACAGAGACAGAGAATCAATCCGGTGTTCAAGGATGGGAAATTGACCCCATCTTAATCCTAAATTTTTCTAAGGCAGCAAATTGACCCCTTTAATGAAATGATGGCTGGGCCACTCATTGAGTCTTTACTAATATCATTCATTTAGTTGGCTGTTTGCCCACCAAGGTTTGGGTTTTTTTTTGCTTGTTTGTTTGCTTTTGTTGTTGTTTTTTAACCACTCAGACTTCAAGACTCCCACTGACCATATGTGGCCATCAGAAGGCTGCAGGTCAGGAAACAGAGCATGGCAGCAGACTCTGGGGTTATACAGTTTGCCCGAGGTCATATTTTCCTTAGACAAAGTTGAAAGGGTTTTGTTAACCCTTTGCTCACACCTAGGCACTGGACTATAATAGCGAATAAAACATGGTCAATTCAAATGTAGAGATAAGTCTGATATGCAGCTAGTTCTATGGTAGAGGCATGGCCAGCATTTCAAAAGAGCACAGAGAAAAGTGCAGTTCACTCTGTCCAGGAAAGTTCAGGCTTTGCACACATTTGTGATTCAGTAAATACTTGTGAAATGTTAGAATAGTCTTTGGAGGGGATACTTGAACTCTGTTTTAAAGGGTAAATAGTAGTTAACAGAGAGAGAACGGTGTCTCTCAGGTAGAATGAACAGCGTGTGCAAAGCCAGGCTCCGTGGAAAGCACAGCATATTTGGGACATGACAGTTTAGTGTAGCCAATCTATAGGTTATAAGGGCAGGTGTGAAATGTTGAGCAGGGATGGATTGGTCAGTTTGTAAAGGGTCTGAGAAGCCAAAAGGGGTTTGACATACATCCCGTAGGCTCTGGAAAGTGTTCTTTCTTTATTATATTGGGTTGGCCAAAAAGTTCGTTTGGCTTTTTCCGTCAGATGTTACAGGAAAACCCGAACGAACTTTTCGGCCAACCCAATATAGGTAAAAATTTCTGGCAATAGATTTGTGTTTCAGACACCCATTCTGGTGGCAATACAGAGGATGGGCTCCAGAGGTGGGAAAGTGAATAGTGTAGGGGGAGATTTCACAAAAGATGACCAGTTAAAAGCCTACTGTGATCCTGAAGAGGGACGATTCAAAGGCTACTTAGGCAGTTGAGCAGAGAATTGGTGACTAATAAAATCCAGTGTGGATGAGAGGGAGGGAGAAACTTTCTGATTTTAAGAGTGGGAAGGAGAGGGTTTTCCTTGCCATTGATCAAGATGGTGACTGTGTAGGAGAAACATGCTTTGGGGAACAGTAATCATTTGGTCTTTTATATGAATTTGGAGCACGTGAGAAACAACTGGATGAAGATAAGCAAGAGAGTTGAGTATATGGATTGGGGATCAAGTGAGGTTTCCGTGGGAGGTAGCAATGTGGGAACTGAGGCTGTGGAGCTCTTTAGATCCCCCCACCCCACCCTGAGAGGGAGAGGGGCCAGGGCAGAGATGGATATGCCGATGCTTCCCAAGGCAGAAGAGAAAGATCCAGGGAAGGACGCGGAGAAGGAGCTGCCAGGAAGGAAGAAGCACAAATAAAAGAGAATGATATGAGAGCATTCCTGTGGAGAGTTGTCCACAAGAAGAACTTCACCTCACATCTTTTTATAAAGAGATTGTTCCTAGAGAGGGATGAGAATGAAATTGGTCTTGTATGCCTCCGACTGTGAAACATCCAGGATTGTGTGGGATTTTGTACGACTGGAGTTAGGTCCCTGCAAGGTCCCTAACCAAGTGATGCACCCTGAGACCACTCTTCCCTGGGACACAGGGTCACACCAGCCGCAACACTCATAGGCTCATCCCCTTCTCTCAACTGGGTGATTGTCTGACTTCAGTCTGGTCTCTGAGACTTACTACCCCTGGCTGGTTAGGATAAGGCCATCTTGCCTCCCAGTAGGAAACTGAGGCATCTGGCAAAGCCTCTTCAGGCTGCACGGGGATGCCTCCCCACTTTGGAGGGCTTTTCAGGCTTCTGACTGCCACTTGCTAGTTCTCTGAGGGTTGGTACTCTCTCTTTCCTGCACCACGTTCCTAGGCGTTAACTCCAATCTCTAGTTCCAAATTAGAATCAGAGCTGAGCTAACGGGAGACAACCCCTCCAGTTCTATTCAATCCAGTGTCTATTCTTTCCTCCAGGTCAGGCATCATTTGGAACAATGAGGTAGCCACAGAGTTCGTCCCCCGCCCCGCTGGAATGTCTGGACAAACATATAATAAGAAGTTATGAGAGAAAAGAATGTAGCAGACAGACATACTCATATGTTACCGTGGACATGATCTAAGTTCCTTTCATGGTAATCTGGAGGTGCTGGGGACGAGAGACTGACACGGAACAGCTCACTGCAGGCGAGATAGTCAGGGTAGACTTCTTGGAGGAGGCAGGTGTTTCAGCCAAGTCACAAACTATATATATCGTATTTGGATCGACAGAAGAAGTTTTGTTCTGGATATAAAGACCTTCCAGAGACACATAGGAAAGAACAGGCCTACTCTTTATTTACATGGGAGAACTCAGAGTTTTGTTTTCTTAAGGAATTTGCCTTCAGACGGAAGCTTACGTTTAGTTTTTATCCAAAAACAATATAATCCTTTTCCTAAACACTCAGGAATAGAAAAATTCATTCACTACTTCAACATCTTAACAGAACTTTTAGTGCTTTGTTTTATTTTTTAGGTATATTTTTGATTTTTATAGAGTCGTAGCCAAAGAAATGTGAGGTAATAGATGAGAATACAGCTGCCATTAGGTGTTTTTCCACGTTGCCTCACTGCACTAATGATCATCTTAATGGTAGTATAACCATTATTTACTTAACTTTTTTGAATATTTGAGTCTTTCCCATTTATCTGACATAAATAATGTTCTGAGTGTTTCTTCCTCCATATGGCTTTTCCTATAGTTTGGATCATTTCTTTCGGACAAACACTCCAAGTTACAGTTACTGAATGAAGGGTCTGAATATTTTTATGACCTTCCAGTAAGTCTTTTGAAAACCAAATTGGCAATATGTATCAATTTTTAGTGCTGCCAGCAACAGTTGAGGAAACCTCTTAATTGAAGCCTCACCAGTATTAGCTACTGTAACTTAACAAAAAATCCCGCTTTAGTAAGTGAAAACAAGAGCTTTGCTTTTTTTTTTTTAATTTGCGTTTTCCCATGTTTGTTTATAACTTCTTATTCTTCATTTGCAGCCAGTCTGTTCATGTTTTCGCCGAAGCTCTAGTCCTCTTAGTGCAGAAAAATGGGAAATATGGGAGGAGCTTTTGCCAATATTGCCAGCAAACAGTACTTTGAAAATCATTTGTAGTAGTATTTTAGTTTCAGTACAAATGTATATAAGAGCAGAGGAGGAAGTAAAACTAATAATTCTCTACCTAGCAGTTCGAGGGGAAAACAGAAAAGAAGCCTGGATATATATGGGAAACTGTGCCTTAAATGCTGCATTTCAAAAAATTTATAGTCCGTATCCTTGTTATTGACTTGGGGAAGGCTGGCTCCTCCAGGACCCCATTGTTTGGTCTAAACATCTTTGCAGGTAACCAGCATCCCAGAAGAGCAGATCCTAGTTGCCGTGTTCCCTGGCCTCCCCACTTCCGCAGAGCTCTTCATCCTTCCCCCCAAGAACTTGACAGAGAGGAGGAAAGGCAATGAAGGCGACCTGGAACAAGTAAGTGAAAGAAAACTAACTTGGTAGGAGACTTGCCTCCACCTCATAATCTGAGGGGACACAAAGTATTTCCAGCCAAAAAGTGAGATGAGCCCTTTCCTATGGGTCCATCAGACTGTCACTCTTTGTCTAGCACCCAGGGCTTTGGAGAGCAATCAGCTTTACCTAGAATAAACACAAATGCATAAACACTGGAGCATTCAGCTACACAGGCAAGAAGAGTACCCCTGAAGTCATTCATTCCGACAGTTGCCATTCCTGCAACTTGCTCACGTCTCCCACCCAGTGACTTGCTCTGGGGAAAAGAGATGGGGGAGATGAAGAGAGGAATTTGAGTTTCCCTATCTATTTCTGGGAAAATGTGCTTCCTGTCTTTAAAGATCCTAGTCAATAGAAGTTCTGCTTCTAGGAAGAAAATGAACTGGTTGTAAACATGTGTCTTTGGAAAGAGGTGGATGGCCTCATCTTGCTTTGACTAAGGAAGCAGCATTCCCAAAAGGGCTCGTGATTTACTCTCCTTATCAAATGGCATAGAGTTCTCGTGATCTGCGTACTAGCCTAGAAATGAAGTCAGTGGTGGTCCCATGGTTCTCCTTCTCTTCCTGCCCTTGCTGGGGTCTTAACTGGCCGTGCTTTGCTTTACCCTTCCATGCTCCCGTGATGCTAAGTTAGAAGTAGAAATAAGTGAGACGGAGGCTGCTAAAAATCAGCGCGAATCAAACACATTTGCTCCCATACGAGTTAATCATTGTACAGATGTCTTCCGCATCTCTCTGCTACTCACCTGGCCATCCCCCCATCCCCACATCCATCCACAGTCCTCTGCGAGCTGCACAGGTGCCATCATGGTCAGTTTCTCTGGAAAATGAAGCGGATCCTTTCATTGAAGGGCTGCATATTGAAATTGGCCAGATATAAATTCAGCTTCTCAATGCGTAGATCACTTTTACAAGACCTCTTTACTCTGAAATAGCAAGTGGCATGTGTGAACTATATTTGGAAGCTACAATATCCATCCGTTTAGATAAATAGGTAATTACGGTGATGAATAGCAGCTGTGATATTAAGGCGCGTACAGCGAGATAGGAGTTAGGGACGACAGCCTCAGTCTGCCTCAGCTTTCATGTGGGAATTACACAGTGATTAAGTCAATGTTAAGCGTTCTGAGACTTGCTGGGGAGAAGTAAAGAGGAAGAATTATCCCTAAAAAGGAGGCAGCTTCTCCTTTAATGTTTGCCTCCCATTGTCCCTAAAAGGGAAACAGCAGAGGAGTGGGCTGGGGTGTATGTACCTGCTTTAATCCTGGCAGGGGCTTCTCTCCCTGTGAATATTGCTTGTTCAGGTTAAAGAACTAACGGTTGGTCAGTTGACTTTCTTTCATTGGGACCCACAACAGGTCTCTCTATGGAAAGTTATACAGGCTTAAAAGGCACTGAACTGAGAGTTGAATGGAACCTCTATGTCTGTTGTCAACTCGAATTCACTAGGTGACTGTGGACACGCCTCTCTCTGTTTCACTCTCCTCTCCAGTATAAGCGAATAATACCAGCTATGTCCTTGGCTTCACAGGGCTCTAGGGGCTGGGAGAGCCAGATGGATAAAAATGTTCCAAAATCCTGTCCTCTGAGTGAACACGGTCATTTTTTGCCTATTGACCCTGGTTTCTTATTCCATGAGGGAGCACCGTCACATGACGTTTCTTCCCATGCAGCCTCTCTCTCTCTCTCTCCCTCTTTTTCCTCCCCAGATTGTAGAGACGCTGTTTAACGCTCTAAACCAAAATTTAGTCCAGTTTGAGCTGAAGCCAGGGATTCAAGTCATTGTGTACGTCACACAGCTGACTTTAGGTGAGTGCCTGTTGGGATTCGTGGTGGTGGTGGTTGGGGGCGGGGGATGAGTATGGTGTTCTGATATCCTGGAGAGAAAAGGGAGGAGATAGTTACCAAACACTTTTCCATAAATGGCTTTGTGTAGTGATGGCAAAGAAAGTTTAATCACATCTTTCTTGAGGCTTCCTGTTAAGGTGGCGAGAAGACTTTCTTAGAAGCGGCTTTGCTATTGAATTCCTGGATGATCTTGGGGAAAAACCTACAATTTCTTTGGGCTTTGGACTTTACTATGTTTTTTATCTATAACAGTTGGGGTTATATGAGGTAGTCCTCAGGCTCTCTTAATTTCTAGGATTCTCTGATTCAGTGAATCTTGGTTGGAAGGCTAGATCAAATAACTTTAAAACTCTCTTTGATTTATAATGTGTAACTCTAAGTAGAAAAAGTGACCAGCTCTAGGTGGTTGATTTGTGAAAGGAATAAAAAAAGGCATGTCCCATTGGGCGTCCACCTCTGGCTCTCTGGGAAAGCCTATGTGCTAAACGTTTCTAATTAATAAAAACTTTTCAGATGAGGAGATTCCAAATGTACCCATCCAGCAGTGTTTTACCACAACAGTATAGAGGAAGAGATTGAAACACTCCATCAGTGTTTAATCTGGAGTTCCCAATGGGCCACCTATAATCACGTTGACAGGCAACTGGGCTGTCTAAGAGACAGAACATTCAAGCCCTATTCCTACTCCCCTTAGCTGTGTACAGTTTAGACAAGGAGCAGCAAGTTTCCCCAGGCAGAGCAGATTCCTAAGAAGCTGTATATCAGGGGTACCATTCTCATCATTGAAGCCAAGCTTCCTCTGCCCAGATAGCATGCAGGACAATTGGAGGCTGGATATAAGGATGGAGACCAGCTGGCTTCCTTTCTCCATCAGATACTCCCTCCAGCTAATAGCTTCCAAGTGAGCAAGTCTGTTTTTTCTTCCTAGCTCCACTGGTGGACTCCAGTGCTGGGCACAGCAGCTCAGCCATGCTTATGCTCTTGTCAGTGGTGTTTGTCGGCCTGGCTGTGTTTTTGATCTACAAATTTAAAAGGTATGTGCTACCATCACTCAGTTTTAATCGTGGGTCTAGATTCATGGGAGCTGATTCCTCCTGTAACCGACATTCCTAAACTCATCCCAAACAGGTGATTTTAACTGTCCCTGAAGCTCTGCTTGGCGTTGGCGAAGAACAGGAATGGTTTAGGGTCAGGGAATAAAGGAGCTTAAGAATCTGAACGCTCTCCAGTTTATAATTATGTTGAGTTAGGAAGATGAGGGGTAGCCTATGAAATCAGTTAATTCTCTTCAAGAGAAGTTTGAGGGGTTTTCAAACCTCACCTAAGTTTCTAAAGTAACGTCTCAAATATTTAAGAGATCTTTTTCTACAGCTTACCACCCATTCAGGGTGGTTAAGTGGAGAAAATGCAGCTGAAATCTGGTTATGCATATATGCACACCCACATATTTTCTTATCTTGTATTGCTGATATCCAACATCTGTTTAAATTTGCATGCCAAAATATACAATTTTATACTCCTCCCTATTTTTCCTGTTTCTAGAGGGAAACTGATCAGGAAAACCAAACCCCACAGGTATTCAAAAGTTATTTTTGCAGGCCAGAGGCGGGGTGATGTAATAGGATACTTATTAAAGACAAGAAATTGAAATCAATAATTCTGTACCATTATTTGAATAATGTAATACATCTATGAAGAGATATGCTGGTTAAGAGTATGAACTCGAAAATTAGACCCAATTTTAACTTTCAACATTTGCAACCTTAGGCAATTGAATTTGCCTCTCTAAGCCCTCATTTCCTAATGTGTAAAATGGAAAAACAATAATACTTTGTAGGTTTGCTATATGTTTTCAAGGTAGTAATATCTATATCTAGTACATAATAAAAAATCACAAAAGCTAAGTTGCTATAAATAATATGCGTCCCAAAGGCTTCTCCTCTGTTACAAATTGGCATATAGTAGGGCTCAGACGTATCAGTGGCATAGAAATGTGCTTCATAGGAAGCCTGGGTAAAGTAAAAATATAATTAATTATTGTCAGATGAGTTTTGAAAGTATAACTTGGTCCTGGGAGTTTTTCTAGACGCTGAAGGTAATGCTTTTAGATTTTGGAAGAGATCAGTGGTAAAGGTGCTTCACTCTACCTCCCCCACCCCCAGCCCCCCTCAGCTCTCCTCTAGTGGATTTCTCAGGCTTAAAAACACCAGTTTTACTCAACAGACATCTCAGCATTAGCCAAAACAGCAGGAATTCTTAAACAGTCTCCACTAGAAGGACAGGGTGGGGTTTACCTTTCTGTTCAATTTATAGACCAGTTATGTGAGTTCACATCCTCTTGGATCAAGATGGGTCAACCCACCTGCAATGTTCCCTTTGAAGAAGGGGGAAAAGCCTTCATATCCAATGAGCGAGCAAAGATTCAGTATAGGAACAGTCTGGTCAAAGCAACACCCATTTATGGGTGTACTTCAGTTACACACAAAGCACACTGTTGTTCATTCAAGGATTTGGTTGTGGGGAAGCCTGGTGGTTGCTGGGACTTGAAGATCAATTAACCCAAATGTATCACCTTCTGGCTCCTAGACCTGCATGCTCGCTGAGGACCAGGGCCAATAGAAGTCCTGCAAAGAGGTATTCGTGTCAGGTGTCTCCAAATTAAGACAAGATCTGCCCTGTGACTTAGAAAGTTTTCTGCTCTCTTGTAAATGTTGCTAAACTCCGTAGACAGTCAACTTACTAATGTCGCCATCTCTTAATGTGCAGACTTTAATACTTGAATCTATGCCAGTTAATGGCATCTCTGAATTATTCTACCTCTGTTGTCCCCAAATATCAGCCGACCCTTTTTATGTCCCTGGCAGGGAATCAGGATACAGGAAACAAATACTAGTCAAACTGGATAAACGGTTTGGGTCAATTAAGAGTAACCAATCATCAATTACCTTTTCTTTTCTAATCACCTTTCCTGGAAGTTTTCCTCCCAGTGCCCAAGCCCTTTGGCTGAGGTCCTTTTGGATCTCCCTTTGTTTCTTTGGTCTCCTTTCCCTCCTCACCACCTGGAACTCCAGTGATGGCTATATGGAGGGTGCATAGCTTGCTGACAAGTAAAGGTCAGGTTCTTATCCATGATTCCTAGAGTCTCCTCTGCTTCTTTCATTTCTGTCCAACAGAACTTTCTGCAAAGATGAAAACATTCCATAATCTATACTGTCCAATACAGTAGCCACTGGTATGGTGGAAACACTGAATTTTTAATTTTATTTAACTTCAATTAATTCAAATTTAAATAGCTACAGCTGACTAGTAAACAACTTTGATGGCACAGGCTAGGGAGAGGGTAATTCTGTTTCTGTTTCCAGATCACTGGCCATGCTGTTTTCAAACCCCAAAACTTTCTCTCTGCCATCTCCAGCATTAATTCATTAAGCCATTAATTTATTCAGCAAACATTTATTGAGCACCTGCTGTGTGCCAGGCACTGAAAACAATCTCAGTGTCCCAAGTAGTCACTTAATAGAGGAAGAATAGAATTATTTAAAGGAATCTTGGGGATCACGGTAACTCTATTCTCCTTCCTCTGTTAAGTGACCACATTTGATCCTATTCTTGGATAGTGACTTCTATTTTGTGATGTCTTAGTCAATATAATTAAAAATCATTTTGAGATGGCTTTTATTTTCTGAAAACTCTTCCTAACAAGACCTTCTTTCTATACTGTAGGTTTGTTTTTTCTTATTATCCAAGAAAAGTTTTGAAATTTTATATTTCTTCCAGCCTTTTTTTCAGTAAGGCTTTCATCACAGTGCGAAGCCTACCTTGCTTTTTCTAAATTCCTCCCACGGACTTCTAATACTTAATCATAGTTGGAACAAACAAATAAAAACTGAAATTTAGGGCTTCCATGGCGGCGCAGTGGTTGAGAGTCTGCCTGCCGATGCAGGGGACACGGGTTCATGACCCGGTTGGGGAAGATCCCACATGCCGCGGAGCGGCTGGGCCCGTGAGCCGTGGCCACTGAGCCTGCGCATCCGGAGCCTGTGCTCCGCAACGGGAGAGGCCACAACAGTGAGAGGCCCGCGTACCACAAAAAACAAAACAAAACAAAACAACAAAAAACCCTGAAATTTATATAGGTGACTTGGATTCATCCATCTTACTCCTCTTATTAAAACTTACGTGAATGTATAGCCCAAGACGTGCCTCTAAATCTCATTTCCCACCTTTCTTATCTGCAAAAGCGGGGTTTAGTCTTGACTTATTGTCTGAACGGTCCTACAAGTGGATGTGTTAAGAAATAAAAAGCAATTTGAAAAAAATTTTAAATGCTGCACGTTGTGACATAAAATTCATTCCCTTCCAACCATCTATTAAAAATATTGAAAAAAAATGCCCGTTTTCAGAGATTAAAATAAAGTGAACAGTCTTTATAAGGGCAAATGGATCCAAATCCTCACGGGTATCAATCATTAAAAAAGCAGGAAAGGGGAGGCAGTGACCTCTGGCTACAGCTCTGAAGTACCCAGACTTGTGTGAGCAGGAATGGTTTGACTGCCCCCAGCACCTAATAAATATTACAGTTGATCCCAACGTTCATGAGTAATATGTACTTTTATGATTAGAAGAAATCTAAGTCGTTAGGCTGCCTTTCTATTTAGATAAGAAGAAATTAAGGGCCAGCATGAAATTTTAATTACACACATTTAGAGGAGCCTGCGGTTTGCTGCCTCACATAGAATCTCTTCACTTAAGGTTCTTGTAAATTATAGTAAGCAGGTTTAGACCAGTAGGAGTCAGGAGGACACCTCCCTTAATGTATGGAAAGCAGCCATTAAAAACATGAAAACTGGACATAAATGAAAAGTAGAAACTGTCCATGTTTTAAACATATTTTGGGATCTTTCCTTCCAAATTAGCTATGGAAGACCTTATTAAATGCCTCACATTCTACCTCATTGTGGGGTTGGAGTAGGGAAGGGAATGTAGATGCTTGAAAGTACCACTGGTTGGCACTAGGTCAACAGAGTGATTCTGCACAGAATGTTCTGTTTTGGGGTAGGTGTCAGATGTCTCAAGTTTTAATAACATCTATGCCAGTAATCAGCTTCATGAAATGTCTGGACTTCAGACCAATTTCCCCATCATTTAATGAGGTAAGAGAGGGCTCTTCTACCTGTAAAATTCTAAGATAAAAGTGTGGTCTTTTTGTTTGAGAACATAATATATGAAAATAGAAAGAGCATAGGCTTTGAGGTCATTTATTCATTTATTTGACAAATACTGAACGTAAACCACGTGCCAAGCACTGCGCTAAGTGTAGAGCAGTGGAAATGGAAAACGTAGACCTTGCAGACACGGGGCTTTTTGTGGGAGAGGAAGACAGACAGAAAACAAGTCCACACACATAGCCTATTCCATCACCCTAAACCAACACCCTATTCGTTTCTTTCATAGACACCATCCCATAATTACATATTTATGATGGGAGAGAGTGGGTGGTCAGGAGAGATTGGGTGGAGATTGGGTGGTCAGGAGAGGCCTCTCAGAAGTGACATGTAAGCCAAATTCTGAAGGACAAGAAGACACCGTCACGAGAAGAGTAGAAGGAGGTGTGTTACAGAGGGAACAGTTGATTCACCCCTCGTCCCCAAGGTGGGGACAAGTCTGATGTATCAGAATCTTGAAACTCAAAAGTTTGGGTTTCAGACCAGCAGCATCAGTACCAGCTGGGAACTAGGCAGAAATGAAGAATTTCAACTCATCCAGTTCAGGCCTATAGAGTAACAAATGCATTTCAACAAGAACCTGGTGAGGCATAAGCATATTGAAGTTTGAGAAGTGCAGGATTAGAAGAAGTCAAAGGAGGCTACAGAAGCTGGAACACAGTGGGTCAGGAGATGATGGAGATGGGTCAGGAGATGAATACTCCAAGCAGATTTCAGTTTGAACCTACCTGCTCCTTCTACCTCAAGTCTGTATGCCTTGTTCCCAAACCTCCTACCTTTGTGTCTTTGAAGGAAGTTATTTAGCTTCTCTTAATCCTTGCCTTAATCCTTTCCACAATCCTAAAAGAAAGCTATTGTCATTCCTATTGAACTGATGAGGAAACTGACTATGGAAGTATTTAAGATACTTGGCCCATGGCTGGTGTTCTAAAAATGGTAGCAATGGCTATAAGTCTTTTATTTCTTGGCTATTCATAAAGAAAACCAATGTGAATTGACGAAACTGATACGAACTTAGAAAAAGCTGTCTTTTCACTATGATACAACCTCATGAGTCTGAAAGTCCAGCTCCTTTGTAAACGTAATAACTGGTAAATGTTTTAAGGGTTTTAGTGCACACTTGGTCGATAGCATTGCCCTTCTGTTTACACCTGCTGGTTTTGTGCCTCAGAAGAAGGTGCATGTCTCTGGGAGTTCTGTGGCTTACATCTCGCCTGGGCATCTGGGTCTCTCCTTGTATTCATTGGCCTCATGGGGACAGTATCTGGGTGGCCAGCCCCTTTCCCTGACATTGGTCCTGTAAATAGCTTCTTCCTCCACCTTAACACCCAGGATTTCCCAGTTGCCCCAGTCGGGCATGCCCCGTGATCATAATCTGATTTTGCTCTGCCCCATGTAGGAAAATCCCCTGGATTAACATCTATGCTCAAGTCCAACACGACAAGGAGCAGGAGATGATTGGGTCAGTGAGCCAAAGTGAAAACGCCCCCAAAATCACACTCAGTGACTTCACCGAGCCCGAGGAACTGCTGGACAAAGAGCTGGACACCCGGGTCATAGGTATGTGTGCTGGTGTCACCAGGCTGCTGAGTCCTCTGTCCTCCAGACCCTGAGTCAGCCAGCCCATGTGGCCTGTCCTTCAGGCAGGACTAGTCTGGAGGGCGGGGGAGAAACCAGTTGGCTACAGCGACATAATCATGTTTTAAAGTGTCTGCCACCTCTGACCACCTGAAATTGGCAGAACTTTCTTCTCTTAGAAGTAGATCAAGATCAAAAGTGCTGGAGTCTGAGTGGGAGAGGGATGAGGCCAACTATTACTGTTGGACTTTCTCTTTATTTTTTCTATAAAGCAAAAGCATTATACGTCCCAATGATCACGTGAATAGGAACTCTGCCATCAGATAGCCCTGGATTCATTTTCTTGCTCTACCAATCTTCTAGCTCTGGGATCTCTCTGTGCCTCATCTGTGAAATGGGAATAATAGCATCTGCCTTCTAAGATTGTTGTGATCAGGAAATGACATATATCATTAGCACAGTGTCTGCCACATAATACGTGTTCAGTACCTGTTGGCTATTAGTATTGTGATCAGCAGAGTATAAGATGGCAAGGTATTGCTCCTACCTTGTGTGCTGGGGTGGGAGATGGCAAACGCTAAACATAGGTAAGATAAGCCAGTGAACTGGTAGGATAGACGACCCAGGTGCCCTATTTCATAAGCACACATTAAGGTGGCTTGGTATTTAGCAATAAATAAAGCACAGACCCACGCCCTTGTGACAGGTACATCCTTACCTCCCTCTGTCTTCTCTCCCCTGCAGGAGGCATTGCCACCATTGCAAACAGCGAAAGCACAAAGGAGATCCCCAACTGCACTAGTGTTTAACACCAACAAGCCACGTGGTCAACCATCTTTCTGACTTTTTATTTTTGATGGTTCCTATGACTCTTATTATGGAAAAATGAAAATGTCTTTTTTACCTTTTGTTTACCAAGGGCCCCTTCATAAATAGCAGGCCGATGCTTAGCTTTGAGAGGCGAAGGCATTCGTAACTGATTAAAATGAGACGCAAGGAATGAGTGGCTGTATTTGTGCTAAGGGCAAAGGATGCATCTTCCCATGGCTTTCTTGTTTCATTCTGCCATTGATAGCGCGGGGAATCTTGTTTTCCTTGCGGTCTTTCTTTCTTTTTATTTTTTAAGTTGGGTTGGCTTTCCACTAACCTCCCATCCTCCCCCCGACACAAGCCCAAATCACCAGTACCCGCCTCCTCCCTCCCAGCACGCACCTAAAACGTAAACCATTTCCCAGTTAGGTCTGCAGGAGGAAGGTTGGTGGGGAGTGAGCGTAGCTGCAGGAAGCGTGCACACCTGTCGGAAGAGGCCCTGCCCCGTGCATGTCCATTGCAAGCTGCCGATGGCTTATTGTATATAGTTACAATGTAAGTAGCTCTTTATTTCCTGAGAAATAATTTAATGTTTAGTAAAAAAGAAAACAGAAAAAAGAAAGATGCGTCTGTTGGCTTATGCACCCACCTTCAGAGCTGACCCACCCCCAGGCCTGCTTGACGCTGGGTTCTAGATGCTCTCCAGTTGTCTGTCACACTTAACTCTTGCATCTCTGTGTCCCTGCCATCGCTGGTTTCTATTTCTGTAGATAAAGGGGGGAGGGGGGAGGGCTTCTTTGAAACGCCTAGCAAAGGAAGGACGAGAGAGACATCATAGAACCTGGGTGTTTTTTTTTTGTCCCATCAGTGATGTGAAAGAAGTTGCCAGAGGAAGCCCACTACAGACTTCAAACTGAAACCCAGATGGGGAAACAAGGCTTCCCCTCCAAAAGGATGAGGTTGAGGATAGCTGTCGGCCTGAGGTTTTCTCTAAAGAAGCCAGGCAGTGGATCTAAAAAGATGACGTTCTGTTTTCCGGTTGGATTCCATGGAATTGAATAATGCTTATGGGGAATTCTCTGGCTCTTCTTACCCCAGAAAAGTCCCTTGGGCACTAGGTTAAGCCCAGTGAGTGCCTCAGCCTGGGAGAAGTTAGAGGTGGGAGGGACCCTGCAAACCCTGCAGTCCCCAGAGGGGTGTAGCCTTTAGCGATCTTAGTCAAAGTTGATTCTCGCAAAGCTCTGCTGCTTGCTCGTCAGCTGTACACAAGTACACAACCTCCTTGAAGTCAGATGTCTACCTTCAGTTCCCTGAAGGCAGTTCTAGCATCTGGGGCGAGTGACTTTCAAAGCCAGTGTTCTCTTTTCCTGCACCCCAGCCCGTTCACACGGTTCACGTGTCAGTTCTGTTTAGGAGGGTCACTTTAAGCCATGCTGTAAGCATTGTTTGCTTTTCAGGATCAGCCTGAGCGTACTTGTTTTATAAAAATGATATACTGTATATATATATATATGGGAGAAAAGGCTGAATTTTTTTACCTGTTCATTTCTGTGGGATATTGTTCACATCCTTCTTTGTGAGACCCTGAGAGAATGTGACCTTGAGAGATCGGACTGGCTACATCATAGATCAGAATTAGGAATATTTCTAAAGATCTTGCTTTTTCGTTTCAAGGGTTAAATGGGGCAGACAATTGCAATACTTGTACTAAACACTGGAATACAAATGCATGAGTCATATCTATATATACAGTATATGTACATATACTGTTCTTGGTTTTATCGTTCCATTTGAATATTTCTACTGTAAAAAAAAACAGACAGTGGTTTTGAAATTGTTGAAAATAAATGTATTTTTGTACATCAAAGCTATATACCTAGCTGAGAGTTCTCTCTTTGGGCAGTTGTCTTGATCTGTTGTATTATTCGACTGTGGCTGCAATAATGCTCCGTGAGAGAAAAAAAAACGACTAGCTTATGACAACATATATTGATGTTTTGCTTGTGAGTCTTCAGGTTGGCTGTGATTTGGGTGAGCTCAGTTGGGACTGACCAGGCTCTCCTGGGCTAGGAGTTTGGATGCAGGCTTCAGTTGTTTGAAGTCTGTTCCATGAGTTGTCATCATTCTGAGACCAGCAGCTACCCAGGGCATGTTATTTTCATGGTGGACTACAGAATTCCAGGTGAGGCCAGCAGCATACTGTATCCTCCAAGGCGTGGCTCAAGATGGCCCCTCTATTTACTATCACTGACGTTCCATTAACTAAAGAAAGCCATATGGCCATGTTCAACATCAGTGAGCCAGGGAAATAGACTCTGGTACAAAGCATTACTAAATTACATGGCAAAAGGTGTGGATATATAATTCCAATCTACGGAGGGTAAGAAGAATTGAGAACAATAGTTCAACCTCTTCTACCTACTCAGTTTCTGTGACCCCCCATGGGGAACTTACATTAGATGGCCCATTTGAATCAGTATCCAAGTTTCCCATCTCAAATGAGCAGAAGTCTTGGTGACCCCAAGGCCTTTGAGTCCGACACAAGCTCCCAGTGAGTGGTAGAGGTGGGACTCCAACTCAGGTCTTAAAGATTTCAACAGGAGAAATGAAGAGAGGAGAGGAAACAAACATGACATATATCCTTTCTTTAAACCTTTTTTATGCTGTTTGATGCATCAAACCAGCAACAAATCTCTTTCCTACACCAAGTAAGGAATTTGGAAGGAGGTGTAACTGGCGGTCTTGTACATAAGCTAATAATGGAATGTGAACTAAGTGCCTAGAATGAGGGCTGCAAGTTAGAGTTTTAATTATTTATTGTTCAAAATATGTGATAAATTTCCATGGATCCCAGAAACCCAAGAAACCAGAAGTTTTGGTCAATAATTTGCTCCCATATTTTGGATACTGACTGACTACTCTGGAATCATATTTTCTGAACTCAGTTGAAGATATAGGATTAAACGAAGGTGGTTTTCTTTCAATTTGTGAATGTATTTAAAAATTGTGTATTGTTCTTGATATAACTTTTCTTGAGTTATACTCACCTTTTAAAACAATTTACATTATGTAAGTACCTTCCTCAAAGATTGAGAATGTCACATGGTACCTCTAAAAGAAGCAGTGAGTTTTGGGGTCGAACTCCAGTGGTTTATAACATAAAGTGCCTAGACATCTTTAAGGGATTTTTAATGGTTTTGAACTTCCCCAATACTGTGAAGTGTCTCATAGTCCTATCCCAAGTCAAAGGAGAATTCGTTTTTGCTTTCCATGAGATCTGAGTTCTTCTCATGTTAGTTTTATGTCCCGGTTGATAAAATGGCTCCACCAGAGTAAAGAGGAAGAAAGTGAAATAAAGTGGTAAAATGGTGTGAGTCAGTTGGTTCATTTGGGCCAAGTCATGCTATGAATATAGCCTCTGTATCCACCACCAGCATAGGCCTGTCAGATTTCTCAGTAGAAGGCAGGCAAAAGCAGACGGCAGAGGGTGTGACTGGCTTTGTAGCTAGTTCTCTGCAGGGTCTCTCCCCAGTGTTGAGGACAGTCTGCATCAGAGCTGTCTTCTCTAAGGCAGTTCTAGACCGGAGAAGTAAGCTTGCAGAAGTATTCTGGGGCTAGAGCCCAGCTCTCAGTATCACGAGCAGATTCTCTGAGGGCTCTCATGTGTATTAAGTTCAAGAATAACTGCTCTATCTGCCACTAAAATAGTTCAGGGAGAGTTACAGGTAAACGTCACCTCCCCTGGCTCCTGTTACCGTGATACAAGGCACGTTCATCTACAGAAGTGAGAACAGCTTCCTCCTGGGCAACAGCTGCAACTGTGGGAGAGTCGCCCGATTGAGTTACCTAAAACAAATCACAGTATGAGTCAGGGTGGTGATGGATTGTGCCTTGGAACAACTATTAAGCCAGGAATTAGGAGATCTCTGGCTTTCAGCAAGTCGTTCTAGACCACAGTTTCCTTATTTGTAAAAGGAAAACGCTTTATGGCCTGCCTTACTGGCTAGGTTTGATCTCCAGAGATGTGAAAAGCATACTGCCAATTCCAAAATTATAGAGAGATGACTAGTACTTAGGAGTACTTGAGAGAACTCTCTTCTGTAGAGGGATAAACTGAGACTCAGAGAGGAAAGTGATCTCCCTAAGGCTACACAGCACATTAGTGCAGAGCTGAAGGTAGAATCCGTGTTACTGTAGGGCAGTATCCTTTCTACCACGCACCTCCCCAGCAAATGCAAAACTGATGGGACTACCCATCATTGAGAGTCAGTCGAGAGCCTGATGGATATGGCAATATGGCCCCCGTGTTTACAATGTCCAGAACGCTTTAGAAGCTAACTTCCCAAGTGGGCTCATCATTCAGTGGTCACGACCCTCCGCGTGCCATTGCCCTGCTGATGCGCTGGTCTAGTTGCCCACGGCCTGATGCCTATTCTTCCCTCACTGGACCGAAATAAGGCTGCTCAACAGACAGCTGCCAGACCCCAGCTTCACACACCGCGCTGCTCTCCTTTCAAAGCATTTGGCCTTGTCAGAGGGAAGAAGGCCAGAGAGCAAACATAAGCAATGGGAACGCCTCATCCTGACTCACATCCCAGATCCTGCCAAATTCTCTCGTCTGGTCCAGTGGTACTGCCAGAGGGGCCATGTAGTCCAACGATTACCTCCCAAAGTACTACTGCCTCTCAATGTCCCGTAAACTTAGTTTAATTACTTAGTTTAATTACAGTAGCAGGGTTAAATTGCTCTTTGCCTCTGTGTTTTCAGGCTGTATATCATTATGAGATACAGGTTCATTCAGAGAGGAACCAGTGGGACACTGTATATGAAAAACAAAAGAGAGCCTCCGCTAGTGTTCAACTTATTTGGAGACTCAGATTCTCAATAAAACTTGAGTGCACTGCTTTTTGAATTATCTGAGGCCCAGAGGGGTAAAATGACATCATCAGGGTCCAGTTTCCCACCTATAAATTGAATATAATGACATCAACCTCGCAGTGTTGGAACCGAGATCAAGTACGATAACTTGGATAAACCCAAAGTAACTAGACCTTGACAAATAATGAATTGAATCTGAGAAGCTCTAGTATTGTGCTAGATCCTTTTCCTCTGTCCTTTCTGGCCTCAAGTTCTAAAAAGAATTCAGAATTACTTGACATTACGTCTCCCCCATCTGGAAGAGATTTTTGGTTAAAATCCACTGTTTACACCTTGTTCCCGAAAGTCACTACTTACTTTATTGCTTTTTCTTGTTGTTGTTAATATAACTGATCTAATTTTCCTTGGGTCGTGTGGAGGGGGCAAGAAATGGACACTTGTAATCAGGGCTACCAGAAACGCCTCATAAAATTAAAGACTGGAGGCTCTCAGGTCCTGAACCATGCTCAGCCTTGCTGAACGTGGCAATGCCCTGGAGAGAGCCACGCGACTGGACAGAAACAGTTCGGCCTTGCTTGTTTATGGTTTTGGCTCCTTTGTAACATAACTTGCTTCTTATATACACTCTCTTCTCATACAAAGTTTTTGTGATGTACGTTTCCAGGTCCTGGGGTTCCTCAAAGCCTCTCTGAGGGTCACTGACTTGAGTTCCTTTATCTTCATGCATTGAAAAATAATCAGATAAAACAATTATTTGTAAAAATATACCTTTTATGTAGATGGAGGTACCAAGGAGATGGTTTCTTGCCTTCAACTCTGGTCACAGCTCAAGGAGAGCTCTTTCAGAGAGTGAGCCCAAGACACATTCTTTACAAAATGTCAGCAAAGACAGAAGAAAATAGATCATGACAGGCACACATGCCATCTGTCATTATGGCTTAGTCTCTGGAGAACGGAGCTGTTTGCAGCCATTGGAAATTAACTAGATAAAGTGGGGCCTTCAGTGGTTTGCTTCTGAGAAAGTATATGGTCTGTTCCCTGACGAACAGAGACTTCTTCTGCTGAGGTGTCTGTGCCGAAGCATCCCAGGTGCTAAAGGCTGCCGGGCCCCAGGGGTTTCTCCCCACCAAGAAGGCCCTACTTCTCCTTCCTGGAGCCTGTCCCAGAAGCTTCTAACTACAAGGCAGGCTCTTTTGTTGCTTATTCTCCCTTGCAAAGGGTTATCGCTGCCCATGTTCAGGAACCGGCTGCAGTTAGAAATGTGTCCAAGCATGGTAGAGGGGAAGAAAAAGGAGGTCATGCAAAAGCAACAGAGACGAAACAGAATTGCTTTTCTTGTCACTCATCTGTCTTTCTCGGTTTCTAGGTAGAATCAGCTGGGAAGCACATAATTGTTTCCATAAACAACACACCTGGTCCTTGGAAAGCCAGGATGGTTTTCTTTTGCTGACCTTCCAAAATCTTATGGTTCAATTAGAGAATTGCTAGGCTTCTTCCATTGGCAGCTGGGACATTCTGAGGGTGGTGTGTCAAGGGGAAGAAGAGGGGAGAGATGAGGCGAGAGAAATAAAGTTAATCTTTGTCAATTACAGAGCTCTCCTTGACACATTCTTATTTCAACCTGTCAATTTCAGATTCTCCTCTGTGAGGGGAAAATACAGATGCTCCCCAGATTTCTAATCTATTTATAATGGTAACAAGACAACTCTAGCCAGTGTGTGCTCATCACGAGCTAATCATCCTCTGCTATGCCTTGTGCCTCCTGATTAGTGGCATGTTGGTCGCCTACTGATCAAGTTGGAGCCTCATCCAGGCGATAGGGAGGGCAGGTAGCGGGAGGAAAAGCTCCGAGTCCAGTCGAGCTCAGATCTTGGCAGGATTTCTAACAACAGGTGGGCTTCACACCTTGCCTTGAAATGTATACCTTTTAAAGAGGCAGCCACCGCTTCCATGGGTGCTAACAGGAACGTGGCAGGTCTCCAAACATGGGTCTCCTTTCCGTCTAGGAGCTTTCCATAGCAAGATGCTGTCCTTCCAAAACCTCTTGGCTCAATGATATAGACACAGCAAGTGACATCAAGTAGAAGAAAGACAAATAACTAAGTAGGCACCTGTAGCTGAGAACGGGGGAAGAGCCTTTTCATTCATTCATTCATTCAAGAAAGATTTACTGAAAACCTGCTCTCTACCAGGCTCTTTTCTAGACAGTAGGACTATATCAATGATCAAAACACACAATTTAGTGTAACCACATCTTTTTTTTAATCCAAACTGGGACACAGTCGGGGGTAAATGGAGCACTATTAATAATTACTCTGGGAAAACAAGCATGACACAGGACTGTTTCAAGCAAACCAGGAGGTAGGGTCACCTTAACGTAAAATTCAGAGGGAACATAAAATCAGAGATGTGTCCATGTTACATTTACCTTTGAATTGTTTTTTCCCTTTCAATCCCCTACCCATAGATGGAAATCCAATTCTCTGAGCCTAAAAATTCTTTACGGATATCGCCTGTCAGCTTTGGAGGATTTGAAGGCCTCTCACTGGGGTGGTGAACTCTTTCATAGTCAGAGGTCAGTGAGCATAGCTTTGGATGGTTTTTAAAAAGATATTTAAAATATTATATCAATTAGGATTTTGGTTGCAGAAAACAGACACTGATCTTGGCTAATTCCAGCAAAATGGAATTTACAAGAAGGCTATCGGGAGCCCACAGAATCAACTCAAGTTTGGAGACCATAACTTGGAAAGAAGCAGGAGCTAAGACAGATCTAGAAGGATCAAGAAGCACAGGAGTGTTTTCTGGGCAGATAGCATCTTACCAGGGGACTCTTCTCGAATGAAAGAATGTCAATCATTTCTTCTATCCTCATGTTACTGAAGATGCAACATTCCAGATAAATTTCCTAACTGGTAAAGTTTAGGGTACATGCTCACTGCATGGTCCGGTGAGTATTATGGGCTGAATCCTGTCCCCTCAAAATTCATGTGTTGAAGCCCTAACCTCTAGTACCTCAGAATGTCATTGTATTAGGAAATAGGGCCTTGAAAGGGGGGTGTCTAGGGTGGGTGCTAATCCAATCTGACTGATATCCTTATAAGAAGAAAGTAGGGTGCAGACACCCACGGAGGAAAGACCACGTGAAGTCATAAGGAGAAGATGGTCATCTAGAAGCCAAGGAGAGAATCCTCAGAAGAAACCAACCCCGCCGACACTTTGATCTCTGACTTCTAGCCTCCAGGATGGTGACAGAATACATTTCTGTTGTTTAAGCCACCCAATCTGTGGTACTTGTTATAACAGCCTTAGAAAGCTAAACGGTGAGCATAACTATCTGGGGGGATAAAGCTGTATTCCTCTGGCTTTTCAGATGGGGGAAGAGGCATTTGGATTTACTGTTCCACTTAGATTACGTACACTAGGAGAAAAATGATCCCTCCACCACCACCACAGGAAATAAGTGGTTGGCTATGAAGCCACAATGGGTTCTGGACAGAGAATGAATGTCCACTTCAATAACCTTTCAAAGAAGTTTTGAAATCACTATTCTTTCAATCTTTATTGAACACGAACTAAGAAACTAAGTGCCTGGTAGTATGTTAGGTGGTTGGAATTTCAGATATGACTCTACGACCCCTCTCCTGGCCTGGTAGAACATTCTGCAAGTACTCAATTTTCTGTCACATTTTTTGGGGGACAAAGTGCTTTGATGATTTAGAGACAGTTAACAGAGAGATGTATAGGGGTGATCCTTCCACCCAGAGGAAGGATGGTGGTAAAATTTAAGGAAGAATTTGCAAAGGAAATGACATTCACACTAGGCATTAAAAATGTTGGAATTTGCTCACACTTTTTTTTTCATCTAGCATCTTCCTTTCCTTTCTTTCTCTGGCAAAGTGATAGAGCTCTAAACGTTGAGGCAGTGGCAGAACTGGAGGATGAATGGGAATGGGGGAATGGTGGGAAACGGGCTAGAAAGACAACTATGAAATAACAAAAAAAATCAGAGATTGAGAGTTAGAAAAATGTTGACCTTATTTGTTTGTATTTTCTGTATGACTCCAAATGTTTATGATGAGCTTGTGTTCATTTCATAGTTGAAAAGAATAAAGAAGAAAGTAAAGGTCACATCAAGTGTTTATAATGGTTTTCCAGATCTAGTGGATTTCAGGATATTTCATTAGAGTCCTTTTTAATAAACTTTAAAAAAAACATAGGAGATTGTTCTGCAATACTGATTATTAAGCATAGTTAAAATAAGAACATTCATAGGTCAAAGATGGACAATAATTTCAAGAGACTTGTAGCAGAATATCTGCTAGAGAATGGTTTATTGGTCTTTATAAATGGAAAAAGAAACTAATTACTTAGGTCTTTCACAATGAGTATTAAAGATACAGGAAATCATTACTCAAGATTCTTGGCAAAAGAAATTGCTCTTACATTGCTCTCTACTACTCTTTTGTCTTATTCCTTTCGCAAAAGCAGAGAAACTTTTTTGTCAAGCACTTTTGCTGGCAACATCCCATCTGTAAGTAATTTGCCATTGTTAAGGTTGGAACTGAGCAACGCCAATTAAGATTTTAAGTGGTCATCAAACACGGTGAGAGATTCTGCGTGAACTGTCAGGTGAAGAACTCAGCTTGAGGAAGGCATTGCCTGGTGCTGGAAAACATTTTAAACAGAAGGGAAACTTGGACCAAATTTCTCCCCTGAGCTTTAGCACCCACCTGACCCTCTCCTACAAAGGGTGACGGCTAGAGCTTCAGAATTGGAACTACAGAGGTCATGGACCTGGATGCGACCACCCACGTGAGACGTCAAACAGAAGGTGAGCACGTTCAAACTAGCCCCACCAGCTTTGGAAGGTAGGCTGCTCTTTAAACAATTTTTCATTTATAGTATTTTTTATGAGTATTTATCAGCGTATCGTGCAACTTTCCTTCATTCAAGTGAAGGCTGTCCCTCTCTGAGCTCTCAGAATTCAGGGATCACGTCCCACCCCGGACTCAGCTAGGGCATCGCCTCCACCTCTGGGGGCAGAATCATGATGTCATCAGAAGGATTTAGCCTTTGCAGGGCTTACATCTTGGTTCGGTTCCAACTTCTGCGTTTACTCCCTGTGTGGTCTCGGGTGAGTCTCTCATCTCCCCAAGCCTCAATTTCCTCCTTTGTCTTATGAAGAAAATAAGATAGAAAGCATGGAGCTTATGATAGGTTTGGCATAAATGAGCATTCCCTCTGCCCCCCACCCTTCTTCTGTGCTTTCCTAGGACACCTGTATGACAGGGCACAGAACTCCTTGCTAAGGAAGAGGCAGCACAGAAAGGCTCAGACCTCCCAAGGGGTGTTCCTCGGCCCCCTCGGCCATGGGGGCTCTACTCCAGCCCGTTCATCCACCCAGAGCTGCCTCCCCTCCCTTGTGTAGGAAACAATGAAAAACAATTAGAAAAGACAGCCACTAAACCAATCCCCGGCCCGTGAAAGTTTACACCTATTCTTTTGTCGAGTCGCAGAAAAGGGCCAAGGTATCAATAATTTTGTAGAGGCAAACTGAGGGCTGGGACAGTGAAGGAGACTAGTGGCCTGATGGGTGACGTTGCTGGTGGGCTGTTGGAGGATGAACGCTGCATTGCTAAACGCAGCCATGCCAGCCAGTTGAACGGCTCCTTTGCTTTATAACAAATCCGAGACCAAGCAAGGTCCTTCCGGGAGCCTATCATTAACTCTGCTATTATGGTTATTATCAACAATGTGCCAATTTTCCTGCATCTTTTAAGGTCTTTCAATTATGGCATGCTGAGTTTCTTTCCCCTCCCCTTCTTTCTCCTGACTTCTCCCCTACCCGCCCCCAACCTTCTTCCCCAAATGCCAAGGTTTCTTTTCTTTCCTCCTCCCAAATTGTTCTTAGAAAAGAATGGCCGTGACAGGGCTGAGAACTCGGCAGGATTTGGCATCTCTGACTGAGGAGAAAGAAATATTTGTATATTATTCAGCGTCCTCCAAGTTATTCATCAGAAGTTTCATTTTTCACTAAAGTCTTTTCCTTATCTTAAAGCCATTGACATGAATATATATCATGAAGTTTAAAAGACTGAGTTACACTTCACTGGCTCCTGCTAAGATTCATGGAAGCTCAAAGTCCCAGCTAGTCCCTGGAGTACCAAGCCACTGCGTTTCACGTCTGCTTTCTTTTTCTTACTCAGCAAACACACTTACAGGGTTTGTCCCTTCACTGTGATACGAGAACTATTGAATATACACTCGGTGTTACTTGATAAAAGATCTTTGCCAAAAAGGAGAACAGCTCTGTCATTTGAGCATATTTCCCAAGGGCCTTGAGATGTGCTTGAGCCGGGTTTAATGGGATGTTTTTGAGCCGGGATGCTGCCTGATGGGCCAAAGGCAGAATCTTCCGTGCAGGGTTGCTGGCCCCAGGAGACTATGGAAGTGCCCACGTTTCGGTGCAGGTTAGAATGCTGGTTGGTAGGCTTGTTCCCTGATGGCTGAGGTGCCTGGGCAGGGAGCAGCCTGGTGGTTCATCTATCCAACCGCACCGCTGTTACTAAGGGTGTTCCCGAGGAATAGCACCTAACAGGCTGTATTCGTCTCCCAGGGCTGCTCTGACAGATTGTCATGAACCAGGTGGCTCTGAACAGTAGAAACGTATTCCCTCACAGTTCTAGGGCCAGAAGTCCAAAATCAGGGTGTGGCAGAGTTTTAGCTCTCTCTGGAAGCCCTGAAGTCGAATCCATCCCCTGTCTCTCTCTCCTAGATTCTGGTGGCAGCCGGCAATTCTTGGCGTTCCTTGCCCTGTATCTGCATCACTCCCATCTCTCCCTCCATCTTCACATGGCTTCTCTGTGTGTTCTCCCTTCTCTCTTATAAGGACACTTGTCGTTGGATTTAGGGTCCATCCGATTAATCCAGGATGATCTCATCCAAAGATCCTTAATTATATCTGCAAAGATCCCTTTTCCAACTAAGAATCCCATCACGTTCACAGGTTCTGGGTGGATATATCTTTTGGAGGGTCATCATTTCAACTCACTCTAAGGCCCATTCCTAAAAATCGGTATAAACAAAGGTGCAGGTAGAAGGATAGACGTGGGGATAAGCAGAGTATCTGTGCGGGAGCTCTCAGCATCCAGTGCCAGCCCCCATGATGCATTTCTTTCCCCCAACTCTTTCTTCCCCATCAAACCTCACCAGGCCAGGGACCCTTTGGCTCTCTCATATGAATCTGGGCTGTCTGCTTTGGGTTTGTTCTTCTGGTCTGCATGCTATGAATTTTATTATTATCATGTGTCTTAAGTTAGCCAAGTGGTCTACCATTGACCAGAAGTTTCCCATTATACCCCTGTCCCTACTTCTCTTCGAAGAAGAAAAGTGATCTGATTGTTCAGATTTTAGGACACAGATTGAGCTTCCTTGGTTGGTCGTTGGCATCACTATGCTGCTATGGTGTGGCCGTCCCACAGCAAAAAAAAAGGGGGTTTTCTTTTGTATGCATTCTTGTAGTTGTCTATGTTTGCATGAAATAGACCGAGCCATTATATCCTGTGATTTCACTGCAGCTTGCAGGACAGGGGAAGGCTGGTGTAGAGGCTTTGTAAACATCTAGGCTGGGCTACACATGTATCACTCAGGTTTCTCAAAATATTCTGCCTTTAGGGTTTGTGGCCCAGGTCTTAGGAACAAGAACGTAGCAACTTGTTTCTTTTTGTCTTTTCCCGTGAGACTCTTGGGAACCTCTCGGGTAGGAGTGTTTGAGACAAGAGTGGGACTTTTTTTTTTTTTTGCGGTACACGGACCTCTCACTGTTGTGGCCTCTCACTGTTGTGGCCTTTCCCGTTGCGGAGCGCAGGCTCCGGACGCGCAGGCTCAGCGGCCACAGGCTCCGGACGCACAGGCTCAGCGGCCATGGCTCACGGGCCTAGCCGCTCCATGGCATGTGTGATCTTCCCGGACCGGGACACAAACCCATGTACCCTGCATCGGCAGGCGGACTCTCAACCACTGCACCACCCTGGGAAGCCCATGAGTGGGACATTTTTTAATACATTGTCCTCTTCTAAACCATCTTAAGCTTATAAAATCCTACCATTACTTCATAGGAACTGCATCTTGAGTTTAAAGGGCTTTATTCCTCTTCATCTGGTGGAGGAAAGCAATTTCATGCAACTCTCTACCGTGTAGGACCAGTTATTCGGGAGTTGAAACAACCAAATTGAGAAGATAGAGAAGGGTGTGGTGTGGGTATGTGGAGAGAAGACCCCGTGGGGGATGGGAGAGAGGAAGGACAAGCTGCAGTGACTGAGCTGTCTCTTCCCAACACACACCTACAGCTGAACAGCGTTTCTACAAATCTAGCCCCTTTACAGAATGGTCCACCTGCCATACCCCAGATGCACCCAGGACCGTTCTAGTCTCTGGCCTACCTGAGTCTGAGAAGCTCTCGGACTCTGTCCATCTAAATCCTAACCATGGAATAGACCCAGCACGGGTGTGGCTCCCTCAGCAAGCCTTCCTGGTGAGTCCAGCTCAATACTCCTCCCCTTTCCCTGCTTCCCATGTGTTTGCTATATGACTTATAACCTTGCTATCACCATTTTCCCTTTCTCCTCTTTTACCGTGAGAGGGGCAAGGGACAGAGAGATGTAGCATAAAGGACGCAGAACTGGAAGTCAGATGTCCTAGATTCTAGTTCTAGCTCTTCTCATATTATCCGGTTGACTCTGGCTGGTGATTCAGTCTATCTGGGCACATTTCCTCCTCTATAAAATAGGAGTCGGTGCTGAAGAGAAATGATGTCTGCCCTGCCTGTCTTATCAGGCCATTATATGTATCAAACGAGAAGCTCCATCCTGTAATGAATTTAATATACTGGCTCGGAGCTGCTACAACAATAAGCTGAGTATGAAAGCAATTTCCTGGCTTCTCCCTATGCCTGTATTTGCACTTCGTTGACTGCAGCAGTTCGCCCAGCACCAGCCTCTGTGAGTGCTGGCTGCTAATGTCTCACAGCTGCTCCTTCCCCAGAGGGGTCCTCATCTCTCCTGGCAGTAACACCCCAATCCCACTGCTGGATGGGGCAAGTCTGTGGTATAATTTATGCTTCAGGACCCCCTGCAGATCAAGTCAGAATTAACTCAACAAGGCCACATCCTTGCTCGACTTTTCCTCCCTTTCCACCCTTCTTCCTGCTTTCCCTTAGTACACACTCTTAATAAATTGCGTGCTCCAAATCCCTGTCTCTGGCTCTGCTTCTAGAAAACCCAACCCAAGACACCATCCCATGGTGGTCAGATCACAGAAGAAGACATCCCCGTCCCTGTGTTCAAAGGGTTCTTACAGATATAAGACAGCTACGCCTTCCTCAATATAAGATCAAGGAGCAGAAAAATCGGATCCCATGAATAGCTAAGTGTCCCAGCCCAGTCTGCAGCTGTGAGCCAGAGCAGAGGACTTCTGGGAGATGGGAGGGCAATGGGGGTTGCTTGTAGCCAATGAGATATACAGCAGGGTGGAACCTCCAACCCTAAGGCTAGAGTACCATGGCCTATTGCCGCAACGGGCCTTAGATCGTAGCCCTCCCTCTACCAGGAATTTTCTTCTGTAGCTTCTGAGCCCTCAATCTCAAGAATGATTATCATCCACACAAGCTGAGCTTTCTTGAGAGTGATTGTTTAGTGGGAACATCTGGTGTGTGAATAGAACGCTTATATATTTTTTCTCTTCCCTCCCTCCAGTTGACACTAAGTGAATACTTTGAAAGGCGGCCCTGCTTCTCTCCCAAGGACTAGAGAGCTGCTTCCTTATTTTACTCTGGGTTTTCATCACTGCACAAACTGTTTTTTGGGAGCCCTTGCCTGGTGAGAGGAGGTATGACCCACAACTTGGGATATTTTCTTGCTAATTAAAAGTTTCCAATATTCTCTATTTGCCAAAGAAAACACTGCCATCTTACCTTGTTCAATTATTGCTAATTAAGTAGGACCAGCTCACTGTTCCCGACAATAATTGTTATAAGACCTGTGGATTTCTATATTTTTGCTTCAATAGGTCTGAATATATATTCACACATACGTACACACAGAAACATTTTTATGTGTGCGCATGGAAGATATCATCTGGGACCCTAACGTTATAAAGAGGTTGACTATCTACTCATACATTATGTTTATTTAATGAAATCCAGCCTTTTCTAGGTTTTTCTTTGCAGCTGCCCTCCCCAAAGCCCATAACTACTGTGAGTGTGATTGGCGAATGCGTAACTTAAACTATTGATTGCCTTGCTCTTGCCAGCGGTCTGGGTTAATTTGGGTAGGAGGTCTTCTGCATGATCTCTCCTTGTATTGATAAAGACCACAGAAATAGACCTGGGTCTTACCTGTCACCTCTGGCTGGTGACTTTGGCAAGTGAATTCACATCACTAAGCCTTAGTTCTTTCCATCTCAAAGTGCAAATAATAATAATAGTAGGTGCTTCATGGTACTATTTGAGGATTATATGAGATAATTCTTGCATCCCCCTTAGCTTCCATTTATCAAATGCTAATCTGGGTGCCTCTGGTCTGTGCGTTATTTTTGTGACTTGGTTTGGGGCTTTTGATGAAGAAAAATATGTTTGTATTTTATAGGAATTAGCCAAGCCAAATCAATATATCCCTCTTGGTAAAACTCAGAGGTAGTGAACAGACGATGGCTCTGTAGCAGGTAGAAAGCAATCAGTCTGTCAAGTGGGCTAAAATGTGTGCACTGTCTGAAGTGATGAACCAGTGATTATAAACACAGATAAACCACAAGTACTCTGTGGTCAGACATGGGAGTCCGAGCTGCCCTTGGTTTGCTGATGGAAAATCAAGCTGCCCTTCAGTTATTGCAGAAATGCTCTACCCCCAAACTGCGTGTCTTTAGCTGCTGTTTCTAATTCTCCTTTTCTCCCTTTTGCAGTGGACCCTTAACACAGGGTTTTCTTTTCTCTTTCCCACTCTGAGAACTATTTGAGGACGGTGAAGATAGAGTGTTAGTTTCTATGTCTGCTATAGAGTGGGTTTTTGATAAATGTTTGTTGAGGACGTCAAGTTGCAATCATGAAGAGATAGTGTCTTGGATAAAATCCACGTGTACGTTCATTAGGGCTCTTTCATTGTCATGAACTGAGGTCTTGAGTGTATTATCTTTGGATTGACTTTGTTCTTGGTTTCTGACTTTTTTGTTCTAAGTTCCAGTTCTTATGAGGCCCGGTGGTAACCTTACTCTGTCTCTCAGGAAACATATGGTCTTTCATCTCTGATTTCCTCTGCCTATGCTTAGTCGTCTCAGTTTTTACTTGCTTTTCCAGCCCATGCTCCTGCAACTGCAAGGATTCAAGCTAAGGGTCCTAGAGGGAAGTTTCAGGTAGAGGGAATCTGATTACTGTAGCTTGTCTTTTTGAGCCAGCAAGGCACTGTCTCTGTGCAGATTTTTTTTTTTTTTTTTTTTTTTGCTGTACGCAGGCCTCTCACCGCTGCGGCCTCTCCCGTTGCAGAGCACAGGCTCCGGACGCACAGGCTCAGCGGCCACGGCCCACAGGCCCATGCACTCTGCTGCACGCGGGATCCTCCTGGACTGGGACACGAACCCGCGCCCCCTGCATCGGCAGGTGGACCCCCAACCACTGCGTCACCAGGGAAGCCCCTCTGTGCAGATTTTGAGTGGTTGTCCAGTCCCGTCCAGCTGAGACCTGGCTAGTAGAATATCGTGGTTCAGAGCTGACCCTCCCTCCCAGTGTACATGTAGATGAGGCAGCTCCTCTGAGATGGCGATGGGACGGTTACTGCCAAACAGACAATGTGAGTGTCATTCTCTTCTTCCTCCCCGGCCCCAAGCCTGCTGCATCTTTTATGAGTTAAAAATGAGCAGAGAAATGATTCCCTCTTGGAGCATATGTTCATGGGTAAGAGCAAGGCACTCCCTAAGCATGAAATTTAGATTACCTTCCAAGCAGAGAGCTAGGAAGAATTCAACATGCGGGAAATGAAATTAGCCATCTGTAGAAAAACCTACCCTAAATGATAAACAGTTGAACTTCCAGGTTCAATGATTTGAGCCTCATCAATCTCGGGAGAGTATGGTTGCTTAGCAGAGCTAAAGCTGTTGCTTTCTTCATCCTCCATGTAAAGAAGGAATGTGCTAACAGAGAGTATTTTCTGCATGAAGAAAAGAAAATGAGGGTCCAAGAGGTGAGTCTTGGAAAAAGAATATCCAGCTCTCCCCTTCCCAGAAGGGAGGGGCTTCCCATCACCAGTCATGAGCTCTCTGGTATATCATCCTTGTTATTTGCACTTCCATCCCCATCTACTTTGTACTTTTATGCATCTAATAACTTCACTCCCCATTACTCTTTGAAAGTGCTTTGCCCAAGGGTATCAATGATTCACCTCACCCCAGCCACCAAAATTCCTGGACACTTTCTTAACTTTAGACTATAATTTAAAAAGATTAACATAGCAAAGTGAAACACTTCCTTCTGGAAATGTCTTATTACACTTTCCCTTGTGAAGCTCCTTCCTGATACTTCAAACCTGATGCATTCAAATCTCTTTGGGGCCTTTTTGTGTTTTCTTTGCTTCTCCCTTAACCATTCCTTGTTGTTGTTGTTGTGTGTGTGTTTTAAGCTCTTTTCTCAATCTTCTGCTTTTATCACTTTCCCCTAGGCTAGTGTATTTATCCCAAGACTTTTACTACCACCTGTATTCGAATAACCCTCAAACTTCACTACAGGCTCTAGAATCCAAAGAAGTCACAGTCTCTCTCTGGTCTGTGTATCCAGTCTTTTGCTCTTCTACTCAATGATGTGCCAGTAAATCTTTTTTTTTTTAATAATATTTGAGGAAGTTCTTGAATTTGTAGGTGGCTGATGTAGTTATAAGATTTCTTCCAATTCTTTTTTTTTTTTAAGAAGATGTTGGGGTTAGGAGTTTACTTATTTATTTATTTTTGCTGTGTTGGGTCTTCGTTTCTGTGCGAGGGCTTTCTCTAGTTGTGGCGAGCGGGGGCCACTCTTCATCGCGGCGCGCGGGCCTCTCACTGTCGCGGCCTCTCTTGTCGCGGAGCACAGGCTCCAGACACTCAGGCTCAGTAGTTGTGGCTCACGGGCCTAGTTGCTCCGTGGCATGTGGGATCCTCCCAGACCAGGGCTCGAACCCGTGTCCCCTGCATTAGCAGGCAGATTCTCAACCACTGCGCCACCAGGGAAGCCCAATGCCAGTAAATCTTTAACAACCAGCTCTGATGGAGAGAGGAAGAGGCGCTCTGATTTGAAGTTTGCCAATTTCCATGACATAAATATACCGATCGTGGCTGATTTTTAGCTACCGACTTGACATCAACCAGCTCACAAAATAACTGAAAATTCAACAGTTGGCTCTCAATTGTTAGACACCTGAAACTCCGCCTACTCAAAGCTGAATGGCCCAGGGCCTGTGTAACTGTTTTCCTCACGGCTAGCAATCTGACTCATCAGGACTGACGCTGTAATCACCATGACAGCAGGGACTCTGCTGCTCACATGTACTGTCTCATCCCCTCTGTCTAGGACCACACTGGCACCTCGCATACAATAGATAGTTGTGGAATGGATGAGTCATTATAGTCAGTATTCCTCTCTGTTTTCTGGCCCTACTTAGCCTTCTAAATAATGAATTAGAATTCTTATTCATACATCAGGTTCCTGTGCATTTAGAAAACTAGTTTCTGATGAAGGGGAAAATCGAGTTCTGAACCTAAAAGCCAAGAACCTAAAACTGGACCATGGGAATCCTCCAAGGGCCTGTGTGGCCAGGTGTCACCTTACTGTTATAATGCTCCAGTAAGTGTTCTAGAGAAAAAATGTGAACGTGTTCACAGAAGTGCTATAAATAAGGAAACATCACCGTATTAAAACCACTTGAAACAGGCTGAGTAACCGACAGAGATGCCTGATAGAGTGGAAGGTGCATGGGTTTGAGATATTTCTAAATTTGTGTTGAAATTATGAAGCTGATAGCTTGGATGAATTCCTTAACCTTTGTTTTGCCAACTGTAAGATGCTTACTATAATATCTAACTTGCATTGTGAGGGAGGAAATCATGTCTGTAACACAGATAGACGGTGCATAAGAGTGGTTCAAAAATGACAGTTTATAATTTTAATGACATAAAGAAACCATTGTTCTGGTTTCTAGCAGTTCTAGATTTTAGTCTTGATACCTACCAATCATACCTGAGTGACCTATACAAAGCAGTCACCCATTAACCATTTATTGAATAAATGAATGAGTAAATAACAGGAAAACAAGAACTGAGAGGTTAAATGACTTATCCTCCTCAAGATGCAGTGAGATGCTTTTTCTGGAGAATAAGGATCACGAGGAGGATGTCTTGAGGCAAACAGGAATGATGTCACATGAGGACCCTTATCTGAGGTACCTGCTGATGTGGCTGCCAGTGACAGAGAAGAGATTAAGTCCTCTTGTGTTTTCCCAGCTGACACTGATCCTGTGTTAGTGGAGGAAGGGTCGAAGTCTCTGCAACTGGCTGCTGTCTGCATCAGGCCTGAAGCATACTGCAGGAGGGATGGAGGTCGGTCTGCTTGCTCTTCTGTGGTGCTTCTATCAGGAGGGGCAGATACTCCTTGGTACTGGCAGTGCCTAGGTTTCCGCTCAGCAATCAGCTATGCCTTCATGAGAGCCCTGAGCTGGGCAACTAGCCCTGCCAGGCAGAAACAGCAGATACAAAGGCCTCTAAGTAGGCTGTGGCATAAAAAATTCAAAAGACGTGATTAGAGCAATTTTCTTTCTTTCCCAGATGTGATAGAGTCCTCTTGCTACTCTGGGCTGGCTAGAAAATTCCTCAGGGAATTTCCTTTATCTTTTAAACCAAGGGAGTCCCTGAGATGTGGCTCTAGCTAATTCTATCAGCCACCACTAACAAACTCAAAGGCGATGCTTGATAACAGCAGGGGCCCAGATATAGTCTTCTAGAAGCCTAAGGACTGAGTCCTGTACTTGAGAAATCCCCATGGCTTTGCAGCGCCCAGTCCTGGTGAGCTGATTAAGGCTCGGTGGCTCAGGACAAGGTGGGTAGAGGGAATCGGCCACAGCACAACAGTCCTTTAGGAGGCTAATTTCCCTCAAATTATCCACACAGGCAGAGAAGAAGAGGTGCCCCTTTCCCCACCTGCTTCTCAGAGGTACCCCAACTTGGATCACTCTGTGACAAAATTCTGATTATCTCAGTGTCCTTCTGACTTTTATCATATTCTGAGAATTCAAACTGCTGGACCACAGCCAGGCCTCTCTGGCTGCTTTGTGGCCCATATGATGGTTTAAACTGCTTTATGGAGACATAATTGAAGTACAATAATTGCAAATGTTTGAAGTGTACAGTTATGATAAAGTCTGACATATGTATATACCTGTGAAGCCATCATCACAATTCATATTTCCATCAGCCTAAAGTTCCTCATGCAGTTTTATCATCCTTCTCTTCCTCCATCCCCATGTCCAGGCAACTACTGACCTGCTTCTGTCACTATAGATTTGTTAGCATGTCACAGAATTTCATGTAAATACAATCTTACATGACGTGCTCCTTTTTTTTTTTTTCTGGCTTTCTTCACTTAGCATCACCCTTTTGAGACTGAACCATTTTGCTGTATGTATCAGTAGTCCATTACTTTTTAATTGCAGTCGTATTTCACTGTATAGATATACCGTAATTTCAAAATTCAAATCCGTTCACCTGTCAATGGGCATTCAGGTTTTCTTCCCTAGTTTTGACTATTATCAATAAATCTGCCATGTATATTTGCATACAGGTTTTTGTACGGCCATATGTTTTCAGTTGTCTTTGATAAATATCTGAGAATGGAATAGCGGGATCGCATGGTAGGTGTCTGTTTACCTTTTTAAGAAACTACCAAACCATTTTCCAAAGTGTACTTTTTTACTTTCCTACAAGTAATGTATACCTATTCCACTTGTATCATGATCTCCAACTCTTGGTATGGCTAGTCTTTTAAGTTGTAGCCATTCTAATGGGTAAACGTGTTTAATATGAATCTTAATGAGTCATGATGTTGAACATGTTTTCATGGTTTCATTGGGCATTTACGTATTCTCTTTCATGAACTGTCTGTAAAATAGTCTGTTCAAATTTTAAATTGGGTTGCTTGTTTTCTTATTATGTAATTGCAGGAGTTCTTTATGTATTCTTGATACAAGTCCTTCGTTTAATATATGCACTGCAAATATTTTCTCCGTGTCTGTGGCTTGCCTTTTCATTTTCTTAATGGTGTCTGTGTTAATTTTCTATTTCTGTGTAACAAATGACCATAAATAGAATGACTTAAAATATCACCCATGTATTATCTCACAGGTCTGTAGGTTGTAAGTCTGGCACTGTGTGGCTGTGAGGGTCTCCTCTGAGGGTCTTTCAACATCAAAGTGTTGACAGGGCTGTGTAGCTCTCCAGAAGCTCTGGGGAAGAATCTGCTTCTAAGTTCACTAAGGTTGTCAGAATTCAGTTTCTTGTGGTTGTAGGACTGAGGCCCCTGTTTCCTTGACACATGGCCCCAGCCATCTTCTGGCCAGCAACACTAAATCATTCTCGCTCTTCAAATTTCTCTGATTTTCCCTCTGCCTTGCTCTTCAGCTTTTAACGGCTCATGGGACTACACTTTGTCTGTGCAGAAATTCAGGATAATCTGCCTGTTTTAAGATCTGTTGATTGTTAACCTAATTTAGGAACTGCAAAGTTCCCTTTGTCATGTAAGGTAGTGTATTCACAATCTTCCTGAGGATTTAGGATTGGGATTTTTTGTTGGAGGTTGGGACATAATTCTCTCTGGCATAGTGTCTTACAAAGAGCAAAGGATATTAATTTTGATGAAGTCCAATCCGCTAAAATTGTTTTGTTTGTTCTTTTATATGCTTAGAAATCTTTGCCTACTTCTAGGTTGCAAAGATTTTCCCTTATGTTTTCTTCTAGAAGCTTTTTATAGATTTAGGTTTTGCATTTAGGTCTATGACGCATTTTGAGTTAATTTTTGCACCTGGTAAAATATAACAGTCAGTTTCCTCTCCTCCCCCATATGGATATGCAGTTGATTTGGCACTACTTTTTGAAAATACTCCCCTTTCCCACTTGAATTGAATTGGATTATTTGTTTACTATTGAGTTTTGATAGTTGTTTACGTGTATCAGTACTTGATACAGATGTGCTTTTTCAAATATTTTTTGCCCAGTCTGTGGCTTGTCTTTTAACCTTCTTCATAGTGACTTTCAAAGAGCTTTAATTTTAATTTTTATGATGTATAATATATCCATTTTTTTCTCTTATGGCTTATGCTCTTTGTGTCTTATCTTAGAAATCTTTTGTCTAACACAAAGTAACAAACATTGTCCCCTATGTTATTGTGAAAAGTTTTATATTTAAAATTAATTCACTTTGAGTTAAATTTTATATTAGTGTGAGCTGTGGACTCAGTTTCTTTTCTTTCTTATTTTTTTTTAATATGGATATCAAATTGTTCCAAAGTCATTTCTAAATTGAATTGTCTTAGCTCCTTTGTCAAAAATCAATTGACCATACATGTATGTGTCTGTTTCTGGACTCTTATGTGTTCATTTAATCTATATCTTGATTACTGTAGCTTTATTATAATCTTGAAACTAGATAGTGTGAAACTTCCAACTTTGTCCTTCCTTATGAAAATTGTTTGGCCTATTTTAGTTCCTTTGCTTTTCCATATAGATTTTAGCATGTTCACTTCTACATGATTGGAATTGCTTTGAATCTATTTATCAGTTATGGAAGAATTGACATCTTAACAAAATTAACCTTCCAATCCATTATTGTGGTATATCTTTGTTTTTTAGGGTATTCTTTGATTTGTTTCAATAATGTTTTGTGGTTTTTAGAATAAAAACGTTGTACATATTTGACATATTTACACCTAAGTATTTCATAGCTTTTATGCTTTTGTAAATAGTACTGGCTTTCATTTCAATTCCCAGTTGTTCTTTGTCTGTATAAATGTATATGTAGCTTTTGTGTAGATTCTTTGGAGCCCTCTCTGAGCATAGCTCCCTCTTCATCTCCGACACCCCATGCTGTAGATTTCAGTCATCTCACCTTCTCCAAATTCTGATCTCTGCTTCTGCAACTCAGAAGGACTGCCACGACCTACTTAGACTCCAACTCTCTGTACATAGTCAGGAAATTATCCCCAGGGAGAAGGCTGGACAGTTTGCACCTCACCTTTTTAGTTTCCCTGCGGTCAGGAATCCCAAACTTATACAGTCCATTATCCAGTGCTGAAAAATGTTGCCTCATATATTTTGTCTAGCCTTTTAGTATTTATGGGTGGAGAGCTTATGCCAGTTACTCCATCATGGCTAGAAGTAGATGTTCCTCCCATAGTTTATTTAACCAGTTACTATGAATGAATATATATGTCGTTTCCTACCTTAGCTTTACCTATAATGCTGCAATGAAGGTCTTATTAGTATGTCATGTTGCACATATGTGAGTTTGTCTGTGAGATACATACTTAAGAGTGGAGTTGTTGAGAATTAGCCCTTAAAATTTTTTGCTAGACATTGACAAATCGCTGTTTGCATTTATAATTCCATAATCAGCCTGAGTGGGATCCCATTTCATAGTTCCCCACAGAAGTTTGTGGATCTTTGCTTAATGCGACAAACAGATAGTTCATGGAAAAGGAAATGCAAATGATTCTCCAACATTTGAAAGATGATCTGTCTCACTCATACATTCACGTACTCTAAAGATACCGTTTCTCACTTATATAAAATTAGTAATATCCTGTGAAGCTTTCTTCTAAAAGAGAGTCTTCATATAGATGCAGAAAGAATGAGCCAAAAAAGAAATGGAAGCCAAGTCTGGGCAGACTGGGGGAACGGCAGCTCCATTTCCCCTGCCACTTGCTGCTGAGTTATCTGAGAGGAGCACTAACCATAGCCAAAGCATCCCTCACACCTCCATAGGTTGCTGCCAAACCTTGGCTACCCACTCATTACCGTTGTCCCTCCCTGTATTCCAAGAACTGACTTGTGTCACTGGCGTTGCCAAGCACAAATGGTGGATTGCCTGAAGGCTTCCACCAACACAAAGTCTGCAGATCAAAAACAGAACCAAGTCCCGGGCCAAAATCTCAGCACACTTCTTAATTACCCCATTAAATCTTCTGCAGGGCTGTGGTGAACTCGCTCTGTTCCTGGCAGCCAGCTGCTAGGAGGGAGGAAACCTGTTGGGGATTTAGAAATTCTGTCTTATTTTGGATAAGGGAATTTGGATTCTTTCCATGTACTGGTTTTCAAGGTCCCTTTGTGCATTTAGACATGTTAAGCTTAGTAGAATACAATGGAGTTTAAACTCATGATTTGCAAGGTAGATGGTCCTTAAATTATATCCTAAACATAGATATGCATCACAGAATATCTCTATTTAGATTAGAAATATTTTTTATAACAATATAGCTTTTCTTCTTTCAGCCCTTAGTGAAAGATCTCTTATTTCATAGAAACTCAGGAGCCAAGACTAGACAATCTATTGATAGATTTGGGAGGTTGGTGATTAGGTACACACAGGCTCTAGAGCCATCGTGCCTACCTTTGAATCCCAGCTCTATCCCTAATGGATAGATAAGCCTGGATAATTATGTAACCTTCTCTGCCCCAGTTTCTTTATGTATAAACTATGGATAATAATATATATCTTATATTATTGGGCTTAAAATGCTTGATTCACGTTGAATATTAATAATAACTTACTTGAAATTATTATCATTATTTTTGTGATAATTAGTTACACTTTGATAACCGTGAGTGGAAGCACCATGGAGAATGGCTCCAAGAACAGAGGGAGAACAGCTGCTCGTGGATTAGTTAGTACGTTAGCCAGACATTCTGAATGGCAACTATATCCTCGGCACATTGCTAGTCTATGATCCTCAGCTTTGTGTGGTCAGTGGTCTCTTTAGAATACAACGGATAATATATGTGAAGATCCAATGAAAGGAGAATATCACAGAAATGTCACTTACTATTGTTACTATTAATACTTAACATTTCAAGAATTGCATTCTTAAAACTATCAACAAACAGGCCAAGATTAGGTTTATAATGAAGTCAGACTATTATTATTTTGCTTTACTTGGACTGTTGCAGTAGACTCGTAATTGCCTTTGGAAGGAATTAAAAGAGCAAGGCTTAACTCATACTACCCACAGGGCCCTACTCCAGTCCATCTGCTGCCCTGGCTGACAGATCAGTCCTCTAAAAGTTCACACCTCATCTTGTCAACCCACATTAAACACCTTTAAAAACTTAGCAGTGACTATCTGACTACATTTAAACTTCTTAGCATATTTTCTTTGTCCTGCTGTATTCTTACACATCGCGCTCACCTACACTTTTCTCATGTTAAACCAAACTACTCACTATTCCCCTGGTAAGGCCTGTGTCAAGTGCCAGGATTCTTACTTCAGATGAAGTTATTTTGCTCCTATCTAAAACCTCACGGCTCCTTGTCTGTGTCTTTCTTTTGCTGCACATGACATTTGAAAGATAAACGTCACCATACATTTATTTCCCTGCCTCACTATATACACACACATATACACGTACATGGAAGTGCGTACATATAATACGATTGTCCAAAGATGTTATAGCCTAATGGTCAAGGCCTTGTTTTTGGAGTTAGTTCTGGGCTTACGATCTGTTTCTGTCACTTACCAGTAATGTCACCTTTAATGAGTGAAAGAATGAATATGATTGATTTCTGATCACACATGCTCCAGACGATGAAGTTCTTTGAGTTCAAGGGAAAGAGCAAAATGTGGACTGAAAGAGTGGGAGAAGTCTTTTTAGAGCAGTTGGGAGAACTGAGTTGACTCCTCAAGACTGAGAAGGATAAGCAGAATGAGACAAAAGGGCAAGAATAATGCAGACAATGCGTTTTGCTTATGAAGAGAAAACCCAGGGGACTGGAAGGGTCTTGCACCTTTGGCTGTGATGTGGCCAAAGGAAGCAAACAATACGCTCTTCAATCATACGAGACTCCCATACTCCACACTTAGGAAAGTGAATAAAGTAGACACAGCAGCAGCTGTTTGTTCCAACTTAGATGTTTCTCAATGAGAATGGGGATCTTAACTTGAGGACGTCTTTGCTCTCTTGCAAAAACATTTCCACTGTAGTGAAGTCAGAAACCTTGAACCTCATCAAGGATTTTTAGGTTACAAGTCAAATCTTAACGGGGAGAAAGAATCTGGAGTGAAGTAGATAGAGTCCTGGACTGAGTGGCCCATTACTCATTACCTGGAGACTTTTCAGCAAATCACCTCCCCCTCTCTCTATTTCAAGTTTCTCAGCAGCAAAATAGAAAGCGGAATATCTGACCTATTTCCACTGTAAGGTTTTGTGTGTGTGTCTGTGTGTGTGTGTGTGTGTGTGTGTGTGTGTGTGGTTTGTTTTTATTTTTAGTAGTCTATGTGTAAATACACTTGAAACAATTAAAACTATTTGCAAGTTTATTTGCCATGATGGTTTGGGGGAGTGGTACTGCGTTCTCTAGAGAGCAGAAACAGGAAGTATTGTGGTTAGCACTTCTCACAGGTGCTGATGCTGAGGAAATACCTGCTTTGGCTATGTTTCCAGAGGTCTTTTAGGCCATTGTTAAAGCCAAGAGGTTGATACCGAGTCTATCTTTATGTCTGAATGTCTGGGTGTTTAATTGTAGAGGTGTCCTTGGGGAAAACGCAGATCTCTTTGAAACTACCGTGGGTAAGAGCACCATTAATAAAGTGGTCAGTGTGGTAGATTAAAGATGCTCATACTTCGTTTACATTCTTCTCATTAAGAGGTGGACTTATTTTCCCTTCCCCTGAATCTGGCTTGGCCTCTGACAGCTTTGACCAAGAAAGTAAAATTCAAAGTGATACTGTGCCTTTTCTAGGTCCAGCCTTTAAGAGAACTGGCAACTTCTGTCTCAGGCTTGTCAAGTCCCAGGTCTTCATGAGGTAGTTGGACTCCCTGCTGGAGAGACCAATGACGAGGCCAGAGACTAAATGGAGAGGGACTCAGCTGAGCCCAACCTTGTCAGAGTTAGAGAACTCTGACCAAGTACTGAGCATGTAAACAAAGCTATCTTAGACTTCCAGAGCAGTCCGACCACCAGGTGACCCTAGTCAACGTCACATGAGGCAGAAGAATTTCCCAGTTAAGCCATTACCGAATTCCTGATCAACGAAATCATAAGATATAATAAAGGGATGGTTGTTCAAGCCACTAAATTCAGGGATCGTTTGTTTTTGATGCAGCATATTTTCACGAGCAAGGTGCACGCAAAGAAAGTCATATGGAAAAAGATGGACAAAATAGATTGATACCTTTGCAGTGTCTGCAGTTAGTAATGTGGAACATCAATGAAAAGTTCGTTAATGCAGTTTTAAGTGAGAAGTTTGCCTCGTTAGTACTACAGATCATTTACAGTGATAAAAAGAGGTAACATATTGTATAATTCAATCAATGCCAGTTTCTGACAATAATTTTCTTACTAAATTTATACCAGATATATCATAGTATAAGGACCATATCAGGCCCAGATTCCACTTTGAGGTGAAGGCAGGTGCAGAACTCTTAATAATGAACGTCTACCATCTTTGCTCTAACTTGCACCTCGGAGGCTGTACACATCTTCATTAAGCCTCAGAATGCCTCTGTGATGCAGAAAAGGAATAACAAGGAATCATTTTACCCACCACTGAAATGTAGTCACCTCTTGGGTTGAACACAGCAGCTGTCTAGCAGCTGTAAGGGAATCCTGAACTATCGTTGTGGGCAGCCATGCTAAGGAGGATAACAGATCTGATTGAAATTGCAAAGGAAATTTGAGCAGACAGGATGCAATTACCTGAATTGGAGCCCAGCCAGCTCACCGGGGCTAAGTGGCAAATGGCTGGAGCTGAAGAGCATGCCTTTTGCATATTCCACAGATTACTGTGGCCGTTCAGCACCCTGTATGGACAATAATCAGAGGCCTGTGTAAGCCTGTGATCCTGAACCTGCATTACAGCTCCCCGAAACACATTTCTTTCTAGGGCGAGATGGCCGTTCTGTTAAATCTGTTGGGGAACAAAGGCTCATATGGGCCCCAAACATAAACATGGACAGCCAAGATGAAGCAGTTGGATGTTACACCTTTAAACTGCTCATCCTTACACTTACAAATATCTGATGACTGTTTTAATAAGTACACAAGATAAACAACATTTGAGTTTAAATTCAAGGGGCGCTGAGGCTCACGTTTTCCTTTAAAAATTCAAAGAAAGACTAAAGATAAAGGAACTAAGCCTTCCTGTGAGTTATAACCAGCATCTCTATTTCCTTATAGGAAAAACAGGGTTTTAGATGATACACATTCTAATAACCTGCTCAACCTAAAATTCTATATAAGTCTGTGCGTCTGAAGAGCAGTTGCTGGCTTTACTCTTTATTTTTTCTTTTTTATTTATTGTTTATATTGGAGTTTATTTGATTTACAATGCTGTGTTAGTTTCAGGTGTATAACAAAGTTATTTAGTTATACATATATCTATTCTTTTTGAGATTCTTTTCCCATATAGTTATTACAGAGTATTAAGCAGAGTTCCCTGTGCTATACAGTAGGTCCTTGTTGATGATCTATTTTATGTATAGTAGTGTGTAAATGTCAGTCCCAACCTCCTAATTTAACCCTCCTCTCCCATTTCCCCCGGTAGCCATATGTTGGTTTTCTAAGTCTGTGTCAGTTTCTGTTTTGTAAACAAGTTCATTGTATCATTATTTTAGATTCCACATATAAGTGCTATCATATGATATTGGTCTTTCTCTGTCTAACTTACTTCACTTAGTATGATAATCTCTAGGTCCACCCATGTTGCTACTGATGGCATTATTTCATTCTTTTTTATGGCTGAGTAATATGCCATTGTATATATGTACCACATCTTCTTTATCCATTCATCTGTCAATGGACATTTAGGTTGTTTCCATGTCTTGGCTACTGTAAATAGCACTGCAGTGAACATTGGGGTGCATGTGTCTTTTCAAAGTATGGTTTTCCTAGAAATATGCCTAGGAGTGGGATTGCTGGATCATAGGGTAGCTCTATTTTTAGTTTTTTTAAGGAATCTCCATACTGTTCTCCATAGCGGCTGGCTTTACTCTTAAGTGAAACAACATATTTTCTGAAAGCACGTTTAAACAAGGTCACTGATTAAACAACACTAGTGAATTGAAATAAATTTACCTAAAGAAAATACACTATTCGAAAAAAGTTTTTAAGCCAGGCAATTACAGGACCGCTATGCCAACATCCAAGAACTTAGGTTATAGAATTCCGTACTTGACTTCCCTATGTAATGTGCTTAATACTCTCTAATGGAAGGCCCCCTACCAAGTGCTTAGAGGAAGTGAGATGAGAAAATAAACAAGAGGCTGGAATTAAAGGATCATCCTACTTAGTAAAGGTAAATCATATGTACAAAAATGTGCAGTAAAATGATCTTTGAACTTTTCTCCCTCTTCCCGTAAAAGATATGCAGAATCAAAAATGTTCCACTATATCCATTCAACTTTCTCACACAAAGTCTGAATGCACTAAAGAACTTTTTTACTCCAAGTGTGGTCCACAGACCTGCAGTACTGGTATCGCATGGAAAATTCAGAATCCCAGGTCCCACCCCAGACCTGTGGAACCAGAATCTGGATTTTAACATGATCCCCAAGCAATTCATAAGCACATTAAAGTTTGGGATGCTCTGCTTTGGCGTATTACATTTTTGAAGAGTCCTGCACCCATATACATCATTTGACCTTGTTTAACTCAGTCCTTGTTTTCGCGTATCATCAAGGACCTAGACCTATATATACGATGGTACTTTACCCCTCACCATTCTCAGTTGAGATTTTCAACAATTCTGTACTGTTCATTTGTCTCAAGTATATATTGAAATAATTATTTTATCGTTGATTCCTCAGGGTCTTATATTTAAGGAAAAATTAAAACTACAAGTAGTAGCTTTGGAAACTAAGGACTCAATAAACTAAGGACCCTCTTTGCTCTGCTTTCAATTTTTCAACCACAGCAATTATTTCTCTTATGCTAAAGGATTTACATGTTTGTGATACATCACCACATTATGTAGGCCTATTGTGAGCCATAATTTTACATAAACTTATTCCGTTTCGCTTAATAATATCCATTTCTAGCTCAGTTTATAAAACACTCTCTACTCGAGAGTAATAAAATTGCATTTTGTTAACAAAGCGCCTGTAATTTAGTTTTGTTACTGAGTCATATGAGAATCATTATTCAAAATTAGTGAGGCTTTACCGCATATGTCATGACGTTAGCCAGAATGGTTTGAATAATACCAACACTGATTCTGAGATGTGGAATTTGTTTAGACGTGGCACTTTCTAGGAGTGCACAAAGCGTGCCTCTGTAAGCCCAGAGGACCCAGTAAGCTCTCTTGGAGCCTCTGGGTCCAGAGCATGGAGTAAATCTGATTTAGACTCTTCTTTGGGTTGGGCCTTTGCATCAACTTTCACTTGAAGAAAGGGTTCTACAGTGAAGAAGTTTGACACACATTCATTTTTGTCCAGTTTCTCACCCACCAAGAGTATGCCTTGGAGAGGAGAGATGGTGAGTCATGCGACATGTGCTGCCCTAACCCCCAGGGCTTTATTTATTTACTTTTAATTTAAGTTTTATGTTACACTGGAGTATAGTTGATTTACCATGTTGCGTGAGTTTCAGGCGTGCAGCACAGTGATTCAGTTATACACATACACACATATCCACTCTTTTTCAAATTCTTTGAGAGTTCAGACGATCTCAGCCTCAGCCCCCATGTCCCTTCTCTGGGCTGCCTGAAGCATCACAGCCGCCAAAGAGAGCAGACCTCAAGGGCACTCAGCTCACTCTTTGCTTGCCACGCCCCTGAGCATCAGGAAATAGTAGATGTCCAGCTTGACCTGGTTACTACCTCCTCCTAAGAAATTTCTGGGGTTAATCCAATCACGCCTTATATCCCTATCCTCCTAGGCCCTCACAACACCTAAACTATTCACTGACGGGACTCCCATCTTCATACTCCTTTTTACTGTGACTAGTCAGTTCTGATTTCCCATAGAACTTTCCATTGTGCCTCTGGACTTACGATGAGCTGTAAGCTACTCTATACCGTGCCCTCCCTCTACACTTTTCCTTCCCCTTCCAGCCCTAACAGAAATCTGGATATTCCTTTACAAATGGTCCCCTTTAGAGAGAGCAGCATGGGAGGCATTGCTGTTACCCCAAGAACCTCAGAGCATGAAGACAGCCACTTCTAAGCCACTTCATTAGTCCTCCTTCAAAACCACTGCTTCTGTGAAATGCACGCCGTCAGATGTTGCGGTACACCGTGCTGCGTTCACCTTGCTCCTTCGCTCACTGATAACTTCTTAGTGCCTGCCTCGTTGCCTTCTCTTTCGTCTCGGTTCCTGAAGCTGAGCTTAATGATGTCAGTGTAGCTTTAGAGGATTTCCTCTTGGCTCCTTGACCTCCAGTAGCTTACCTCCCTCATCCCACACCTGCTCTCCAGGGAACCTTTTAAACTAAGTCGTATCACATCACTCTCACGTTTAAAACCCTCCAATGACATTTTGTTGCATTTAGAGTAAAAGGAAATTCTTACAACCTTGTAATGGAAAGGCTTATAGACTGATAAGTCCCTCTTCAATCTGGCTTCTGCTTAACCCTCTCCCCTCCTTCCCATGCAACCCGTGAATCTCAACCACACTGGCCTTCTTTCTTTTTTTTCTACGACATCAAGCTTATTTCTGCCTTTAGGACCCGAAAAGTTATGACCTCAAGTCTTCGCAGACCTGACCCCTCTGGCCAATATCTCAGTTTAAATGTCACCTCCTCAGTGCCCCCTGCCTTTATGCTTGATCTAAAAGAGCAGCCCAGTCACTCTCTATCACATCATCCTGTTTTAACTTTCTACATGGTTAATATTACCGTTTATTTGCCGGGGTTTTTTGTTTGTCTTTCCTCATTAGAATGACAGTGTCATGTTGTGTCTTCTTTGTCTTACCACTAATACCCATCACCCAGGGTAGGGCCCAGCACATAGTAGTTGTTCAATGAACATTCATTGAAAAAACTTAATAAATGGTAGGTTTCTCCAGCAGTATCACAACAAAGCCAGAGTATGTCAATCCTTGTCCTATATTTTTTCAGATCTGTTCAATCCAGTGAGCATTTTCTCTTAGTTGTCATACAGGCAATATCTGCTTTGAATCATTAACTTCAGAATTAAACTTATTCCAGCACCTGGGATAGAATAACACCCTCCTTAAAAGATTAACAAAATTTAAAGACTTTTCTGATGAGATCAGTGGTGATATTAATGAATGTCATTTGTTTGATATTTTTCATGAAATGTATCAATATTTAGAATATGTGCATAACCCAGTGATCCAGTCTTTTCCATTCAAAGGTATGAAAGGAGCCGCCAAAATGCAAGATAGACTAATTGATTTTAATAGAGTAGTAAAAGTTCACTAATATAGCATCAGATTCCACATTGTAAGTAGTTTTTAATAAACTACCACTTTTCTAGTTCTGGTGTAGCTTCAGAGAGGAATATCCACAATTATCCAAAAAGCTATGAAAATAATTCTTCCTTTTCTAAATACATATCAGTATGAGGCCATTTTTTTCTTATGTTTCAACCTAACAACATATCACAGCAGAAAAAAATGCAGAAGCGGATATGAGAATCTAGCTGTCTTCTGTTTAGCCGAACATTAAAGTGATTTGCAAAACTGTAGAAATGTCACTCTTCTTACTGCTTTTTGTTGTTTTTGGAAACATATAATAAAAGGCATAGGAAGGAAAAAACAAAACAAAACAAAAAAAGCAAGTGTTGTCACGTATCCTGGAAATGTCAGCTGCCACCCAGTCTGTGTTGCCATCTTTGGCTGAGGTCCTAAATGTCGTCAGTGATGCAGACTTCTTAGGGGAGGGGGTGGCTCCTACATTTCCAAACAGTCAGAGGTACTAGGAGATGGAAATAGCTTTCCTGAGAGGTAGTGTGTTTTCTGTCACTGAAGGTGTCCAGGGGTTGACGGGATGCCTTGGACCCGTGCTTCTCAAATATTCATGACCGTAAGAATCAGCGGGGGGTCATCTTCAAATGCAGATTCAGATTCAGTAGGTCTGAGCTGGGACCTGAGATTCTGAATTTCCAACAAGTACCCAGATGCTGCTGCTTCTGGTGGGTGGAACACACCTGAGGGCTTTCAAGTAATGAGGAAAGATGAAGCTAGAACAGGGTTTCCAGTTTTGTTTGGTTCTAAGAATCACCTGGTATTCTTATTAATCCAGCTTTCTAGGTTCCTCCCCTGGAGACTGTGACTTAGTCGATTTCACTAAAAGTCCAGAAACTGTGTGTTTAAAAAGGAAATTCTTATGATCAGGCCAATTTGGAAAACACTAACTAGATGATCTTCATGATCTTTCCACAATGTAAGTTCTCTGTTTCCCACAGGGCTAGCTATTGATTTTATATCTACTTTTTTTTGTTGTTAGTTTTTGCCTTCTTCTTTTGCCTTTTTTTTGGTCTCAGAGTCAAAAAATAAAATTTCTACTAGAAGGAATCAACCCCTTGTGGGTTTTTTTTGCGGTACACGGGCCTCTCACTGTTGTGGCCTCTCCCGTTGCGGAGCACAGGCTCCGGACGTGCAGGCTCAGTGGCCATGGCTCACGGGTCCAGCTGCTCCGTGGCATGTGGGATCTTCCCGGACCGGGGCACGAACCCGCGTCCACTGCATCGGCAGGCGGACTCTCAACCACTGCGCCACCAGGGTAGCCCCACTTTGTGTTTTTAATAACCAAGAATAAGCACCCAACATGTGAACCCACTCTTATCATTTGGTGGTTAAGTGCTTTTGCTAAGTGATATAATTTTATTTGTATAACAACTCTGTGAGTTTCATATTATTTCCCTCATTGTGTGGATTAAAAAATTGAAGTTGATAGAAGGCAAGTGACTCACTCAAGGTCACACAGATGCAGGCAGTCGTGGGGTCAGGATCTGACTCTCACCTCAGTCTGAAGCCAGGTCACTCAGACACCAGACACCTGATCACCCGAGGTGCCACCTCCTCCCGCGTGAGTCACAGCCCTGCACAACCTTCACATCCTCTGCTCTTCTCTTCTTGACTTAATGTCTCCGTTTACTTCGGCTTTACGTCTCCTGCTCAGGACTTTCTGCTCTTACCTTTGCCTCTGCTCTCCCCAGGTCTTCCAGCCCCGAATGAACACAGCCCTGCTCTGACCAGCACTGGGGTCAGAGTCGCTCTCTCTGATCTCTCTCTCTGGCCTTTATGAACAACCACCTTCATCTGGGGCTGGACAGAAAGCCAAACTGTGATGCAGTGAGGTTCCTGATGACAGGCTCCTCAGAACAGCAGGAAAATGTATTCCCAGAGCTAGTCTTCAACCAGAACCAGGTTTTCTGCAGAGTCATGTGGGGGGCTTGGTGGGTGGGGAAATTCGCCCTTATAGGTGGTTCATAGTGACTTTTGCTGATCTTCTTTTCTGGGTCTCAGTGATCATTGGTATAAATTCCGTGGAGTCATTTGTTTATTTATTTAACGCGGATGCCTTGAGCACCTACAACGTGCCAGGCATCGTGCTGGTGGCTGGAGGTGCAATACTGTGTAAAAGCAGACAAGGATGCTGTGCTCGCGAGGCGATGACCCGATGCGAGTCAGATTCTAAGCAAATCACAATAATGAAGCTATAATTACATGCCAGTACCAGAGCCATGAAGGAAAGGAATCCAGCTCTTTAAGAGTTATGTAACGGTGGAAACTGAATCGATTTAGAGAGTCAGAAAGTAATATCAATAATAGGTAAACATATGCACCTGGTGCTTTACTCTGCGTACCACATTGTACTAAACGTTTTTTAATTGAAATTTATTATTAATATTTTTATGCAATTTGTAAAGGTTACTTTCCATTTACAATTATTCTAAAATACTGTCTATATTCCCCATTTTGTATAATACATCCTTGGGCAGCCTATCTTACACCCAGTAGTTTGTACCTCCCACTAAATGCTGAACATGAGTGATCTCAGGCTGTCCTAAAAACAGCTGTACAAGGAAGTTACCTCATGTTATAGGTGAGCAAACCGAGGCTCAAAACGTCAATACCTAATACCAGAACGTGCTTCCACCAACCGCTAAGACTCCCTGCTGGCTACTCACTCCATCTGGTCCATAGCAGAGACAAATCCTGTAATTAAGGATTTAGTGCAGAACAGACCGCTCCATCCTGCTCCCATTTGAGGTCCTCTGCCAGGGTTCCTAAGTGCTGGTTCACATTGAGACTAAAGATAAAACTAAAGCTAAGGTGTGTCTGGCCTGAGGTTGCGTGCAGTGTTTGCTACCTGGGAATTCAGAGGCCAGTAAGATTGGATCAGTAGGTGCAGAGGAGCTGGGAGAGGCAATGGGAGATGATCTCTAAATCGGTAAAGGGTAAGCCTTGAGGAAATTTAAATGCAAATAAAAAATGTTTAACACCTAGGTGGTCAAATCCAAAAATAGAAGAACTACGGCTGAACCAAATCACCCCACTGCAGTGTGAGGGGCCTGCTTTGCCCTTGTTCATTCTGAATGATAACAGGAAGATTAAATGTTGAGTCCACGTAATAGTAGGTACACTTTGTATCTTCCTAATTCTTTAGCAAGTTTTCATTCATGAAATGCAGAGCTTTTCATTTGTATGGAACACTGAGGTTTTCCTCAATGGGTTTACTTGGGGTCAAATCTGATCCCCCAAGTCTTGTGATACTGTAATGATCAAAGCAATGGATCAAAGTTCCCAAACTCACATAGCCAATCAGCAACTTAGCTAGGATTTCTACAGGCTTTCTGATTTTTAATCCTGTGTACTTCCTACTAAATAAAATGCCATAATTTACTTTAAATTAATTAGATGCTTTTATTACCCAGACTAGCTTATACTGTAGACTTGCTTGAAAATACAATAATTGTGTATAAAATTTTAGGTGATAGAATGTCAACAGAACGTATAACAGAATTATATGCCATTATATAGATTTGAATATATGTCAGGTCAAGTTGTGTTCACTGATGTAAACAGCTGCTATCCATTGATATTGAAATATCAGAATAGCCAACTTTCCTGTCATAGTCTATCAGTAGTGTAAAATAGTGTCATACAGAGTATTACCTTAAACTTAAATATGGATGACCATGTGCTTCTATCCCATAATGGTACCATGTTTTAAAAAAAATAAACACAGTTCATGCAACAAAATTAATCATAAATTCAGCTTTTTAACTTAGATTTCTAGAAAATTATGCAGGTGAATTATAGCCCCATTAATATCGCTAAAAACTCCCCATGTCACTCTTTCTTCTACTGAATCACTCTCCAAAAAACACAACCCTTCTGCCTTTTCACTTAATTTTTCACTGCAAATATTCCAAGGATTGATCCGGCACCTCAGAGCTCTCTTTCATATGGTAAAATTAGAAAAATGAAGACCAAGCAGACCAAACTACCTAATTCAAGACAGGAAAAAGGCTGGGATCATTACAGATTATATTTGATTTTTTTTTTTCCCATCACAAGTATAATTCAAGGCTCACTGAGCTTATGTTGGGCATTGAAGGCTTATAGTGCACAGCTCTGCCTGACGGACTTCATTGATTCACTGTGTTGCACAAAGCTCTGGATGAGAACTGGGGAGAGCAAAGGAAACCCGCTTAAATTCAAGTTCAGAAACATCTACGAATTATGACAGTGAAGGTCCTTCTCAAAATTTTGTAGAATTTGAGGCATCTTTCTTTTTCCTTCATCTTTTTTTTTTTTTAACAAATTTATTTATTTTATTTATTTAGTTTTGGCTGCGTTGGGTCTTTGTTGCTGCGTGCAGGCTTTCTCTAGTTGCGGCGAGCGGGGGCCGCTCTTCGTTTCGGTGTGCAGGCCTCTCATTGCCGTGGCTTCTCTTGTTGCGGAGCATGGGCTCTAGGCGTGTGGGCTCAGTAGTTGTGGCTCTCGGGCTCTAGAGCACAGGCTCAGCAGCTGTGGTGCACAGGCCTAATTGCTCTGCGGCTTGTGGGATCTTCCCGGACCAGGGCTCAAACCCATGTACCCTGCATTGGCAGGTGGATTTCTTAACCACTGTGCCACGAGGGAAGCCCTTTCCTTCATTCTTTACTCATTAATTCCCCAAGAACGGATTGCACATTACAGTAGCCTACGTTCCTTGCAAGATGCTACAGTGGGTGTCTTGAGTAACTGTGTCTACTCCTTGATGTCACTGGCCCCAGTCGGTAGAGGGTCTGAGATCCTCTGTATTTCCCACCTGGTCTTCTGGTGGCCCCTTCACTAGTCCACGCTCACTAGATTGACATGTGCTTTCAGATGCAGTCTCTTGCAAGAATTCAGTGCTTTACGAATTACAAGTAGTTAGATCATCTGTTCTCTGTTTTGTTTTTAAGCTGTCTCTTAGTTTTTGTTTCTGTCCTTGTGACCACTTTTTGATTTATTAGCATATGCTTATCAGAATTCCCAGAGGCAAATGCAGATTACTGCTTAGAAATGCAACAGTTTAAATTCCAAAGGATGCAATTACGCACCAGGCAAGAACCTAAGCACAGGGCTCTTATCTGGTCCGAAGCCTGTAAATCTCTGTAAATCATCTAATGTGACTGACCATACTGGTTTGCCTTGGACTGGGCAGGGCAGGATGGGACTGGGGAGGAGGTTTGTTGCAGGTTGAGGGACTTGCTGTGATAAAACCAGGGCAATCCCAGGCAAACTGGTATGATTAGGCAAAATATAATTGGCCGAGCTTATCACAAAGGGCCTGAGGTTAAATTTGCCCCTGCATAGTCTTCAGTTTTCTGGGAAGAGGAGGCTCCTTTTAAAAAATATCCTGGCTCTGCTTCCTCTTCTGGCATAGTCACTGCAGACCAGAGGGGATCTGCCCTTTAAACTCTTGGGCCTGTAATAGGGAGGTCTCTACTCTTTGCTTATTGGTCCTGTGAAATTTACCATGTAGAGTATTATTTATGCAGAGAAACCCATAAGAGAAAAATGCAGGGCAGCTCCTGCACCAACTAGTCCAGGAAACCACAGTCCCCTCTGAATGCAGACCAGTGCAGGGACTTTGCTGGAAGTCTCAGGGAGAGGTGAGCTCAGCGGATCATAAGGCACATTTTGTTCATCTTTTTGGACTTGAGATTGGGTCTGTGCCCTCTCTTCTGTAGACACGTTGCAGATGTAAATCTCTAGCAACTAGACAGAAGAGCTGAGTTTTAGTCTTGACGCTTTCACTCTGTATAACTTGGAGCAAGTCACTTCTCTGTTGGGGCCTCTGTATCCTCATTTGCCAAATGAAATTGCTGAAGTAGGTCATTCTCGGTTCACGTCAACTCTGGATTTATAGATGAGCTTATCATGGGATCAGGATCAATCTCAGTATTTTACATGTTTTAATTCACATGATCCTTGCAGCTGCTCTCAGGGGTAGGTACTGTTATCATACCCATACAACAGATGTGTATTTGTTTTTAGATTTACTTTCTATTATTCCCTGTCCTACTGGAGTACTTGAGAGGCCAACTTCTGTGAATGCTATTCCTTCTTTCTGGCTTCCGTTTCCGTTTTGCCAACAGGGATCAGGAAATTGTAAGAAAGGGTGAGAGTGAGGTTGCCGTATTTATTCTCCAGCTCCCTCGTTGTGGGGTCCCTTTTGGATGGATGTGTCTCTTGACTGAAACCTACATCTTCTGCCAGCCAGCCCTTCCCACACAGCTCTCCTCTCTCTGTGGACGCCTCCTTCTTCCTCTTCAGTCTTGGGGAGGGAGCAGATCCTGGCATTGTTAATTGCTGGAAATACCAAGTCTTTCTTTGTGGTTCCCAGGAAATTTCCCACACCTTTGTGAAAAAACCCATTATTAAACTCTCAGATTCCTCAATCTTTATCCTAAGTGGTTGAAGTAGGGTTCAAAATCCAGGGATGGATTTCAGAGCCCATGCTGGTAACTCCTATGTTATGTTACCCTATAATTTCAGTGATTACCTGTTCTGGAACTAGGTTTAACTCATCCCGTAGTCTATAAGACTGCTCTGACAGACTTTATAAAAAATAATTTTAACACTTCTGGGGATTGTATTAGACCCCACCAATATATAAATCTTGTACCATTAAACAATTCATACAGAAAGTGAAAAGTATTGGGCTTTGGAATCAGACATACCTACATTCCAACCCCAGACCCACCTACTGGAGTGGAGATCTCGGTAAGTTACTTAATGTGATTAAAATTTTCTGCATCAAAACATATGCAGAGTTTAAATCCTCAACAAAATACTAGCAAACAGAATCCAATAGTACATTAAAAGGATCATACACCATGATCAAGTGGGGTTTATCCCAGGAATGCAAGGATTCTTCAATATATGCCAATCAATCAACGTGATACACCATATTAACAAATTGATGGAGAAAAACCATGTGATCATCTCAATAGATGCAGAGAAAGCTTTCGACAAAATTCAACAACCATTTATGATAAAAACCCTCCAGAAAGTAGGCATAGAGAGAACTTTCCTCAACATAATAAAGGCCATATATGACAAACCCACAGCCAACATTATCCTCATTGCTGAAATACTGAAACCATTTCCACTAAGATCAGGAACAAGACAAGGTTGCCCACTCTCACCACTATTATTCAACATAGTTTTGGAAGTTTTAGTCACAGCAACCAGAGAAGAAAAAGAAATAAGGAATCCAAATCGGAAAAGAAGAAGTAAAGACGTCACTGTTTGCAGATGACATGACACTATACATAGAGAATCCTAAAGATGCTACCAGAAAACTACTAGAGCTAATCAATGAATTTGGTAAAGTAGCAGGATACAAAATTAATGCGCAGAAGTCTCTGGCATTCCTATATACTAATGATGAAAAATCTGAAAGTGAAATCAAGAAAGCACTCCCATTTACCATTGCAACAAAAAGAATAAAATATCTAGGAAAAACATTTTTCACAGAACTAGAACAAAAAGTTTCACAATTTGTATGGAAACACAAAAGACCCTGAATAGCCAAAGCAATCTTGAGAAAGAAAAATGGAGCTGGAGGAATCAGGCTCCCTGACTTCAGACTCTACTACAAAGCTACAGTAATCAAGAAAGTATGGTACTGGCACAGAAACAGAAATATTGATCAATGGAACAGGATAGAAAGCCCAGAGATGAACCCATGAACATATGGTCACCTTATCTTTGATAAAGGAGGAAAGAATATACAGTGGAGAAGAGATAGCCTCTTAAATAAGTAGTGCTGGGAAAACTGGACAGGTACAACTTTGTGACCACCTAGAGGGGTGGGATAGGGAGTGTGGGAGGGAGGGAGATGCAAGGGGGAAGAGATATGGGGACATATGTATATGTATAACTGATTCACTTTGTTATAAAGCAGAAACTAACACACCATTGTAAAGCAATTATACTCCAATAAAGATGTTTTAAAAATATGCAGAGTTTAAACTCCTTTTTTTTTAAATAAATTTATTTTTGGCTTCATTGGGTCTTCGTTGCTGTGCGTGGGCTTTCTGTAGTTGCAGCGAGCGGGGGCTACTCTCTGTTGTGGTGCGCACTTCTCATTGTGGTGGCTTCTCTTGTTGCAGAGCACGGGTTCTAGTTGCTCAGGCTTCAGTAGTTGTGGCTCATGGGCTCTAGAGTGCAGTCTTAGTAGTTGTGGCTCATGGTTTAGTTGCTCCACAGCATGTGGGATCTTCCCAGAGCAGGGCTCGAGCCCATGTCCCCTGTATTGGCAGGTGGATTCTTAACCACTGTGCCACTAGGGATGCCCTAAAATCCTTTCTTAAATGAAAATATTACAATGTTAAAGCACCTAGTTCAACACCTTGAACAGAGTAGGGGCTCAGCAGATGTTCATTGCTCTTCTTCTCTCCTAACTTTTTTCTTGAATTTCTTAGTAGGCCATCGTTGTGCCCCATTTGAGTTTTCACTACTATTCTCATTGGGTTTCTGCATTTTCCCGTCTTAAAGCAAAGACTGAGACATTTACTATGTCTCTCAAACTGATCGCTGAATAAATACATAAGTGAATTTTTGGACAAGGTTTCTGACCAGGATCTAGATCTCAAAATTTCCTAGGTGTTCTTCTATTCCAGAAGGGACTTTTCTCAAACGAAATTCACTGATATGCTCCCCAGCTTATTCGACTCACCCTTCTGGATATCCCCACTATTATCATAGCTAGAGGGAGAAACTAAAGTATTATATTCTTTCATATACAAAATAGTCATGTGAAATACAGATTTATTTGCCTGCTAATAAATGTTTCTACAAACCACTATTTCATACCCAAACTGAGGCTAAGGGTTGATAATAAAGAATGAGACAGACAGAGGAATTTCAAGTCATATCACCTGGGATGGCTGCCGTTTTCCTCTCAGTCCTCTTGCCTGGGCAAGGCCTATAGGAAGTTACAATTCTGTGCGTAATTTTCTCATCTCATATGTTGGTGATGCTGTTGATAAACACTTCAAAATCCTTGGCCTTTCCCCAACTATTGTCATAAATGGGGGTTGTACATCTTGTTTTGCACTTAAACAGATTAAATTACTGATATTTCGAGGACCAGAGATAGCTTACTCCTGATTTACTTTGCTCATAAATTCCCCACGTTTGGGGTGTTACAAAGGCAAACTGAATTAAAGAAGATATAAAGTGGAAAAACAGAACAAAACAAAAAAGTAACCTGTGGGTGAATCAGTGCATCTCTCTTTACGGTGACTGTGGGATTTATAGGCAATAAAAGTATAAGGAAAATCTCTCCCCATTTACTTACAGTATAATAATGTGTGAGCTGAATTACCCTCTTTACAAAATGGTCTACAGCATTGTCCCTAACTCCCATTTGCAGAGTGTAGGATTCTTCAAGATGCTGCCCTGAGGGAGTTGTTAGAGTACCATTAAATAAGCACAATGCAGGCCTGCCTACCAACTGGCTCTGAAGATGAAAAGAGCCTCAACGGTAAAGTCCCTTGAAAAACGTTAAACCTTTAAAATAACCACCCTTGTGAGGAGAGTTATGTGGCTCTGTGATTAGAAGCTGGAGGTAAGAAATCAGATCCCCTACAAACATGAAACTGCTCTCTGCGAGGGAAGACCACTGGTTGTTACCATCGCTGTGATCCCCTCTCTGAAGACACTCCCTGAGGATGGATATTTAAAGGAACCTCTCCTTGCTCTTTTTTTTTTTTTTTTTTGCGGTACGCGGGCCTCTCCCTGTTGTGGCCTCTCCCGTTGCGGAGCACAGGCTCCGGACGCACAGGCTCAGAGGCCATGGCTCACGGGCCCAGCCGCTCTGCGGCATGTGGGATCTTCCCGGACCGGGGCACAAACCCATGTCCCCTGCATCGTCAGTCGGACTCTCAACCACTGCGCCACCAGGGGAGCCCTCTCCTTGCTCTTTTTATGCTCCTTCTCTCCCCCTTCTCCACGTCTAAGGATCTCATACTCCAGTATCTAATGAGGAAGTTAATGTTGCAAGCTGGTGGCATCAGACCTGTAAAAGGTCCACTGAGGATGTATTTCCAAACCCTTTACGACCTTAGCGAGTGGTGTGTAATTGTTGCTATAAAGTAAGGCGTGGCAGTAACCTTGGAAATTTGAAATCACTACAGGAAATTGAAAAGTAAATTCCTCTTAATAAGGCAGAGCACAGCAAGATGCCGAGAAGCAAGAAATTAACTCGTACAGAAGCTGTTGCTTAGGCAAGGGAGATCTCCACCGCCAGGAACCATCACGGGAGGCTCTGGATACTTTCCCCACCGACAGTCCCCTGCCCCATTTCAGAGGTGGCCTTATGACATTCTGGATGAAGACTTTTGAAAGCAAAATGATTCCTCTGGCTTAAGTAACAGAGGCAGCGAGCTGGGGTGGCGAGGGGTGGCGCAGGGGAGATAAAGGCTTTGAGAAGCAGAGTTCTAGTCTAGGGCTTTCCTCTCTGACTTGGTCTTTGATGTTGAGGACTCAGCTCATATCCCACCAGCCTCAATATCCCCGGGACTAAGTCCACCATCAGAATGCATGGCGACTTTTCTTTCCCCAGCACCTGGGGAGAAAGATAATGTCTGTTGTGTTAAACGTGCGAAGTCCACAAGAAAGAAAACATGTAAAGCTTGGGCAGAGCGGCAGGACATCAATACAAATTACACTATCAGTACCATACACTATCAGTACGGTAGCACTGCTGTTTGAAGCACTTTGCATCATGTTAGTCATTAATGATTTTTTTTTTTTTCCATTAACAACTGAGTGCAGACAACCCGTCTAGGCAAAAGAAGGTGAAAACACCACTCAAGTGGAGTGATATTGCCCTGAAAGCACATGGTTGTGAGGTCCTGCTGGATGCATTTGCTGAAGGATTTGATGTGGGGAAAGACCCAGCCCCAGGGAAGGTTGACATTAGCTGGAGTTTGTTGTAGCCATTGCTTTTCAGGGACTGTCACATCCTTGATTATTCTACTGACTTGTGATTACTCATATTATCACTTCGCATCCAGACCACTGTGTCTTCAGCCCAATACCTTACTAAAGTCTGCCAGTTTCTCCTGTTGAGCCAACACCTCTCTTTTCCTAGCCCTGATGTCCCTTGCCCTCCTACCCTAACCCTTTGGTTTTCTCCTGTTCTACACTATCTTAGAAGCAACAGAAGGTTGGCTCTTAGTATAGGCTCTGGAGTCTGACGGGATATGGCTGAGTCTCGGTTCAGTTTTGTATAAGCAAGTTACTTCATTTCCTCCGGCCTCAGTCTTCTCATCTTTAAAATGGAAGAAGGATGGCTAGCAGTGTTAAATGAGTCCAGGTATAGAAAGCATTTAACAGAGTGGCTGGTTTAAAATCAAAGCATTACACTTTTACCTATAATTGTTTTTGTTCCCGAGTACCTATTTGTACTGACTTCTGAATTGCTTTTGGAAGTTCTACCTAAAAATGTTCACCTACCCTACTTTCTGTCTCTCCTGATTATCCAACAAGCCCTTGACTCAGACTAAAGTTACTGAAACTTTCTAGACCTCTGTTTTCTCATCTGTAAAATGGAGACTAATAACAGTTATTCTGTCATGGTTTTTGCCCAGTGGCCTCATCAATAACCCCTACCACAAGCCCCAACCTAACCTCATGCCACCTCTTCCAGGAGATTCCAAATACTACAGACAGCTTGTCAATTTCCCTGAATCTTATCCACCCTAGAGTAAACAACCTAGTTTTATTTATTCATTTAAGTTGTAACTGCTCCTCATATGAAATTATTTCCAAGCTTTTACCATCCTGGCTTCTCTCTTTTAAATGATCTGATTGGTTCATTTGTGACCTCACTCTAAGGTGACAAAAGTATGTGGAATAACTTTTTCCATAAGCGGTCAGCTCAGATAAAGCAATGATGTCTCTTATCTCCTTTGTTTTTTACATTTTCCCCCAAACTCTACACGTCTCAGAGTGAAGCCCAGATCTCATTAAGGTTTTTACATGTCACCTTCTACTGTTGCCTCATCTTGAGTTTCCTTTCCACAAAATTCCTTACATCAAAATACTGAGTGTCATCTCCCCAATTCTGTTTGTATACAGCTGATATCCCTAACTCAAAAGGCAAGGCTTCACTTACATTTGCATTACATTTCATGTTATTAGATGCAGACCTTCATTTCAGTTGGTGGGAATTTTTGTAAATACTGATTATGTCAATCAACATATTAACGCCCCCTCCCAGCAGCTTTCATCCGCAAATATGATGAACCCTCCGTTTTCATATGTTCTCCTAGATCCAGTGACAAAATATTTTAGACAGGGCCAAGCTATTACAAACCTTCTTCCTGTTTGTGAACCACCAAAGAATCCTCTTTGGGTCTATTTCTTCAACCAATGATTAGACTACCTAATTGTTCTTACATCTTGCCACCATCTCTCCATCCTGGGCCCAATTACTAGTGCATGACACAACTTGTGACTATTCCCGTTGATTCTCACCACACCCACCATGTTTTGCTAAGGCAATAAGTCATCCGTAGTTATTATAAACTTGAGCACTGGCGTCAGACAGACTTGTGTGGAATTCATCACCCACTACTCACTAGCTGTACGACCATGGGCAGGTTACATAAGCATTCTTTCCAAAAGTCACAAAGGAGAAAACTGAAGTGGGATGGGAATACCTATTTTATAGGGCTCATATGGTATCTGTGGAGATATTATATGTTAAAGCATATCAAGTGCTAATAAGAAACCGCTTGACACAGTAAGGACTCTAAACGTTAGCTCTTTTTACGTCTATAAACATTACAACTCGACTAAAGAGGATAAAAGGAAAAATGAGATTAACCTGGCCAGATCTTTGCTGATTTCTACCACATGTTTGTGACCTTATTTTAATGTCTATGTTCCTTTCCTTAACAACCCTGGTCTCTCTTTGTAATCACACATGGAATGTTGTGATTATTTATTTACAATTATCTCCCTCATTGAATGAGAAGCTCCATGAGGACACCATCCATGTCCACTTGTGCTCAGCCCTGCAACTCCAAGTACTCTGTACAGTGTCAGGCAGGTGTTCAGTGCATATCTCTTAATGATCACAATGCAATTTGTACTAACGATGATTGAGGTAAAGAGACAAAAAAGTCAGCAAAAGTCATTGTTAACCACCTATGAGAGCTAATTTCCCCACCCCACCAAGCCCACCCCATGGCTCTGTGCAGAAGAGCTGGTTCTGGTTGAAGACTAGCTCTGGGAATACATTTTCCTGCTGTTCTGAGGAGCCTGTCATCAGGAACCTCACTGCATCACAGTTTGGCTTTCTGTCCAGCCCCAGATGAAGGTGGTTGTTCATAAAGGCCAGAGAGAGAGATCAGAGAGAGCGACTCTGACCCCAGTGCTGGTCAGAGCAGGGCTGTGTTCATTCGGGGCTGGAAGACCTGGGGAGAGCAGAGGCAAAGGTAAGAGCAGAAAGTCCTGAGCAGGAGACGTAAAGCCGAGGTCAACGGAGACGTTAAGTTAAGGAGAGAAGAGCAGAGGATGTGAACAGGGTGCAGGCGATACGCCTAACAGGCACACCGCGGGAGACGGCATCGTGTGTGATCGGCTGTCTGGTGTCTAAGTGACCTGGGTTTGAACTGAGATGACAGTGAAATCCTGGCCCCACAACTTCCTAGATTTGTGACCTTGAGCAAGTCACTTGGCCTCTATCAACGTCAACTTTTTAATCCACACGAGGGAAATAATATAAACCTCACAGAGTTGTTATATAAATAAAATTATATCACTGAATGAAATCACTTAACCATCAAATGGTGAAAGTGGGTTCACATATTGGGTGCTGATTCTTAGTTGTTAAAAAGGAAAGGGGGGTGATCCTTCTAGTAGAAATTTGAATGTCCCTGGGATGAAACAGCACACCAAGAGAAAGCTGGAGATAGGTATCCACTGAAAACCTAGTCAATAGCTACCCCTGTGAGAAATACAGAGAAGCAGCATTAGGGAAAGTCACTATTGAAATCCACCTTAAAGATCATTTAGTTAGTATTTCCCCCAATTCACTGATTATAACAATCATGAGGTTAAAACAAAAAGTCCAGACTTCTAGTAAAGAACAACTAAGGCATCATCCCCAGGGCAGAAGCCTAGGTATTGAGATTAACAAGAGTACCAGGTGATTCTTATGATTAGATGAAATTGGTAAATCCTGCATCGTTAGTTCAACCTTTGATAATTATTTGAATTTCTTTAAGCTTTCACTGCTCAAAGCGTGGTCCTTAAGCCAGCAGCCTCAATATCACCTGGGAGGGTATAGAATCTTGTAGAACCTTACATCCCACCCAGACGTACTGCATAGAAATCTGCAGTGTAACAAGCTTCCAGGTGAGCCGTATATGTGCTAAACTGGGGCGACGCCGGCCTAAGACATCTTCACCTCCTCTTGGAAACAGTCAGTAGCAGAGAAGTCTCTTCACCAGGAAACCTCTTTCTACCTCTTGGCACTTCTGACTGTTTAAAATGTAGGAGCCGCAGCCTTTCTTACAGAGTCAACATCTTTGAGAGTATTTTGGGATCTGAGCCACCTTTGCATCACAGGCTGTTAAGAGCTGACATTCCCAGATGCCAAATAAAGGTAGGTAGTAACTCTCTTCTACAATATTAATCCTCAAAATCTAAAGGTGTTTGTGTTTCCGGTTTGGGGGAGATTTAAAAAAATATGGTAGGGGCTTCCCTGGTGGCGCAGTGGTTGAGAGTCTGCCTGCCGATGCAGGGGACACGGGTTTGTGCCCCGGTCCGGGAAGATCCCACATGCCGCAGAGTGGCTAAGCCCGTGAGCCATGGCCGCTGAGCCTGCGCGTCCAGAGCCTGTGCTCCGCAACGGGAGAGGCCACGGCAGTGAGAGGCCCGCGTACCGCAGAAAAAAACAAACAAACCATTGAACAGCAGCTCCCCATTCCCCGCCCCCCGCCGATCCTTTGCTGTCTTTGAAGAAATAAGCTGCCCTGTTGTGAGAGGGTCTATGAAAGGTCACCTGACAATGAATTGCAGGTAGCTTCCAAAGGAATGCAGCCCAGCCGACACCTTGATTGCAGTCTTAGGAGACCCTATGTTTTATATTGGGTGTCATTTTAAGATACTAATTTTGTGGGAATTCCCTGGCGGTCTGGTGGTTAGGACTTGGCGCTTTCACTGCCAAGGGCCTGGGTTCAGTCCCCGGTTGGGGAACTAAGATCCTGCAAGCCGTGCCTTGCAGCCAAAAAAAAAAAAATACTAAGTTTGTGGTAATTTGTTATGCAACCACAGAAATCAAATACATCTGTGCAGTATTTGATTTCTGGAGCAGTACTTAGAAACTGCCAGAATGTCCCATTCTCTAACTTTTTATCTAATAATTTTATTATCTTGTTCCCTTTACATGAATGTTGAAAAAAATTATTCTACATTCTTCTTGTTTTAGTTGATTTACAGTATTATGTTAGCTTCAGATGTGCGGCGAAGGGATTCAGTTATAAGTATATATTTTTTTCAGAATATTTTCTATTATAGGTTTTATAAGATATTGACTATAGTTTCCTGTGCTATACAGTAGGTCCTTGTTGTTTATCGTATATACAGTAGTTTGTTAATCCTAGACTTGTAATTTATCCCTCCCCCTCCCTTTCCCCTGTGGTAACCATATTTGTTTTCTATGTCTGTGAGTCTGTTTCTGTTTTGAATATAGATTTAATTGTATTATTTTTTAGATTCTACATGTAAATGATAACATAAAATATTTGTCTTTCTCTGAGTTACTTCACTAATTATAATATTCCCTAGGTTCATTCATATTGCTGCAAATGGCAATATTTCATTCATTTTTAAGGTTGAGTAATATTCCATAGTGTGTGTGTGTGTGTGTGTGTGTGTGTGTATCACATCTTCTTAAGACAATTGTCTGTTGATGGGCACTTAGGTTGTTTCCATGTCTTGGCTATTGTAAATAGTGCTGCTATGAATATTGGGGTGCCTCTATCTTTCGAATTAGAGTTTTCATCTTTTCCAAATATATGCCCAGGAGTGGGATTACTGGATCATATTGGTAGCTCTATTTTTGGTTTTTTAATAAAACCTCCATACTCTTTTCCATAGTGGCCGCACCAACTTACATTCCCACCAACAGTATATGAGGGTTTCCTTTTCTCCACAGCCTCTCCAGCATTTTTATTTGTAGACTTTTTGGTGACAGCCATTCTGATCAGTGTGAGGTGATACCTCATTGTATTTTGTTTTGGTTTTTTTTGCGGTACGCGGGCCTCTCACTGTTGCGGCCTCTCCCGTTGCAGAGCACAGGCTCCAGACGCGCAGGCTCAGTGGTCATGGCTCACGGGTCTAGTAGCTCCGTGGCATGTGGGATCTTCCCGGACCAGGGCACGAACCCATGTCCCCTGCATCGGCAGGCAGACTCTCAACCACTGCGCCACCAAGGAAGCCCCTCATTGTGGTTTTGATTTGCATTTCTCTCATAATTGGAGATGTTGAGCATCTTTTCATGTGCCTGTTGGCCATCTGTATGTCTTTGGAGAAATGTCTATCTAGGTCTTCTGCCCATTTTTTGTTTGGGTTGTTTGTTTTCTCAATATTGAGTCATATGAGCTGTTTGTGTATTTTTGATATTAACCCCTTGTCAGTTGCATCCCTTGCAAACATTTTCTACCATTCTGTAGGTTGTCTTTTCATTTTGTTGATGATTTCCTTTGCTGTGCAAAAGCTTATAAGTTTGATTAGATCCTTTTTTTTTTCTTTTCTTTTGCGGTACGTGGGCCTCTCACTGTTGTGGCCTCTCCCGTTGCGGAGCACAGGCTCCGGACGCACAGGCTCAGTGATCATGGCTCACGGGTCTAGCAGCTCCGTGGCATGTGGGATATTCCCAGACCGGGGCATGAACCCGTGTCCCCTACATTGGCAGGTGGACTCTCAACCACTACGCCACCAGGGAAGCCCGATTAGGTCCATTTTTAAATTTTTGCCTTATTTCTATTTTCTTGGGAGACTGACCTAAGAAAATATTGGTGTGATTTATGTCAGAGAATGTTTTGCCTATGTTCCTTTCTAGGAGTTTTATGGAGTCATGTCTTATATTTAAGTCTTTAAGCCATTTTGAATTTATTTTTGTGTATGGTGTGAGGGAGTGTTTCCCAATACCACTTGCTGAAGAGACTGCCTTTTCTCCATTGTATATTCTTGACTTCTTTGTTGAATATTAACTGACCATAGGTGTGTGGGCTTATTTCTGGGCTCTCTGTTCTGTTTCACTGGTCTGTTTTTGTTCCAATACCACACTGTTTTGATTACTGTAGCTTTGGAGTATAGTGTGAAGTCTTGGAGGGTTATACTTCCAATTTTATTCTTTCTCCTCAGGTTTGCTTTGGCAATTCTGGGTCTTTTGTGGTTCCATACAAATTTTAAGATTATTTTTTCTTGTTCTGTGAAAAATGTCATGGGTATTTTGATAAGAAATCAGCTGATAGCCTAATGGGGTTTCCCTTATAACTGACTCTTTTGCTGCCTTTAGAACCTTCTCTTTAAATTTTGTCATTTTAATTTTGACATGTCTTGATGTGGAACTATCTGGGTTCATCTTGTTTGGGACCCTCTTTGCTTCCTGTACCTGGATATCTTTTCTTTCTTTGGCGGGAATTTTTTTGTTTAAATTTTTTTAACGTATGTATATTTTAATTAATTAATTTATTTATTTATGGTTGCATTGGGTCTTTGTTGCTGTGTGCAGGCTTTCTCTAGTTGTGGCGAGCAAGGGCTACTCTTTGTTGCAGTGTGTGGGCTTCTCATTGTGGTGGCTTTTCTTGTTGTGGAGCGTGGGCTTTAGGCACGCAGGCTTCAGTAGTTGTGGCACACGGGCTCTAGAGTGCAGGCTCAGTAGTTGTGGTGCATGGGCTTAGTTGCTCCACGGCATGTGGTATCCTCCCAGACCAGGGCTCGAGCCCACGTCCCCTGCATTGGCAGGCGGATTCTTTACCACTGCACCACCAGGGAAGCCCTTTGGTGGGAATTTTTAGGACTTCAAGCCCAGGAGGCAGCATCTCAAGTAACCCTGAGAGAACTGCTCCAAGGAGGTGAGGGGGGGGGCTAGAATATATAGGGGTTTTGTAACAAAGGGTAGGTAGTCAGAACATCAACAGATTACTGTTAATTACAGAAAACTAGATTGGATATCTGTTTCTTTCTTTAGGTTTTCAGCCATAATTTTATTAAATATATTTTTGATCCCCTTCTTTTTCTGGAACACCTATTATATGTAGGTTGACATGCTTTATAACATCCCATGTATCTTGTATATTGATTTCTTTTTTTTTTTTTTCATTTACCTGTCTACTGTTCAGATCACTTATTTGTTCCTCTGTGTCATTTAGCCTGCTATCTATTGTTACTAGATTGTTTTTCATCTTGGCAATTGAATTGTCTAATTTTGATTGGTTCATCTTTATAGTTTCTATTTCCCTGTTACAGTGATCTGCATTTCTATTGATAATCTTTGTCAATTCCTTTAGCATTTTTATTACCTCCTCTTTGAACTCGGGATCTTGTAGACTGGTGGGCTCTGTTTCATTATTTGTTCTTTCAGGGGATTTCTCTAGTTCTTTTAATTGGGAGTAGTTCCTCTGCTTTTCTTTAATTTTTTTAAACTTAACTTTCTCTGTCTCTATGAATTTGTAAGAAACAGTTATCTACTGTGGTCTTGAAGGGGTGTTTTTATGTAGGAGCATCCCTGTGCAGACTGTGTGTGTGTCCCGTATTTTTGGTGCAAGGGCCGTTTTTGGTATGGATGCCTGCCGTATCTTTCCTGTGTGCTGGCCGTTATCCCTTTGATAGAGGGTGTAATTGGTATTATAGTGTTTAGTGCCTCTGCTGAATGTGTGGGGGGCTTCCTCTTTACTCTGTGGTTGTCACTGCTCTGTGGCGGGTGGGGTCTGCTCCCAGTTGTTGGAGTAGAAGCCCTGAGGGTCGGGTTCAATCAGGCTTCATTGCCTTTGAGTGCGTGCCCTGCTGCAAGGGAGGTGATTGCTGAAGCTAGTGAGGCCCTTGCCATCACAGTGAACCTATGTACCGCCTGTATAGGTGTCTGCAGTTCCACCTAGAAGCAGCCCAAGATCGCTTCCCTTTCTCTGTCGTGTTCATCCCAGATCCAGCACTCAGCTGTGGCGTGGCTTTGTGGTGCTCTCACTGGGAAAGGAATTGCTGAGTGCTGCCTGGGACCCGTCCGCCCCAGATGCAGCTCCACGCTGCTCCTGCACCTTCTTGCGGTGCCGCCTGCTGTGCACGTTGACAGTGTCTCCCACGGCTGGACCCGCTGCCACCCGCCTGCATGCACTGACGATGGGCTCCGGATCACACCCCAGGCCCTCCGGGTTGTCTCTGAGGAGCTAGACTCAGTCCTCTCCCAGGGCCTGTCTGCTCGTGATTCAGTGCTTAGCCACTCCGGGTTCTGGTGGTGCCGCCTGCCTGGTGTGTGCACTGACGGCATCTGTCCAGCTCAACCCGCTGCCCCTGTGTGTGTGCTGACAGTGGTCTCCACGGTTTGCCTGGATCACACCCCAGGTGTCCCTGTCTCTCTCTGTGCTGCTAGACCAAATCTTTTCCCTGATCGCATGCGGGGCTGTGGTGTGGAGTGAGTCGGGCTGGAGCATTTGCCCCTTAGGATTGGGAAGTGTGGGGAAGAGGCAGCGGCCAATGCATGGCTCTTTCTGTCCCGATTCTTAGCGAGCCAGCATGTGGGCACTCCTTGCAAAGAGTCTAGGCTTCTCCAGGTCTTCCGTTGGTCTCAGCAGATTTCCCAGCAAGCAAGGGGGCTTATCTCCCCTGTGCAGGATCCCCGGACTGGGATGCCCAGATTGTGAGTCGATCCGTCCCCTCCCCAAGGTGAGGGTCCACATGTGTGGACCTTCTGTTTCTTACAGATCCCTCCCAAGGGTGCCAGACCTGACCTGATGCCTTCTTTTCCATCCTACCTGATTATTTGAAGATCTTTCTTGCACCTTTGGCTGCATAAGAGATCTGCCAGATTCCAGTTAGTTTCCTGTGAGAATTGCTCCACGTGTAGATGCATTTTTGATGTGTTTGTGGGGGGAGGTTAGCTCCACGCCCTGCTACTCCAGCATCTTGATCCCCCTCTCCTGGTTCTACATTCTTAACTGTCAATTTTCCGAGTGCAGGATTGGGAGAAGTGTCACCCCCAGTGATAGTAACTGGCCGTTTCCTTTTATTGTTACTACGGGTTTTTATCTACTAAACATATTGCATATAATTACAGTCATTCTTTTTGGTCCGCATAGCTTTTGAAGCATCATATCAGTCACTTAATTTAGATGATATGTTTATTTTAAAAAAAAAACAGAAATTGTCCACTTAATTTGTAATTGAAGTCATAGTTCTCGTACTAATCTCTCTTCCTAGAAGAGAATAATGTACAATTTCTATTATTTAGGAACTCCAAGACTCTGGGCTCCATTTGACCTTGCTAACTTCCTCTAAATGCAGGCAGACTTTTAGCAGATTTAGATGTGAATCTAGCTATTTGGCATTTGTTAATGCAATTCTTAGTGTTGTACTTTGAGGAAGGCGAATAACTGTGATCAGATCACCTAGAGCAAATCTATAGGTCAGGATTTCTTTAAACAAATGTTTCTCACAGCATAAACACGCCTACCTAGTTTCACAGAGCATAACTTCACTTAAAAACACACAGTAAGAAGTGGAGGATTGATTCCTATAGCACTAAACTTTGCATTGTTTTCCTTTTATAAAGGAGCCCCATTCGGAGCCTTAGTTCTGCCCTGGGTGGGTGCATGTTTTCTGGAGGGTCTTCCTTAGACTCCTTGAAACACTGCCCTCCTTAAATTTACCCTCCTCTGCTCTTTCTAGCCCTTGTGTATTCTGCCCGAGGGAGTTCTCCATGCTGGAAAAGGGAGAAACTGGAAAACAGAAAACTCAGCGTTTGCAAGTAGACTAGAAAACTTCACGAATCATTAATGGTCAAAATGCAGTAGGCAATTTTGCACCAAACACAATTACTGTGTGTCTTGGGAAGCAAACCTATCCTATTGTTAAAGTAAGAAAATACTCACTTGTAGTTTCCGTGACAGTAGAAAGTAAACACTCTACAAGCTCAGAAGAGAGAAGTTTCCAAAGAGATCTGAGACATGCTCATAGAAGAGAGGAAAAAAATATATACACTATCTTTGCAAAATGTAAAGTCATTGAGAAAATGGAAAAGGAGATTCTTGTGATGTTTAAGAGATTTGTACTTTTTTTTTTCTTAAGTGAAAAGAGGCTTGGAGATCCAAAGAGCTCAGTAATGCCCCTACTGTTGATTAATGTGTCTAAGAAAGAATAGAAATGGTAGAAATAGTAGTAGAAATTGTCCTGGGCTGCGATCTAGGAAATCTTAGTTCGAGCCTCGGGTTCCTATCTCTAGTTTAGTATTCCTCTCTTTATAGAACAATATTATCTTTTCTTCCACTGTTCATTTTCATAAGCCCACATAGAAATTATTTTGCTACATCTGTCAAAGTAGTAAAACAAACAGAATTTACTGTGGAATAATAGAGCGTTTGAAATAGAAAAGCTCTAATAAATCCATGAGTCAAATACGTGGTCCCTATTGGTATTTTTTTTAAAATGGGTGAAGCAACTGGGTTTATTTTACAGTGGTCACTTATATTACTTCATTGCCTACATATATATACATATGGAAGAGTGTTCTTTATTTCCACAGACATGCTATGTCTAACTTTTCTTGAAATATATGGTCACTCAGACCTTCTTTGATGTTCTATCTTTGAATAGAGTCCTGGGAAAAGAGCCAGAATACCTTGCCTTGTATTAAATGACCTTGGTGTGCAACGTCAGAATCGAGGAGACAATTGAGGCTCAAGACTATGATAAACCTAGAACACAGGAAAAGTAAAGGAAGCAGCAGCCTCTCCTCAGCTCAGCAAAATGTCGTGTAAAATTAGACATCTCTTGAAATTTTAAGATAAAGCCAGAAATCCAAATACTAATATAAAAAGGCCAGATTTTTTTAAATGTTGACAATTAATTTCACTTTTTAAAGACACTGGGTAGGCCGATATTTTACAAACTGGATCCTATCCAAGGGCAATTAACTAGAAATCTGATTTAATTTGCAGGTCATTGTCCCATTTCTGAAACGGAAGTGTCCTCAACGAGTTGACTACAAAACCTAGAGCAAAACTTACTTCCCCAAACTCTCTCTGCAGGAAAGCGTATAAACACAAATGCCGGTTCAAAAGAAACAGTGTGAAACGCATTCCCCCTGGACTCTGAATCTTGCTGGATAATTTGTTCTTCCACTTTTTTTTTGTCTGGAGAGATAATCTGGTAGATCGTGGAGCAGAGGTTTTATTCAGTTTTTAAACGTTAATGTTGGTTAAAAAATAATAATGCAGGGCTTCCCTGGTGGCGCAGTGGTTGGGAGTCCGCCTGCCGATGCAGGGAACACAGGTTCGTGCCCCGGTCCGGGAAGATCCCACATGCCGCGGAGCGGCTGGGCCCGTGAGCCGTGGCTGCTGGGCCTGCGCGTCCGGAGACTGTGCTCCGCAACGGGAGAGGCTGCAGCGGTGAGAGGCCTGCATACCACACACACACACACAAAAATAATAATAACAATAATGCATCTTTAAGGCATGTGTTATGGTGGTAAGCATTTTAAGTCTCATACATCCACCATGACGGAGATTCCCAAGTCAATAAAAATGGATAGCAACACTGAAATGTGCATATTCCCTTTGGAAGGGTGATCTAAGAAAGAACAGCCCTCTCTCCAAATCCTTCTTTCTCTTTTGCCTTAGGTCAGAATTCCTCATTTTTCTAGGTAGAAGCAATCTTGAATGTTCATAAGACAGCTTCCAGCCATCGTAAATGCTCCCCAATCTATGGAGTTTTCATGATAAAGCATAGTAGGTGAGGCTTCTCGAATATAGGAAAGACTGATAGTCATTCATTGTGTTTTCCCTTATCCTTTTCATCTGGCCCAAAGGACACTTACATCGACATTTCTGCCTCTTTCCAACATACTGATCTGTGTATAATTCATGGTTTACTTCCATTCAGAGCTTGGCTTAAGTTAAAATTAATATTATATGAACATACACAATATCATTTACATATAACTTTTTGTATATTTCATATATAAACATATGAAATATTTAATATATATTTATATTTTTGGTCTGGTTTTCCTGTATGTAGTGCATGTCAGTGTGTCTTTCCAAATATTTCTCAAGTACCAATGTGAACTGTGGTGATTGTGGGGTACCTTAAGGAAGGGATATTCCTTTATGGCTTATTGACCATCATACATGGTTCTGTACAAACTTAGAATCTTCCTGATAGGTAAAGTGATTAGAAAATATGATAGAAGAAAATGTAATTGTTCCAGGCAACTTTTGAGGTATCTGTGCAACTTATAGAAACCATCTTCTTTGGAAAACAGTTCCACCACATCCTGAGCCCACCCCCATCTACCAATAGGGATGAACAGGTGCAGCCATAGACATGGGCCGTAAGTGGAAATTTAACCAAGTGGAAATAGAATTTCTCGCTTTGGAATCTTGAAGTATGTTTGCTTCAACAGCAGTTGTATATATCTGGGAGCTGTGTGGCATTATCCTCCACCATGGTCATGGAGAAGCAGACACACAGAGAGAAGCAGAGAGCAGAGTTCTGAATGTGAAGCCGAGAGGCCTCTCCAGCTTCATTTATGAAATCTTTTTGACTCCTTGTTTTAGTCTTTTGCTAAGGCCGGCAATATGCCTTGCCCTTGGGCTTTGTGAGATAGTCATTTGATCTTAAACATCTAAGTACAGAAATATATTTATTTGCTTAAACTTCCTTGAAATCACTTCTTTGTTTGTAACCAAAAATACATTAGGCTGCAATTACATATTATGTTTTATTTTTTAGGCCATGAAGACTATAGAATATCATTGTAGGGGTTCATAACAGAATTTGAAAAGTCTTCAGGACCTTGCCTTTCCAAAAAAGATATGTTTGTCAAAATGAAGTGAAAATAAGCTGGGAAAGAACATGATACAAATTTAACATTTATATAGCAATGTGTGACTTAAAAAAAATAACTCTCCCTAAGTCTCCATTCTAACCCTAAGTGTTCAGAATAGTTATTCCCATTATATAGAGGAGAACATTATGGCTCAAGGATGTCACATGAAACCTACTGCATGGTAGCTGCCCCTATGTAGGGTCTAATACAGAGAGAAGGTCAACATACACCAAGCAAATGTACAGCAAGCCCTCTGTATAATTATGTACTTTATTGCTTTTTCTTGGGTGGGGCTGTCGGAGGTAAGATGATGATACTCAATGGTTTTATTGGCTGGAAGCCAGGCGGACGCAAGTAATATACAAAGCGGCAAAGAAAGATTTTTTTTTAATCCTGTAATGCATAGCTATTTGTAAATCAATAACTAATCAAATAGTAATAAAATAAATAAAATGGAAGATGTAGAAACTCATTTTTTAAATTACTTGTTACAAGGTGTTGTGTGCAAAAAACAACTCCTATCGTCACAAAAGATAGCAAAACATACAAGGCGTCATAGTAAGCACTGGAGTTGGAGACAGAAGTAAAACGTTGCCCTACTTCAGACACACATGTCCTTCAGTGTACACAGGTAGAAGTATGAATTCAGGTCTGCCTAAACGAAACTTTTCAAAATAGTGGAAGCCTGCCCATTGCATATGCTTAGATCTCTCCTTATGCAGAGTTGGCCAGTGAATGTTTGCATTTGCTGGGAAATCAAATGTTCACTTAACTTCTTTATTGTAAGGAACAAAGTAACATTTGTGTGCATGTGAATGAGGATGGGCCTTTTCTGACAATGTGGCTTTGGCTCTGAGAATCCATGTAAGCTTTGTGGAAGTTTCCTTTCTGATGCATGGACTCCGTGTGCCTCCACCAGCCATCCATTCATTTATCTGAAAATGAGAAAAGAATATGGAAAGTTCCTGGTTAGGTTTGAACAGTGTAGAGCATAACATGGGTATTTGAGAATTCAGTGAGAGTGGGTGTAATCCAAACGTAACAGGAAAAACAGAAACAAAAACAACAACAATTTTTTTAAAAAGCCCAAAACACAAGAAGGAATGAGTGAGGGAATATTACGTAATCTACGTTGTCTTCCAAGTAGTAGACATCAACTGAGAGTCCAGGAGTTTGAATTAATGATCTCTGCCCACCCTCCCCACCCCGCCCCAAAAAAACCCAAACAACAAAAACCCAAAAACGTAACTAAGAACTCAGTGTGTGTGTGTGTGTGTGTGTGTGTTTGGTGCATGACTATAAATTGCAGAGGCTTTGATTGTGGGAGATGCATGGTAAGGCTTAGGAATAATGCCCAAGGATCCCATCAGGTTGATTGGATACGGCTTAGAAAGGGAATGAGGTAGAGGATGACAGAAAAGGCAGAGTGAGAAAAACTCCGTTTCCTGGGCAAGCATAGATTCTCTGACATGGTGGAGAGTCTGAATTGGAAACTATGTTCTTTGAAGACATTTTTTCTAAAACCAAACTCTCTACATATTTTAAATTGAGAGATTAATGGACTCTAGAAAATAAAGTTGAGATTTTTAAAAAAGTGTAACATGTAAGAGTCCTATTGGATGTAATGATACAGCTTGACAATACGACATCTCTTGCTCAGAATTAATCTCTTCCCCATAGTCTTTTGTGGTACTTTGCACTTACGTTATGAAACTCCTCATAATCTGCAGTATATTATAGACAAAAAGAGAACTGTTAGTTGTTTGAGAGACGATGATATGCCCTGCACTTTCTTATATTGTCTCATTTTAAGTTACTCATAAAACAGGATATCTGGGATATTAGACTTAAAATTCCTATTTTACAGAGAAAGCAATTGAGGTGCAAGAGGTTAAAAAATGTCTTAACTAGTAAGTTTCACTGCCAAAACTTAAACTCAGATTTCTCCGTTCGCGTTGTTCTTCATGGTTCTGCATACGCATAAGCATCTAGAGGGAGACAACGCATATCTTTTTCAGCTTAAATAACCTACTGTGCTAAGGAGATGCTCAGTAAGTCTTAGGAAATTGACTCTAGTGAACACATGGCAACTAGATGTGTTGTTTTTCAAGCTGAAGACTCAAATAATAACCTTTAGAAGCTTTATTCAAATTGCAATGCAGCAATGAACTTCAAATTAGGATCAGCTCATTTTTATTGGGATAGAAAAAATTCTGAAAGTTCACAAGAGAAATAATTATTCAGAAGTTCTCAACGTTTAAATCAAGAATGAACTTGCCTTACAGATAAGTAGAAGAGGCATAATCTGTTTCCCACTTTTTCTGATGAGTTTTGAAATGTTTATCTGTCTCAAATTCCCTTCGTCTATGATCCTAACACCAATGGAATGCCTAACATTTCCACCGTTGGAGCTAATGCCTTACGCAAAATTATAGTCATCCAAAGACTTCAATTAAACTGGTCATCTGCACTGGGAATAAATAAAGCATAAATCTCCATTTTATGGTAACACACACACACACACAAATCAAAAGATTAATTTACCCTAAAGAAGATCCAACGATCATGGGAATTCTACATGCAGATTTGGAGGGGAGAGGAATGCAAGGGTTAGACAAGAAAGAGAAACTTACCAAGTTCACAATGTCGCCCAAGGCAACATTCTGAATTAGAAGCACATTTACCATGTCTGAATGATGTAACTAAGTAGAATCTAAATCAGTGTGACTTTAATATAAATGGTGTTCTGTGCCTCCAAAGTAATACTATCAGAGTGCTAGGCCAGGCAAGTCTCCAGGGCCAGAAGACCTGTTGGGTTCCTGAGTCATCTTTGGGCTGGGGGTCCACTGGGAAATAAAGCTTTGGAGGTTAATAAAGACTGGGACCCCGAATGTTTCAGCATTCAGCAAGTCTGCTTAGCAACCAATGTCCTAGCAAAAGTCATAAGCAAAGAAAAATTGTGAAAGCTGTGGGAGAGAAAAAAGGAAGAGACAAGAATTGCCCTGAATTTGAGACATAACCTAATTAGGTACAGACAGAGAGAGAGAGAGAATGAGAGGCATGAAAAATATTGGGACAGTGCCTTAAAATTACAAAATTATTTTATGTTTCTTCATTGGACCTTCATAGGAACTTCAAGAGAAAAATATTGTTATGGCAGAAAACTAGACCCAGAGAAGTTAAGTTGACCCAAGACAAACAGCTAGAACATGGCAGCTTGAAACACACTTTCCCCTCCTGGGTCCACATCTCATGTTTTCTGGTGGCTTATGCTTTCTGCTGCATAGGAATGAAGAATATAGAATATTCTGTAATGTAGGTGCTACGTTCTGTCATGTGGGATATGACACATGAACTAACGTAGTCAAGACTGTCTTCCAGGGGAAAGTGAGATTTGAGTTGACCTGTGTGGGAACTGGGGGGCGAATGGTTGAGAGTGGGGTTTTGAACTAGATTGCCTGAGTTGAACTTCACCACTGCCACTTTTCAGCCATGTGAACTTGGCAAATTAATTACCTTCTTTGTACCTCAGATTTCTGATCTGTAAATCATGGATGACTTTTTTGTATCATAAATGGGTTAAGATTTGTTAAATGTCTAGAATAGTTCTTGACAATTGTACACCCTCAACAAATGATAGCATCATTGTTAATCTCTAAAGGGAGAGTCAACTCCTGTATGAAAGTGTTTGTTTATGCACCCACCCAAGTTGTTTAGTATGTATTGAGAGTCCCTGGAAAGGCTAGACAAGTATCCTTGACCTTTATGGGAGCTAGCAACTTATATCTGTGACCTCATTTTATTTGAGAATCTTAGAATGCTTTACCTACAGAGAGGAGCTTATCTCGATGTAGGAGCCAGAAGAAAGATAAAGAAAGTGAAAGAAAGACTGGAAGGTGGCAGGAGGAATGGGAAACACTGAATGGAGAAGTGAGGACACACACACACACACACACACACACACACACAAACACAATGTAGAGCAAGATGGGAGGAATGAGGGAGGTATATGGGGGAAGAAGAGGATGAGAGATAGAGGTTAAAATAAAGGTGAGGGCAGAGAACGTGAGCTCCAGGATTCAGATTCCTAACACTTACTATTTGCCAAGCAAAGAGAAGCAGAGTTTACTAAGGAGGAGGAAATAGCGTGAGCAAGGTCAAGGAGAAGATCACAGGCAAGGGGCAGGCACTTTTCTAGGTGCTTTATTTATTTAACACAACGATCCCATAGAGTGTATATTAGTCTCACAGTTTGGAAACTGAGGCACAGGATAACTTGACAACTTGCCTGAGGTCAAAGAGCTAATACGTGGAAGTCAAGGACTCAAACCCAGGCGGTCTTGTTCCAGAAGCTGCACTCCCCATTGCTGGATTGCCACTGCCAAAGGGTCTCTAGGACATGGTAGCTCCTAATCAGACTACGTAACGTAGTGTGGGTTAAGTGTTGCAAGTTTAAATTTGCTTTTCTAACTACACCACTCCCCATCCCTGCCATTCCACCCTATCTAGGAAGGCAGAGCATGGGTACACAATGTCATAATGGACAAGCCAAGTTTAGTTTCTTCGGCAGTCTGAGAGAAGACACACCTACCACAAGTATAGAACCATGGAGTGCCAGTGCTAAAATGTACTCGGATAATATATAGTCCAACTTCTTTTTAACACAGAAACCAAGATCCAAAAAGGTAAAGGGACTTACTCAAAATTATGTGGCAAGTTAATGATACAAATTTGGTGAGAGCCTATGTTTTCTGACTTGGAGTACCAAGACATTTCCCCACAGGGCAGAGTCAGATACCCTAGGTACATCCTAAGTTTCACTGTTAAAGAAAAAAGAACCATATGATCCAGCAATTACACTTCTGGGTGTACATTCAAAAGAATTGAAAGCAAGGTCTCAAAGAGATATTTGTTATACCCATCATTTACTTATTTATGTGTGTATGTCTGCATTGGGTCTTTGTTCCTGCACGTGGACTTTCTCTAGTTGCGGCGAGTGGGGCCTGCTCTTTGTTGCGGTGCGCGGGCTTCTCATTGCGGTGGCTTCTCTTGTTGTGGAGGACGGGCTTTTGGTGCATGGGGTTCAGTAGTTGCAGTGCACAGGCTCAGTAGTTGTGGTGCATGGGCTTAGCTGCTCTGACACATGTGGGATCTTCCCGGACCAGGGCTCCAAACCGTGTCTCCTGCATTGACAGGCGGACTCCCAACCACTCTGCCACCAGGGAAGTCCCTGTTATACCTATTTTTATAGCAGCATTATTTACAGTAGCAAAGAGGTAAAAGCAGTGCAAGTATCCATGGTTGGGTGATGGAAAAACAAAATATGGTGTGTACATACAATGGAAGGAAATTCTGACATGTGCCACGACATGGATATTGAGGGTATTGTGCTAAGTGAAAGGAGTCAGTCACAAAAGAACAAATATTGCAGGATTCCAATTATATGAGGTACTTAGAGTCGTCAAGTTCATAGAGACAGAAAGTAGAATTGAATTGTGGTTGCCAGGGACTTGAGTGAGGTGGTAATGGGGAGTTATTGTTTAATAGGTAGAGTTTAAGTTCTGCAAGATGAAAAGGGTTCAGAGGATGGTGGTGATGGTAGCACAACAATTTAGATATACTTAATGCCACTGAACTGTGCATTTAAAAAGGGTTAGGATGGTAAATTTTATGTTATATATATTTTGTGACAATTAAAAAATATATAGCCAGACTAGGAACTCCAAAAAGGTTAAGGCACTTTAAAAAGTTAATACATTTCAAGAGTCAAACCAAAGCCAACTACAAGAATTCCAGCTTTGTCCTGATATGTTACCTTGATTGCATTCAATTGCATCACAGAAACAAAGGTTCTATGTTGAAAGAACTATGGAAAGTAATTCAACATCTGTAGACTACATATGCCTTTGGTCATTCCTACCATAAAAGGTAAAATGTTACCTTTTAACAAATACCTACAGGCTTTTGAAGGTATTTTTTCCTCTAACTGGAAGCCACCCCTTCTCTTCTGAAATGTGCTCTTGGGAAAACATACAAACAAACATAGAAGACCATATTGTCTGTTCCAAACTCCTATCTATCCCTCCAAACCCTACTTAAAGCCTTCTAAATCTTTCTGAGAAACCAGAAACCTTCATTATTACTTGCCTCAGATCAGGACAATCTCACCCTGCCCTGTGCCTCCATTAATGCTCTTATCTCGGTAAATTTCAACTTATTATTGATACGTTTTCTTCAATAATTACACTGTGAGCTCTTTTGAAGTAGATACTGGCCTTTGTCTCTAAATCTCTAATATTTAAAAAATTATACCTCATAGGATTAGTTGTAGCAAATTAACTGAGTGGATAAATGAAGGAAAATAAATTCTGAGACTGGACATTGCATGTCGCCTTAGTGTCTGGCACTCACAGCCCTTAAAATGCTCTTGTCCTTTGAATCAACGCATTGGTGTCAGTTGAAATTACCTGTGACATCTAATAAACCCAACATCCTGCCCTGTGCTCACTCAGTGCTGCCTTCAAATATGTAAAAATGTCGTGAAAGATTGCTTGCCCTTCTGGAAGAGGATGATTAAGTGTGTAATTAAAAATTGCTGCAATTTTCTTTGATGCAACAGTATTTTGCTGTTTCTCTTCCTGTAGCATATAAATGGAGCTGAACACAAAATGGATTGGTTCCCAGTTGCTGGCACCCTCTGCTCTCCTTTCCTATGCTGGAGGGAACAGAGACCTTGACTTCTCTCTCTCCACTTTTGGAAAGAACCATTCAGTTATTGGTTTGCAGGATCTCTGCTCAAATACAGCCTTATTCTGTACATGTGTCAGGAGATGTGAGGTTCCTAGACAAGCATTATGCTATTTGCAAGCCACAGAGAGATGGGCAAGCTTTGTAATGGGCAAGGTAGAAAAAGCACAGCTTTTCTTTCCAGGTAGCCCTAATTGTTTGCAACATAGGTGTTTTTATAATTTGAAACTGGTAAATCAAATGTTGGGAATCCCAAGCATATAAAAATATAATAAAGGAGGAATTCTTTAGATATAGATGTTGTTGTCACATTCCTTCTATTACCACCTATGTTTTCCTTTTCAATTCAAGGTTTTTATCTACCAGATTCCTTTAAAGAAGAGAATATTTATTTTTCACTCTTGGAATGCTATAATCTGGGTAATAAAGAGGCAGAGATGTGGAAAACAAGGGTTAGGATAAAGAAATCATTATAATGAAAAAGTAATATCAGAATCAGTTAGAGAGGTTTGGTCTTCATCCATAGGATTCTGCCAGTGAGTGGTTCATTCATTGTCAGGATGGGGTTTCCCTCCCTCCTTCCTTCTGATGCTGAAAGCTCGGCCTCTGTGCACTAGTGCTGAACTGAATCTCAGAGACAGAGTTTTGGGTGAAGTAGAAAAGAATAGCTTTATTGCTTTGCCAGGAAAAGGGGATACACTGGGCTTCTGTCCCAAAAAACTGTATGTCCCAACCCCGGAGGATCTGGTGAGGAGTTTTACAGCAATAGTTCACGGGTAGGATTGCTGACAATATTATGGTGTGTGCAGGGCCTGCACCCCTCTCTTCTGGTCTCAGGTAATCTTCTTGATGAGCTTCTCTGGTTCCTTTAATCTGTCCTCAGGTGGTCTTCTCTGGTATGAAGAATGCTGACAACTTCCATTTGTTGGGTTTTAATTCTATAAAGAGCTTAAAGACATTATTATGTGTATCCCTTGAGGTGGAACCAGGACCCTGTCCCAAGGCTGCACTATTGTTTCTTGACTGCTTGACTCTGCATCCCCTCCCTTCCCTGATTAGCAACTGTTTGAATCTGCCCTTTGGAACTCAGGGGAGGTCATGGAGGCTGGAGTCTGCTCCCTACAAGAAAGGTGGAACACGGAAAGGCTTCTGTGCCCAGGAGCACTACAGGGTCCTGCTCAGTTTCATTTCCTCCCTCCCCCTCTCCCTCCCTCTCCCCCTCTCTTTCTTTCTTTCCTTCCTTCCTTCCGTCCTTCCTTCCTTTCTTTCTTTTTCTTTCTTTCTCTCTCTCTCTCCCTTCCTTCCCCTTTCTGCCTCCCTCCCTCTTTCTTTCTTCCTTCTTCCCTTTCTTTCTTCCCTTTCTTTCTCCCTCCCTTCCTTCCTTCCTCCCTTCCTTTCCCTTTCTCCTTTTCCTTTCCTTTCTTTCTTTCTTTTCTCTCTCTCTTTTTTAAAATTAAAAAAAAAATTAGGTATAGCTAAGGTATGGGCTATCCTAGTAGCCTATACTTCAGTTCATCTCATGTTGTTTGTATAAGAAACTAAATGAAGTACATAAAATGGTAGAAAAATACAGTCGAAATTAGACCTTAAGACTAACTTCTAACTCCAAATCTTGTGATATTTTGTATGCATATAATCCCTTTGGGCCTCACTTTCCTTGCCCATCAACTGTTGAATAACATGTTTGTCACACACATGAGTTTTGGTGATAGTCTTGATCTGAGAACACAGATACTAAGGAAGCTGTGGTAAGGTGGCTGTGACAGAGGAAGGGGCATGACTTGCAGGTGGGACCTCAGGAAGTGCTTCACAGGGAGGCCAGCAGGGAAATTGGGCTTCCCTAGCTGGATCAGCTTAACAGAGGTGGAGAGGAGATAGGAGATGGGGGAGCACATTTCAAGGGCTGGAAGAGTAACTTAGGATACCATTGAAAGTAGGCAACCTAGGAGTATGTTTGAGAATAAGTTAGTTTAAAATAAGAAAATGATTCTATACATATTTGCATGCCAGTTTTTCTCCTCATCTATTAAAAAAAATAACTCACTGTAGCTAAAATGAAAGAAATCACGCAGCTCTGTTATTAGTTCAACATATAAGGAGGAAAGGACGAAAAAGAGTATCATCTGGAAGCTCTGTTTTTAGTACAACATATGAGGAGGAAAGAATGAATGCAGTTAAATTGTCAAGAGAGCCCTCCCTGCATTTGGCCTTTCAGTACATCCCTCCCAGCCCTGCCTCTCTCTGCAGCATTGATTGGGTATAGTTAACCTTTATCTACCTCTTGTTTACGTTTCTCTTAGAGCCAAACATCAAAAGGAAGCTTTTAGAAAGGACAGCAGCAACCAACAAAGAGACATTGGGAAAAGGTCAATATCTCAGAGATGAGGTGGGCTGTTCTCAGCCAGGCCTGGGGAAACACGCTCAGGCTAAGAGAGCAAGGTCAGGGCTCAGCAGCCAGCAGCCCTAGTGCCGGCCTTTTGGGAAGAAGTACCACGGCAGTACTTATCAGTAATTATCAGGCAGTAATTATCAGGGCCTCCTCTGTCACGGCAGCTGTCAGAAGCAAACGCCCAGCCTAAAGAATAGGGAAAAGCAGAGAGGGTTCATTGTCTTGAATGGGTGTGAAGGCGGTGAGAGCCCTGGATGGGGACTCAGGATGGGGGGAGGGACAGCAGGTGAGCCATGCCTACCACCACCTGGCCCTTCACCTCTGCCCCCTTCGTCCCACCCCTGCTCTGTTCTGCAATGCTGGAGTGCAAGTTCTCATTTCGAATGGGAGGAAACTGAGGCCATGGGAGGTTAGGTGACTTGTGCAGGTCCCTGGGCAGCAATGCTACACTTGGGTTTCTCAGTTTTGAGAACCCACATCTGCACCTGAGAAACATAGAAAACACCTCCCATTCTGCACAGTCTGGTCTGTGCAATGTCTCCCCAGAAACCATGAACATTTGGCAGAATTGTTCTTCTTTCGTGTATTAAAAAATAAAGTATTGGGCTTCCCTGGTGGCGCAGCGGTTGAGAGTCCGCCTGCCGATGCAGGGGACACGGGTTCGTGCCCCGGTCCGGGAAGCTCCCACATGCCGCAGAGCCGCTGGGCCCGTGAGCCATGGCCGCTGAGCCTGCGCGTCCGGAGCCTGTGCTCCACAACGGGAGAGGCCACAGCAGTGAGAGGCCCGCGTACCGCAAAAAAAAAAAAAAAAATACAGTATTTATCTATAAATACTAAGTTATAATCTAGTAATAATTATAATAGTGAATGTGCTCTCTTCCATCCTCCCATTACCCCTACATTAGGACTCACTGTTCTGTGGTCCTAGCATGCCAAGCTCAGCCCTGGCCAGCTGGGCGGAGCAGTTCATCTTCCTAGGTCTTCGCTTTTGAATACTCACCCTAATTTTACTCTAATATTACTACTTACGGGCCACTTAACGCAGCTGCTAGTGACCCTTGGATCCCCTGTGTGTCTCATTCGAGAATCCATATCCTAAATTGTTTTGCTAAAGCACTGTGAGTTTGGTCAGTAGAGTCTGTGCTGCTTTCTTGACAGGATGCCTGTGAGCATCAGATGCAGAAGTAAAGGTGACAGTATTAGGTAGCCAGAGCTGTGATGGTGATGGCCAACTTTCTTCCTCCCCACTGAAAATGGAGAAGAAACGGGCCTCAAAGCAACTAGAGGACTGTGAACAGATCTGTATATGATCTTGCTGCTCGGGCACTGCCTGGCAATAAGTATGAACAAAGCTTGTGGCAGTTCTTTAGAGGAGGTGGGAAAGTTTCTCAGAAACCACATTGTGTACCCCCTACCGCCTGCCCCTGTATTTAAGATGGGGACTCCAAGGCCCAGAGCAACACCTGGAATGCCCAAGCAGAGGAGGACATGCCCTGATGACTCAGTTCATGACTCATGCCCATCCACTGAACTTCCTTCAGAAAGGAAGAGTAGGGGCTTCCCTGGTGGCGCAGTGGTTGAGAGTCCGCCTGCCCATGCAGGGGACACGGGTTCGTGCCCCGGTCCGGGAGGATCCCACATGCCGCGGAGCGGCTGGGCCCGTGAGCCATGGCCGCTGAGCCTGCGCGTCCGGAGCCTGTGCTCCGCAACGGGAGAGGCCACAACAGTGAGAGGCCCGTGTGACGCAAAAAAAAAAAAAGAAGAGTATATTTTGCATGAAATCAGACCCCCAAACAAACACATAACCAACCAAATACAGAAAATACAAAAAGCCCACTTATGTCTGAATAAGGGTTACTGAGTTCTTATGCTAGGTCCACCAGAAGATTCTGTGTGACCAAGCCACTCTGATCCTCATTTTCTTATCTATATAATGGAAGTGATAGCTTTGCCCTGCTTACCACATTAATTTGTTGTAATCAAATATATATATATATATATATATATATATGTAAAACTTGAAGTCTTTAGAATAATCCATACAGTTTAACACAAATCTATTTTTAAAAAAGCATTTAAAATTCTCTGTCTCCACAAGATGCGTGACCTTGGGCAAATCATTTTATTGACTATGAAAATAAAACTACACTAGAAGATTTTAAAACTATCTTTTCCCTATTCAACATTATTGGGGGCAAAAACATCCCTTTGTTACATGGCCTTTGCTGAGATGTTTGCTGACATGGGACCATGCCTTTTTGTCCTAAGTCTCCCTGTAGGGCTGGTAGCACACAGCCAGACTTGTCTATCCAGGGGCTAATCTGGTCAGGTAAAGACAGCTTCTTTACCTACACATAAGTACAGGAGAATCCCATGTCCACGCTTTTCCAGGCAAGTCTAGATTTCAATTGTCCTGTGCTTATGTCACATAAATCTGCTACTTGTCAGATGATGTGGTCTGATTCTGAGTCTGGCTATATTTATATTCCTCGTTGTGGTGATGGCACTGTCTGGTAGCTCCCCTGGTCATGGGAGGGCCATGTGTTTAGTTGAAGAAAAAAATGAACAGGAAGAGCTCTTCCTCTGGCCCTCATCTTATATGGACAAATGTCCAAATACGTCTCATAGGTATATATTTCAAGTTGGCAGGGGTGTGCTACAGCTTGGTAACAGGTTTCTTCTGTTTTTAATTTTATTAAAAAAAATTTTCATTGGAGTATAGTTGCTTTACAATGATGTGTTAGCTTCTGCTGTACAGCACAGCGAATCAACTATACATATACATATATCCCCTCCTTTTTGGATGTCCTCCCCATTTAGTTCATCACAGAGTGTTGAGTGGAGTTCCCTGTGCTATACAGTAGGTCCTCATTAGTAATCTATTTTATACACAGTAGTGTATATATGTTAATCCCAATCTACCAATTTATCCCACCCCTTCTTTCCCCTCTGGGTGTCTGTACGTTTGCTCTCTATGCCTGTGTCTCTATTTCTGTCCTGCAAATAGGTTCATCTGTACCAGTTTTCTAGATTCCACAAAGATGCATTAATATACAATATTTGTCTTTCTCTTTCTGACTTCACTCTGTATGACAGTCTCTAGGTGCATCCACGTCTCTGCAAATGGCACAGTTTCGTTCCTTCTTCTGGCTGAGTAGTTAACAGGTTTCTTCTTGATCAAAGAAGGAAGAGAAGAGACTGCTTATAGACTTCTTATGGGTGTTCTGGCTTCTAAATAATGTTAAACTTAAATGTCTTGGGGATAGTTGGGTAGGTGATGGTTACGACTGCTTCATAATATAGAAAGATACAGCTTATAAATGCTGAGCCCTGAAAAGCCACCTTCACACACCTATCCTTTGGTTAAGGCACTGATTAAAATGCAAATATCTCTAAACGGGAAAATATAATAAACTGTGCTGGTCATTAGCGCTAATGTGGCTGTGAAAATGCTCTTTCCTTTCCTTACCTAAACAGCCAGCTGCCATTAGCTTTCTATTAGGAATAAGACACATATCAGGTCTGATGGCTATGGGAAAGGGAAAGTGAGAGACCAGAAATTCAGCCGTGAGAAGCTCTGTCATGAGCATATTGATAGAGTATCCTGGGGCAACAGTAGAAGGAAGGACATTAATGTTTTTATTCAGATTGTATCAGTGCCGAAAAATGTACTGGTCCCTCTCCATTCCATGTATACCTTCAATATGTATTTTTGAGTGCTTGTTACTTGCTATGTTGGTCCCTGAGAGTCCAGTCTAAAAAGTATAAATTTCCCTGCTGCTATAGACTTAATGGCTTTCCCCTGAAATTCATATGTTAAAGCCCCTAACCGACAATGTGGTGGTATTTGAAGGTGGAGAGTTTGGGAGGTAATGAGGGTTAGATTAGGTCATGAGGATGGAGCCTCCACAATGGGATTAGTGTCCTTATCAGGAGACCAAGGGACTAGAGCTTTTTCTGTCTGCCAGGAAATGTCCATCTGCAAACTAGGAAGTGGGCACCAGACACTGGATCCGCTGGTGCCTTGATCTTGGGTTTTCCAGCCTCCAGAGCTGAGAAATAAATGTTTTGCTGTTTAAGCCACCCAGTTGTGTGCTGGTCTCAGCCTGTTGATTACCAGTATGGCTGGTCCAGCCCCTGCGGTTCTTACTGTGATTGCAAGTGCCCTCAGCAATAACCATGAGGAAACTGGGCTGGGGAAAAATGTTTACTACTTAGCAAGTCCCGGAATTTATAATGCACGTCTGGGAGCACACACCAAGGTAACAGGTGGAGAAAGAGAGTATGAGGGCCTGAGGTTCTGCTTTTATTAGGATTGAGGGTGGGGTGCCTAGGGTTTCACAGGCTCACTCTTTCTGGTGTGTTTGAAACCTAAGAGCAAGACTTTAAAGCTTGGGAAGAGAAAAACAAGTGGCCCAAGTAGTCAATTATTGAGATCAATCAAGATCTCTAAAACAAAGGAGTCTGGGGTGCCCAAGAAGGGGTTGGGGGGCTCTTTATCTAGTGGAGACTGGCAATGTGTTTATTCAGATAGACTTCTTTGACGTGGATGCCTCTTTGAAGTGGATGTCTCAGCAGTCAAAGCTTAAGTCAGGTACTTGCATTACCAACAGAAAAGCCAGCTATACCAGTCTATGGTATTTTTGTTATAGAAGCCCGTGCCCTCAGGGAGCTTAGTGTCATGGTTGTGATCATAAGTACGCAACAACTGTGATAAAAACCGGAAAGAGTTCTCATTGGGGTAGAGGGTTCCATGAAGGGCCATGGGATGGGTACCTCGCCATGCAGCTGTAGGGAAGTTGCAGAGTCATAATGCATTATTTCAGTTAACCTTTACACTAGTTCTATATGGTAAAATTTTAACCTCGGTTTTACAAATGAGGAAATCCAGGCGCAGGTAGCATCCATAGTTATAACAGCAAAAACAGAGAGTCATCATTCTTTAATTACCAGACCCACGCCATGTGTCAATGAGACGCCTAAAATTACTAAGGCAATAAGGTAGAAAGTCTAGATTTGAATTAATGGTGTACCTGACTCTAAAGGATAAATGAATACTTGATCCCCTCAGTCTCTACTTTGAAGAGGAGAGTGAAAGGGAATAGGCAGGGGGAGGAGGCTGAACCAGAGAGCAGAGGGGTCATCTAAGGTCATCATCATTCTTTAGCCCTAATTATAGTCTTAACAAAAAATATGGACAAAGGGGACTTATCACTGGTCAACTTTTGTGCGGTGTCTTTTAAACAAAGAGGAGGCAAGACCATGGTTTCAAAATGTCACAGATTCCCTCTCCACCCTCCCTCTGGCAAGAGCTTTGCTATTTTCCTTCATCTGCAAAGCCAATTGCCTGATTGGAGCTGGTTCCCCTGCTCCTTCATCTTCTCAGCTAAAGAGGCCAGGGGAACTGCCCTTTTAAAGTCCTTGAGACAAGGATTGGAAGGAGATATAAAATTTTTATACTTTACACAGAAGACATGGATTCAATAAAGGGTTTGAAAGTGTTTACCTGCCCCATGGACCACCCCAAGCCAGACACAGGAAGCTCTACATTAAAGAGGTTTTGCTGAGACTTTTTCCCAGACTTCTTAGGGATAGAATTTCTCTCTGGGCTGTTGAGAATCAAGTCTCAGGAGGACAAAGAACACAGAGTTATTCTAAGAGGATTTGTGGATCTTAAGAGAAGAAAACCTGACCTCCCTCCTCTCTGGACTCAGAGGAGGCCCTATTCTTGTAGATTGCTGTTGATGAAGGAAGTGGAACCATTAAGTCAGTTCCTGCTGACAGAGGCAGGATGGCTATACTACTGGTCTTTATGTGACTTAACTGGCTGGTTTCTGCTGTGTGCTTGCTCCCCAAAGCCAGCAGTTTTCCAAGGGTGGAATTTTATAAATCACAAATAAATAAACACAACACTTTCACCCAGGAGGCTGAACAAGTGGAGTTGTAGTTTTAGGGAGGTGACACAAGTGACTGCAGGTTTGCAGAGCTCTGTCCCACCCTCATCGTTATAGGCATAGATCATGCTCAAGGCAGGTATATTGGGGAAGCCCAGCTCTCATTCCCCCTGCACCCCTGCCTCACTGCTGCTCCATCTTCCTGTATGGCTCAGCATTGAAGACTGTAAAGAGTCAAGAAACAGGGCCATGAGGCTCATTTGGGTCTTCCTTGAGCCTGACAAAATAACCTTGGTTGCGGACCCATCTAATAATCATTTTAAATCATGGGAGGCAGGTCTGAGGACTGCAAAAGCAGTTACATATCAGGGTTGAGGCATCTCATTAAATTATGGGAAGCAGCCTTCTGCTACCCTGGGCCACCTGACATCCTTAGGCAGAATGTCACTCTCAGCCTGGCACTTTCATCAAAGGTACCATAACAGACAACATCAAATACAATACAGGAGTCTACAAAAAGGGATCGGTGTATAAGGTCTTGAGGCAAATGGCTGGAAAGATATTGTTCTCTTTGATTTTTTTGGTACCATCCTTCCCTCTTAATTCCCAAATCCAAAATCCAATTAACAGAGGGGCAGAGCCATCTGTTGGGTGGAAACCATGAAGAGTAAATAGCAAGGACTAAGGGATACACAGTCACTTTATGAAATCATCTAGAGGTGGGGCCGTGTCCGCTTGAGACAAGAGAAAAAATGCAAAGATTGTCAATTTGGTAAAAGAGAAAGGGATTGACTGTTGAGAAGATAAACCATGAAAGAAGGCTGGCTGCCTCTGGTTTCTCCTGATTGAACAAAAACATCTTGCTAGTGGGGTTAATACTGGATTCCTCTCCTAGTGAAGAATTAGAAAATAAGAAGCTTCTGGGACTGAGTCAGTGTTTGCAAAAATCACGAATACAAACACAATCAGATTCATAATGCATTGACTATATATAGCCCTTTTATTTTGAGGAGATATAGAAAGTCACAGAGGTTATCTCTTTAATCCTTCCTCTCTCTTTTGTAAGATCAGGTGATTAGCAGAAACGGAGCAAAGAACTGAAGTTCAAGCCAGTGGAAGTGTCTGTCCCCACCTTCATGGCAGAAACAACTAGAAAAGAGGCTCTTCTGGGTTTTACACTTTTGCCCAACATAGGAAACTTGTATTCATGCCTCGAAATAAATGCATTTGCAGACATCTTTCTCCTGTCCTATCATATTTTCATCAAACTGTAACAAATGGAATAAACATATTGCTTTATAAACTGTAAAATTCTAGCATTTCAGGAATAGGTTATTAAATATATGCAGTGTTTCTACAATAACCAAGGAAAATATCCCATAAGTGCATCTTGCCATAGGAAAATGGCAAATACACACCTGTCAAAGCTTTGGGGCTTTCCTCCCACCACCCCCTAAAAGAATGTTTTTAAGCAACTGTTTAAAGAATTTGAAGTGGTGTATCCTGAGAGTTAAGTTACACAGAAATAGGATTACTTGACCCAAGGGAAAGAAAGACAGGAGAAACTTTATACTGTAGATCTTATGTGGAGAAAGATTTTACAGAATAGCGATCAAGAATCCTTTATCCTTACTGAGCAAGGGACAAGGGATCAGAAGATAAACTTTTCCATGGCTGTGCAAAGCATTCAAATGGCAATGAGCTTATGGTTATTAATATTAAGATTGCCCATTTCTTTCCATCACCATTATGGCACCCTGAGGTTCAAACCACCACCATTGGTCTCCTGGATTGCATTAACCTGATAAATGGCTACTAGGCTTCCACTCTTTTCCTTTTCCAGTGTATTCTCTAAATAGCAGTTGGAGTTGTCTTTTGAAAACACAGTTCTGATCATTTTATCCCTTTCTTAAAATCCTTTAAGTGTTCATTTATTTTCAGTGCTTGAGCCAACACGTTGAGTGTCAAATGGCCTGCAAGGTCTGACCTATGCCAGCATCCTCTCCATCCAAACCTAGCACTTTTCTCCACCCTTCTTCTCTGTGCTCTAGTCATATTGGAAGTGTTTCAGTTCCTCAAGTATATCGTGTACCTTCCTTTTTCAACTGCTTTGCGTATTCTGTTCCTTCTTCATGTAATACTCTTTTATTTTTCAACTGACCCACTGCTACTCGCCCTTCATACTCCAGATAGATTTGATATCCCTATCATATGCTCCCATGATATACTTCCATGATATCCTTCCTTTATCTTATCTAACATTTATCATACTTGTAATTACCTGTCCAGTGAAATAGAAGCTCCTTGAGGACATATTTGTCTTATTTGCCCCTTTATCACCTTAGAATCTGGTTGGTGTCATGTCGCATAATATGATTCTAATAATTATTTACTGAATCAAGATGTGAATCTAGTTGATGCTCAATATTTGTGACATAAGTGAATGGATTAGAGAGTGGGATTAGCAGAGAATCACAAAAAATCAGGTCAGTTGGATGTCCTCCAAATATACGAACGTGAGGTTGTTCTATCCAGTTCTCCAGTCATTTATTTCTAACCCAGATTCTGTACATGGGATTCAAAGTAGACTGGTTAATGTATATAATTCATAATTGACAAATATGCAGTAAATGTACATTAATTTCAAATTTGCTAGTTCAACTTTTATGATGATCCCAACCCTTTCACCATTTGTAAAAGGAAAGTTTCCTGGAGGGTTTCATTAATCGGGCCCTTTAACATACTGCCGCTGGGAGTTTGGATTGGTACCATCTCCTTGAAAAGTAGGTTGGGAATATCAATAGCATTAAAGAAGTGGGACCTGATAACCTTATTTTGAGGAGGCTTTCCTAGTAAATATTTTAATCAAAAACGTAGGTAAAGATTTTCACATTATCGTGTTCGGTGCAACCATTTTTACAATGACTGAGAAGTTGAAGCCACTGAAATGTCAAACAATAGTAGAGGCTGTTTTAGTAAGTTATGGCACATCCACGTTGTGACTGTCAATAAAATAATGTGTTTAAATAATTTTCAAAGCTGGGGAAAGCTTATGATACAAATATTAGGTGAAGTAAGAAGAATGCAGCATTATACATCAGAAAGACTTTGATGTTGCAAAAATTATACGATCACAGAAAATATTTGGAAAGAAATATACCCAAAGGCTTATATTTGTTTGGGAGAGTTCATGGGTAGCTTTGACTTCTTGCTTTCCGATTTTTCAGTCTCCACTTTGTCAACTTCCGCGCCAGCCATTCCCTGACAACAAAAATTTAACAAATGAATACTATGTGCCTGGCACTGGTGGAAAACCATATGTGTTAATTCACCTTATCCTGACCACGCTCAGCCTGACACATACTAAATGCTCAAAACATGAGTATTGATCAACATGTTAGAGTATGCATCATTACTGTCCTTCCTTTGAAGAAATGAGAAAACTGAGGCAGAGTTTAGGTTAATGATATACAGCAAATAAGTGATGAACTTGGGCTTCATAGCCAAGCAGCCCCGTCCAAGAGCCCACACTTTGAAAAATGTGGTGGTCAAAGAAGTTACACAGAGGTTACCAGATTGGGCCATATGTGAGTATCATTTGGAGAGCTTGTTACTACTGCAGATGTTGGGGTCTGCCACAGAACTTCCGATGAATGGGTCTAGAATGGATTGTGATAATCTGTATATTAACTAGTCCCTTCAAGTGGTTGGGAATCAGGCAATCTGTAGGACTAACATCTGAAACCAAGAGCACTGGGTTGGGACTCGGACAGATGCAGGTTTGAGCCCTGGACAGTTACTGTGTGATGGGGCAGATTGCATAAATTTTCTAACTTGGGATTTCTCACCTGTAAAATGGTGATAATAATAAACTCTCCTAGAGAAAGTATGAGGATTCAATGAAAAAATTATAATTGCTTACTTAGCACAGTGCCTCGCAAGTAGTAGTTAATAAATGAATTATCATAGAAGCAGATGCCCCATTTATTTAAATTATTTATTGTTAAAACAAAAATATTTATTGTTAATGATAAATTTTTTTATTGAGGTATAGTTAATGTACAATATTATGTAAGTTAAAGGTACACAACATAGTGATTCACAATTTTTAAAGCTTATACTCCATTTATATTATTATAAATATTGGCTATATTCCCTGGGTTATATAATATATCCTTGTAGCTTATTTATTTTATACATAATAATTTGTACCTCTTAATCCCCTACCCCTATCCTGCCCCTCTCCACTTCCCTCTCCCCACCGGTAACCACTAGTTTGTTCTCTATATCTGTGAATCTGTTTCTTTTTTGTTATATTCATTAGTTTGTTTTATTTTTTAGGTTCCACATATAAGTGATATCATACAGTATTTGTCTTTCTCTGACTTATTCCACTTACCATAATATCCTTCAAGTCCCTCCGTGCTGTTGCAAATGGCAAAATTTCATTCCCTTTTATGGCTGAGTAATATTCTGTTGTGTATGTTGATGGACATTTAGGTTGCCTTCATATCCTGGCAACTGTAAACAATGACACCATGAACATTGGGATGCATATATTTTTTCAAATTAGTGTTTTTGTTTTTTCAAATATATACCCAGGTGTGGAATTGCTTGATCATATGGAAATTCTATTCTTAGTTTTTTGAGAATCCTCCATACTGCCTCCCATGGTGGCTATACCAATCTACATTCCCACCAACAATATATACAAGTTTTCTCTTCTTCACGTCCTCACTAACACCTGATGATTAACGATATCGATGATTTTTCATGTGTCTGTCAGCCATCCACCTGTTCCCCCTGGAAAAATGTCCATCCAGGTCCTCTGCCCATTCCTTAATCAGGCTGTCTTTTTGCCCTTTAATTGTATGAGCTGTCTATTTATATATTTTGGATAGTAACCCCTTCTCAGTCATATCACTTGCAAATATTTTCTCCCATTCAGTAGGTTGTCTTTTCATTTTGTCCCTGGTTTCCTTTGCTGTGCAAAAGCTTTTAAGTTTAATTAGGTCCCATTTGTTTATTTTTGCTTTTGTTTCCTTTGCTTTAAGATTATTGAAGAGAATAATATTGCTATGATTTATGACTAAGAGTGTTCCACTTATGTTTTCTTCTAGGAATTTTATGGTTTCAGGTCCTACATTTAGGTCTTTAATCCATTTTGAATTTATTTCTGTATATGGTGTTAGAGAATGTTTAACATTCTTTTACATGTAGTTGTCCAGTTTTCCCAGCACCACTTATTGAAGAGACTGTCTTTTCTCTGTTGTGTATTCTCTCCTTCTTTGTGGCAGATTAATTGACCGTAAGTGTGTGCTCTTATTTCTGGGCTCTCTATTCTGTTCCATTGATCTGTGTGTCTGTTTTTGTGCCAGTACCATACTGATTACTGTAGCTTTGTAATATAGTCCGAAGCCAGGGAGCATCATTCCTCTAGCTCTGTTCTTTCTTAAGTTTGTTTTGTCTATTTGAAGTCTTTTGTGTTTCCATACCAATTTTAAAATAATTTGTTCTAGTTCTGTGAAAAATGCCCTTGGTATTTTGACAGGGATTGCATTGAATCTGTAGATTGTCTTAGGTAGTATGGTCATTTTAACAATATTAACTCTTGCAATCCATGAACATGGTATATCTTTCCATCTGTTTGTGTCATCTTCAATTTTTTTCATCAGTGTCTTATAATTTTCCAAGTACAGGTCTTTTACCTCTTTTATTATTAATCAATACTAATTAACATTATTAGTAATAAAATATTGTTCATTTACTATAGACATAGCTCATTTTATTGCTCTTCACTTAATTGCACTTCTCAGCTACTGCATTTTTTTATGAATTGAAAGTTGTGGCAGCCCTATGTCTAGCATATCTATCCCAGTCATTTTTCCAATACCATCTGCTCACTTCATGTCTCTGTGTCACATTTTGGTAGTTGTCATGATATTTCAAACTTGTTCGTTATTATTATATTTGTTATGGTGATCTGTGATCAATGATCTTTGATGTTACTATTTTAATTGTTTTGTCATTTTTTAGAAATAATTTTTTATTAAAGTATGTATTCTCTTTAGACAAAAAGCTATTGCACACTTAATAGACTACAGTATGGTGTAAACATAACTTTTATATGCACTGGGAAGCCAAAGAATTTATGTGACTTGCTTTATTGCAATATTTGCTTTACCATGGTGGTCTAGAACAGACCCCACAATCTCTGAGGTCTGCCTATATGTTAATTTATCATTATTGTCATTATGATTAGTGTTATTTTTACCATTGTGAAAGCCAGATATTGGCTCCAAATTGTGGAGCAGGATTCCTATAACAGTGACCTGACCTAGCTTGGCTCCCAGGGAGCACCCCAGAAAACTCAGGCTGCAGCAGAAATAACAGAGAAGGCTACCACTTGTTTACTTACAGCCCATGTAGCAGGCAGCCAGCACAGCCTCAGCATTATCAATATGGGTTTTGAAATCATCCAAGGCCAATAGCCCAAATTAATAGCCTCGGGGTGGCTCCAGAGCAATTGAGAAAGAAAATCCATAATGTCACTAAAGATGCCAGCAGCTGTTCAGGGAGAGAGGTCTATATTAATTAAGAGCTGTGAACACTAAAAACTGGTGCACTCAGGAGAAAGAGAGAGAGGTATAATCAACCAAACCCAAGAATCCCACAAGGCAATCCAGGTTAGGAAGCAAAGGGAGCCGCCGCTGGAGAGACTGGGCTGGAAGCAGCCCTGCCACACATGGCACCACCTCCAGGGAGTCAGACGTGTTCTACTACCAGTCCTGCATCCCGTTACTCACAGCAGCCTCTAGGGTAAGCCTGGCCTTTTAGCATCAGCTATAAACTTTAGGGAGGTTCAGCTTTGGGATGTGCGTAAAACTCTTTGGTCATTTCTTTCTGCAACAAAATCATTCAGCTCCAGTGGCCTCCTTTCTCGCGGTCCCTCCTGGGTACTTTGCAAGGCAGGGGACTCAGTGTGAAAGGAGATGGGCTGAGGATGTTAAAGCAATGGTTCTTACCCTTCAGCAGCCTCTCTCAAATGTTTTGCACATAAGGGGGTTGGTGCCTAAGAACACTTCCCAACTCAGGTGAGAAAAGAACATGTACTTAGGAGAAGCTGTGGTGTCCAGAGCACACAATGATCAATGCATTTACACTGAAGGAGTGTGGTTTGAAACCAGGGGTCTTGGATTTGAGATCCACTTTGTCATTTCCTACTTGAATTAAATTAGGTAAGTCCCTCGACCTTGCTGCATTTCTCATTTGTAAAATGAGATAAATACCACCTACTTTGCAGAGCTAATGTAAGATTCCTTAAGCTAATGTATATTACACATATTATTCACATTTTAATTATATTTTCTTTCTAAGTACATTTAGTGACGTAGCTTTAAATACTATCAGTACTCTAAAGATGAGACACTTTTATTTCTTGCCAGGACCTCTCTTCTAAACCACAGACTATAAATAACATTGTCTACTCAACACCTCCTTTTTGATATCTGATAGGCATCTCAAAGTTAACACGTCCAAAACTGAGATCTCACATTCCATTCCCCATCACTGATGGCTCAGGCCAGAAATCTTGGATGATCTTTTCTTCTCCTACTTTTCACAGCCAGTCCGTTGGCAAATCCTATTGGTTCTGTCTTCAAAATACATCTAGAGCTGACTCCTTTTTATCACCTCCATCACCACCAGTCTGGGCCATGACACCTTCATTTCTCATGCGGATCATCACCATCACTTCTTAACCGGAAACCCTGTTTCTGCCTGGTAACACCTCCCAGCCTGCGAAAGTCTCTTCCCAGCATAGCAGCCAGGAGGAGCCTGTTAAAATGTCAGATCATGTGACCACCCTGTTCAAAACCTTCAGGTCGTTTCCCATATGCAAGTAAAGGCAAAGTCCTTGCTTTGCCCTACAAAGCATCAGGTGATCTCCCTGCTTCCCGTGCCATCACTTCCCTGGCATCATCCTCTTCTCCCATCTGTTCACTCTGCCTCCTTTATCTTCCTTGCATATGATAAGCAAACTTCAACCTCAGGGCTTTTGCACTTGCTGAAATACTTCCTGGAATGTTCTTTCCTTGGGTAAGTATGTAGGTTAGCCCTTCACTACTTTCAAATTTTTGCCCAAATATATCAGAGAGATAGCCTTTTCCCCGACCCCCTGTTAAAATAGCACCTGGCCTGGCTCTCCTGCTTTCTTTTTGCACTTACCTGCTTGCTTTTTTCCATGGCATTTATCACTGTTAGACATATATTTAATTATCATATCACCTCCCAACTAGAATATGAGGTCCATGAAAGAGTTATGTTTTCTTCCCCACTGTAATCCTGTTTTGTTCCCCACTGTAATCCCCAAAACCCAGAACAGGATCTAGTTGATAATCAATATATAAAGCAAAATCAATGAATGCAGGAATGAATGATTCTTACCAGTTGAGTTGTTTTATCCATGAAGTCTTTGGGGAAGTTATTACAAATCCAGAAGCACTAAGGATATATATATTGTGTGTTTGTTTTATATGTTTGCTTGTTTTATGTTTATTCTTGCTTGTTTACCTAGTCACATGGAGGGAGGTCAAGATGAGGGCAGAGAAGTACAGGGCTCCTTGTCAGTGTACTCGGGTGGGGAGCCTTAGCACAGCTCTTGAAAGGAAAGTCGTATGACGCTCATCCAGAGTAAGGAGGAAAACCAGCAATTTTTTGGCCAGGGCCGTGCCTGGAGAGGACTGGGGAACCCGCCTGTACCACTCACCAGGGGACTTGCTCTGGACCCAGAGGACTCTCTGAGCAGTGCCACACTCAGATGCCCTCATTAGGCTGCCAAAGGTGACCTGGGAAGAGGGACTCCACCTCATACCCCTGCAAACTGTGCACACAGACTTCATTTCTGCAAGTGAAGCTGTGTTATCTCCAGCAAATTGCCTCTTTAGGACTTGAACATTTATCTGTCAAGTGAAGGTAACAAATTATAATAAAGTTAGTCTTAGATGGAGGTAACGCATGTAAAGGGCCTAGATTTAGGTCGGTCACATAATACATGCTCAATGTGTTTATTATTTATCGGATCATTTCCATTAAAAAGAACCCCCAATGCTTTGACATCTGAATTGGCTCCCAGAATTTCCTTGTGAGACATAATTTAGATTCATGACTCAATCAAATGCCCTTTTTTTGAAATTCTGACCTATAAAAAAGATGATAGTTACAATTCTAAATTATCTCACAAGAAAAATTGAAATATATATGTATATATGCAAATATATACACATAAATATACTACACACACACACACACACACACACACATCTCTCTGTTTTCTCAAGATCTCCACTAGTTGCCTCAATAGAACCCTAAATAAATATACCCAAAACTACATCCTGTCTAAAAAGGGAGCTGTACATGGTGATTAAGATCCTGAGCTCTGGTCCTGTGATCCAGGGACAACTTCCCCGGGAGAACAGACGGCGCGCCTCAGGCTAGTGTAACGTCCCTCTGGCCTCTGCCGCCGCAGGCCCGCCCCGCATCCGCACCCCTCCCTTCCCCTGGCCTGAGTGAGCCAGAGCCCCCGAGTCAGCTGCTCCTTTAACCCCGTCCTGTCTGAGTGAAGAACAGACTAAGGAGACAAAAGACCTGTATGCAGAAAATTATAAGACACTGATGAAAGAAATTAAAGATGATACAAATAGATGGAGAGATATACCATGTTCTTGGATTGGAAGAATCAACATTGTGAAAATGACTCTACTACCCAGAGCAATCTACAGATTCAATGCAATCCCTATCAAACCAGCGCTGGCATTTTTCACAGAACTAGAACAAAAAATGTCACAATTTGTATGGAAACACAAGAGACCCCGAATAGCCAAAGCAATCTTGAGAATGAAGAACAGAGCTGGAGGAATCAGGCTCCCTGACTTCAGACTCTACTACAAAGCTACAGTAATCATGACAGTATGGTACTGGCACAAAAACAGAAATATAGATCAATGGAGCAGGATAGAAAGCTCAGAAATAAACTTGCACACATATGGTCACCTTATCTTTGACAAAGGAGTCAGGAATGTACAGTGGAGAAAGGACAGCCTCTTCAATAAGTGGTGCTGGGAAAACTGGACAGGTACATGTAAAAGAATGAAATTAGAACACTCCCTAACACCATACACAAAAATAAGCTCAAAATGGATTAAAGACCTAAATATAAGGCCAGACACCATCAAACTCTTAGAGGAAAACATAGGCAGAACACTCTATGACATAAATCACAGCAAGATCCTTTCTGACCCACCTCCTAGAGAAATGGAAATAAAAACAAAAATAAACAAATGGGACCTAATGGAACTTCAAAACTTTTCACAGCAAAGGAAACCATAAACAAGACCAAAAGACAACCCTCAGAATGGGAGAAAATATTTGCAAATGAAGCAACTGACAAAGGATTAATCTCCAAAATTTATAAGCAGCTCATACAGCTCAATAACAAATAAACAACCCAATCCAGAAATGGGCAGAAGACCTAAATAGACATTTCTCCAAACAAGATATACAGACTGCCAACGAACACATGAAAGAATGCTCAACATCATTAATCATTAGAGAAATGCATATCAAGACTAGAATGAGATATCATCTCACACCGGTCAGAATGGCCATTATCAAAAAATCTAGAAACAATAAATGCTGCAGAGGGTGTGGAGAAAAGGGAACACTTTTGCACTGCTGGTGGGAATGTGAATTGGTTCAGCCACTACGGAGAACAGTATGGAGGTTCCTTAAAAAACTAAAAATAGAACTACCATATGACCCAGCAATCCCACTACTGAGCATATACCCTGAGAAAACCGTAATTCAAAAAGGGTCATGTACCAAAATGTTAATTGCAGCTCTATTTACAATAGCCTGGAGATGGAAACAACCTAAGTGTCCATCATCGGATGAATGGATACAGAAGATGTGGCACGTATATACAATGGACTATTACTCAGCCATAAAAAGGAATGAAACGGAGTTATTTATAGTGAGGTGGATGGACCTAGACTCTGTCATACAGAGCGAAGTAAGTCAGAAAGAGAAAGACAAATACCGTATGCTAAGACATATATATGGAATCAAAGAAAAAAAATGTCATGAAGAACTGAGGGGTAAGATGGGAATAAAGGCACAGACCTACTAGAGAATGGACTTGAGAATATGGGGAGGGGGAAGGGTAAGCTGTGACAAAGTGAGAGAGTGGCAGGGTCATATATACACTACCAAACGTAAAATAGATAGCTATTGGGAAGCAGCCGCATAGCACTGGGAGATCAGCTCGGTGCCTTGTGACCACCTGGATGGGTGGGAGGGAGGGAGACTCAAGAGGGAGGAGATATGGGAACATATGTATATGTATAACTGATTCACTTTGTTATAAAGCAGAAACTAACACACCATTGTAAAGCAATTATACCCCAATAAAGATGTAAAAAGAGAACAAAAAGCCAACAACAACAATAAAGAGATCCTGAGCTCTGAGAGCTTAAACAACTTGCCCTGTATCACATGGCTGGCCACACAGAATTTAATTTCCATATCTGGAAAATGTGGTAACAATAATGTGTGAGACTGGCTACCTAATTTGTGTAACCTAGTGCAGAGTGAAGTTTAAAGACCATTGTTCAAAGAGCAGGATAAAGCCATTAACGGTACTAAGATATAGAGCTTTCTTCTGCAGTCTGTCTCTTAAATTGTCATGGTATTATTTTGTGTGTTTTTGTTTTTTGTTTTTGCTATTTCCTGTCATGCTCCCTCAGGGGTGGAAATCCTCATGCAGACTCCACAGGTGGCCTAGGGTCACACCCTGTGAGGGCAGGTGACAGCAGGTCAGTCAGCTGCCAGACCAAGGCAACATGTCCCAGTCAATCTCCTGTCTCTGGGCCTGCCCACCCAGTCCCGGGCCAGTGGTGACCTCCAAGAGTTTTCATTCTCTGTGCTAGAATGTGCTTGGTGCCTGGACTGGGGTAGGTGAAGGGCTCATCCCTGAAAAGTCACCCGCGAAACACCCCGTGGTGCTGCCAGCCCTGGACAGCGGGCAGGGATGGCCAACACGTGTCTGAGCTCCATCCTATACTCTTGTGGAGGGGAGGGGCCTGCTGCGGGCACAGGACGATGATGGAAAGCAAGCCTTCTCAGGCCGACATGACTCCATCATTCCCCGGGGGAAAGAGTGGCTGTGGTCATGGGGCAGGGATGGAGTGGGGAGGTCTGGTAGGACCCAGGGTGCCAGGGTACTGGGAGCAGACAGCTGAGAACCCATCTGAGAGGGGCAGAGAGGGCAAAGGAGGCAGGACTAAGCCCCGGGCAGTCTCCATTGTTCCAGCCACATCTTCAGTCATGCAATGATCAAATTATTAGGAATTTCAAAACAGACAACACAGAGCGTTAAAACCCCGGTGCAGGGCTCTTCCGCGTGCCAGGCACTTGCTGACTGAGCTGGTCCTTTGCAACATGCCCACAAAACCAGCCCTTAATCCCAGCCACATAGAGTGAGGCAAAGTGAGTTCGCATACATCAAGCGCAACGCCTGCCAAATAGTGTTCTCAGTACAAACCAGTCGCTGAGGTTACCTTCCGATAGCCCCTGGTCCTGCTCTTCTACCTGGGACCTGTTCTCGTAAGAGGGTATCTTTTAAAAATGCAAATCCAGTCATGTTGTTCCTTCATTTGAAATGCTGAAGTTACTTCTCTTTGCTCTGATAAGAAAGTTCAAATTCTTCACGTGGTCTGTGAATCCCTGGCACAGTCTTCCTAAGTCACCCCCCACCCCCTCACCTCAGGCCCTTTCCTCCCCCCTCACTGTCCTCTAAGCGTGCTACTCTTCATTCTGAGGGTCAGGCTTTTTCCCCCTTAGGCTCTTGGCCACAAGGGAAGGGAGGAGTTCCAGGCAGAGGGAACGGCCTGTGTGAAGCCTTACTCATTTTTAGGTTTGAAAATATCACTTCCTCAGGGAGGTTTGCTTTGAGCTTTCTGGCTAGCTAAAACAACCCCGCCCCATGATGTGCTCTCATAATACCCTGTATTTTTTCTTTATAGAACTTCTAACACTTCTAAGTAGAATAAACTATCAAAAGATTATTTATTGAATGTGTCTCTTTCTAATTGAACTGTGAGCATCTTGCAGGCAAGTTCCATAATTCTCTTGTTCACTGCTACATTCCAGTCCCTAGTTGAGGACCAGACATGTAGATTCTCTGTAAATATTTGCTGAAGTACTTAACATCTAGTGCTTAACTAAGATGGCCTGAGGTTATTATTTGGTAAAGAATGCTCTTTATATAGGTGAATCCTGGTTAGGTTTTAGAAGGAAGATAATCTTAGGTTTCTTTTGATTCTTGCTTGCTCTCCTGGACCTTCTGGATATCACCTCTTTTGGTCTAAAAACCTTGTCTTCAGCTATTTCCCAGTACCCTTTCCTGCTGTTCCCCTGTATTATCTTTCCTCAGCAAAAGATATGTGCATATTTCTTCTCCATAGTCTTTGATTCTCAACTTCTTCCCCCTGTCATTTGTGCAGTCCCTGACCCCTCCTTATATATTCAGTTGTTACTGTCTTTACATCAACATTTTCTATAATTTTCCTGTAAGCTGTCTCATATTATTTCAAGGTGGGAAGGGTACTGTGATGCAGCTTGCAGAAGAATCTCTGCAGAAGGAAATGGTCTCATAAATAAATATACTGTTTTTTAAATAACCTTGTCATATAAGCAATGATGAATTAACTTGTGAGTTTCAGCTGTCTGTATTACACAGTTTGATAATCACAGAATAGGTGCAGAAAGCAGGGCCCAGGGTACATAGCCACTGAGTTTCAGGAGTATTTTTTTTTTTTTTTTTTTTTTTTTGGACCCATTTGCGGTACGCGGGGCTCTCACTGTTGTAGCCTCTCCCATTGCGGAGCACCGGCTCCTGACACGCAGGCTCAGCGGCCATGGCTCACGGGCCCAGCCGCTCTGCGGCATGTGGGATCCTCCTGGACTGGGGCACGAACCCGTGTCCCCTGCATCGGCAGGCAGACTCTCAACCACTGTGCCACCAGGGAAGCCCTCAGGAGTATTTTGAGATGGTCCAGGATATATTTGTCATTGTCTACATCCTAATAAGACTGAGCTTCCTTTTCAACTCTCATTTTATCACTGCCTATAATAAAGGGGTGGATTAATTTCATCCGTAAACACAGATATGATAGTTTTATCCTGTGGCTATGAATGGTGCTTTAAAGAGTCAAAATGATAAACCAGTGTAGTAATTTACCATAATTACAGCCATGAAATATTACGTAGAATTAGTCATGGCAGTAACACATGGCTCAGGAAGTTCTAGTGAAATCTGTGAAGTGAGAGAGAACAAAAGGGAGGAAACAAGGTATGAGGACAGGCAAAGTTTGTAGCCAGTAATCCAGACAGTTGGGGAAAATAAATGCAAGCTGGAGGACTCCAGGAAAGATCTGTCCTGGGAGGAGATGCCCTTGTTTTCTCTGGAAAGCCCGCCAAGTTTAGGAGACTTGCCACAGTTTAATTAAAGTCTGCAGCTGGTGTGAAAGCAAAGGAGAAAAGAAATTAGGGCAGTGCAAAAACTAATGAAAGTCTCATTTTAAACTTTTTTCTCTATTATGAAAGAAATGTGACTTGTCAGCTGTGGCCCCATTCACCGTGACAAAGCCCTCAGGGAAGGAACGTTCTGGACAGCAAAGAGAAAAGACCTGTAGTCAGGTCTCTTTGGATTTGATTGCCACTGCCTTTTTCAGTAAAAACTCATCAAAATCCTTGTTTGTTTTTTAAAAAACAAATTGGTAAAAGAGAGCAGTACAGATTGAACAGCTTTTAACGACAGGAACTTTGAAATGAAGAACTGACCTTTGCAATCAGAGCTGGATTCACATTCAGACTTTATCACCTGTATTAGTCAGAGTCTTCAGAGAAACAGTACCAATAGGATACATCCTATTATGGGAGCTTATGAGTCCAAAACCCATATGGTAAGCCAGCAGGCTGGAAATTCAGGGAAGAGGTGACCTAGTCTTGAGTCCAAATTCCACAGGGCAGGCCAGGCAAGCTGGAAACTCAAGCAGGTTTTTTCTTTTCCCCTTAAATTGCTTTATTTTTAAAAATTTTCATTTCATGTTGGAGTATAGTTGATTTACAATGTTGTGTTAGTTACAGGTGTACAGCAAAGTGATTCAGCTATACATACACATCTATCCATTCTTTTTCAAATTCTTTTCCCATTTTGGTGATTACAGAATATTGAGCAGAGTTCCCTGTGCTATATAGTAGGTCCTTGTTGGTAATCTGTTTTAAATATAATAGTGTGTATATGTCAATCCCAAACTTATAGTTACCCAAGGGGAAAGGTGGGGGAGAGAGATACATTGGGAGTTTGGGATTGACATCAAGCAGAGTTTCTATGTTACTGTCTTGTGGCTGAAACCCTTCTCCTTTAGGAAACCTCCATCTTTGCCTTAGCCTTCAACTGATTGGATAAGGCCCAGCCACATGACGGAGAGTAAACTGCTTCATTGAAAACCTACTGACGTGGATGGTAATACCTCCACAGCAACAACAGCTAGACTGACGTTATACCAAACAAATGGGCAGCATGACCTAGCTAAGTTGACACATGAAATTGACTATCAAACCAACTAATGTTAAGAATAATATGTTAGTTAATGTTTCTGTAACACTTCCTTTTGGCCAGGCACAATGAACTCATTTAATTCTCACAACGACCCTATGATCTGGGTAATATTATTATTCTCATCTTATGGATGAGATAACTAAGATAAAGGGAAAGTTAAATATCTTCCCAAGTTCACAGATGATAAGAGGCAGAGCTGGGATTTGAACTCACATAACCTAACTCCAGAATTTGGGTTCTTAGGTACCACAATATGTTGAATTCTGGCGATTGAATGAAGTTCCCCGACCTTTGTTCCTTTATGGGAAAACACATATAATAGCAGATAATGTGTGGTTTTAGGGGAAGATTAAATTAGAAAATGCATGTGAAGATCTAACCATAATACCTAATAGATAGTAGGTTCTCCATAAGACTTAGCTCTCTTCCCCGACCTTAAAATTAATTGCTTTTATATTGTGTCTTAAGTTTAGAAATCCCTTCATTCTAGAGAGCCTCACTAAAACATTGAGGTCTTAATTTTTGTAATTATTGACTTACTATTAATTTCTCTAGGTAATCCCCAAGTTTCATTTGGGCTAGAGCCTGTGTTACCCCATGCGGATCTTCAGCACTAAACTCAACACTTGGCATATTGTAAGGTCTTCAATTTATGCACTAAATCAGTAAACAGATTTAGAAATTAATGCCTTTTATTGTCAGTTGATAGACAAGAAACTGAGGCACAAAGTGGTTAAATGACTTGCTCAAGGTATATGCAATCTATAGACTGGTATATCCAGGTCTCCAGAATTTCATTGTTTTTATTTGTTTGTTTCCTTCCAAAAGGCAGTGTTGGATGTAAGCAGAGGCATAGGCAATCTTAAGGTTCATCACCTCCCTGCCCAGTTGAAGTGTGAGAAACTTTAAATAACCTCCATGCCTGCTTTGGGTCACGATCAGTATCTGAGAGTTGTTGACTCCAAGAGCCCTCATTTGGAGTGGGCTTCTTCTCATCAGGCAGATGAATAGCTTTAGAACTCAGTAATTAAGGGGTCAACGATTCACGCAAAGCGTTCCACATTTTTTTTTTTTTTTTGCGGCCTCTAATAAGTTTATTGTGTCTTCGAGACACTACAATGTAGACTCCTCTCCCAGAGAAGAGTCTTTCAGAGACAAGGGACCGTTATCCAGATGAGTTGTTCATTTGTCATTTTCATAGGCAGCTGGATTCTTCCTCTTGGATTTCTCAAACTCCTGTGTTCCCCACGTGTAGACAAAATAAAACACTACAAGTGGCGGCACGACGCAAAGGGTGCGCGCCTGAGTGCGGTGCAGCGTGTTGGGCATGCCCTTGCTGAAGCAGTGCGGGAAGGCGCGCTGCTCCAAGGGCGACAAGCTGTCGGTGATCACAGGCCGCGCCCGCATCAGATGCCCAGACTCGTGGCCCATGGTCGCTGCGGCGCCGAGGTCGCCTCTCCCTCTGCAGCGCAGGATCCACCGGCCTCCCATTCCACATTTAGACACAGATAACACGCACTTCAAAAAAGAGAAAAAACCCTCACCTTTAACCAACTTTTATTCCTCTTGCTCTCTCACTTTCCTGGAAACTGATGAGACGTACCTCTGTAACTTAAGCCTAATGACAAAGTGCAAAGTCATTGCCTACTTTTATTGAATTGTCTTCTGCTTTATGGACTAATCCAAGGAATGACGCACTGCTACACAAACCCATGTGCTCATCCCCATTCAGCCCAGCTTTCTCCTGCCTAGGATTCGCTGTCTTTGCTGTAGGAGACTGATCGTGGACTTGAAACACAACCACGGGACCAGTTCTGCCTTGGCCATTTATACTCTGAGTGGCCTCAAGTAAATGACTGAACCTGTCTCTGCCTTGCTTTCCTGACATAGAAAATGTGGGTGATAATTTCTACTCTAACTTCTTCATGGATAAGTGAGATTTCAATTAGGTAATTTATTTAAGAGTCCTTTGAATAAAATAATAAAACATATAAATAAAAAACAAAGTGTATAGACATAAGCTATTATTATTGTCGCCAAGGGTTTTTTGAAAGGAAAATGCATCCTACTCGGTATTTGTTTCCTTTACGCTGTGACTTCAAAGTCCAGATGTTAAGTAGGGGTAAATAGATGACCAGCTCACATTCTTCCAGGCATTACCACCTTCTCATCATTCTGAATTTCCTCAGAATGCCAACGTTCCAGTCACCCTGTGTTTCCTGATCTCCTATAGATTCTTGGTTCCTATTATTTATACTTTCTTTTCAACACCTCAAATCAAAACTTTATTGTTTTCCGAGAAGTCCTCCTGTTTCCGGTCTCTCCTAGACTGATCTTCATAATGGCTTTCCACTGCCTGGAGAAAATTCCAAATCCCTTAGAACTCTGCAATTTGGAACTGTCAAGACATCACTGCTTTATGTTTCCAGGTTCCATAAGGAACCCCTCTGCCCCGCCCCCATCCACAAATCTGCTCGTTTTACTATTCCTTTGGGACTTCAGTGAGGCTTATTAGAGTCCTTCACAAAATCCTTCCTTCCTTAGCCTACAAACCATTCAGTACACTGGGGTCTTACACGTGCTATGAAAACTCTAGGATTATCATTTCTCTCCCTCTCCTGAAAACTTCTGTCAGACCACACTGTCCTTAGACCAGTATCCCTGAGAGGATTGTTAAGGTCCTTTATAACGTTCTTAGCTTATGCACTTCACCCCACACTTCTTCCCCAAACAAATCATTTCTTATCAAACTTCAACACCCCTTTGTTTCCTGACACTGCTCCCTGACCAATCTCTTTTCCTGGTTCAATTTCTCTTCCTGCCCCTTCTCGGCTTATCAGATTCTCAGCAGTCTTTATAAAAACAGCTCATGTAAAAATCTCCTCACAAACCTTGCTCTGTTGCTGCATGTTTTCCTTCACCGACCTCCAAGAATACAGAGGAGGTAGGATGGTTTAGGTATCTAGGTATTCTAGAAATAGAATTGCATTTGGGGTCACACAGAGCTGTGGTTGGAATCCCAGTTTGGCTTTTAATATTGGTGAGTCCTTGGGAAATTTTCATAACGCCTTGAGCTTCCTTTTCCTTATCTGTAAAATAGAAGTATTAATTGTAACCTTACTTTGATTGTAGTGATAGAATGAGGCAATTTATATAAAACATCTGCAACATAATAGTTATTCCATAAGTGGTAGCTACTTTCATTATGAGTACTGCCTCTGTCGCCCATTTGGCATCTACCATATGCCACCTTGTGTTATTGTTCAGCTACTTTATGAGTTTATATGTCTCCTCTAAATATGGTTTTCATAAACGTGCTGTGTATTACACTTATTTTGAACGTCCCAGAGTGGTAAGCCCAGTGATGGTATCCCCACATTTATTAGAAACCTAAGAAGCCCATCTCTTGAAAAATTCATTTCAATCGTATGTCTTGCAAGTTTAAGTACAACACTTATAAAGTGTCGGTAAGTAGAAGTCCTTTAGGGTTAGTTTGGCATGTTCATTGAGCATTGCTTTATAGTCCTATCCTGTTGTCTGTATGTCATCAGTTGAAACTTAGGAAGGGACTCAGACCATCTCTGAGGGTGATGATAGATCATTGAGTCCCCTCACCTCAACCACACTGAAGCAGTTTATAATTTACATATGTACTGAGCACATTGAGGGATTCATAATCACTCTGAAGTCTGAGAGCCCTTGATATAGAGGTAGCTGAGCAGCTTTGAGCCACACTATACCTCTCTGAACCATAATTTATTTTTTAAATATAAATTATCATAATTCTTTCTCATAGAGCTTGTATAAAAAAGAAGCTCTTAACCCATTGTCTGGTATGTGGTAGTTGCCTAAAAGCCATAGCTGTTATTATCCTTGTTAGATTGGAGGCTGTGACGATTGTGACCCAAGGAAGATGACTCAAAGACTTTACCAGCTAGATCCTTCTCAAAGACTAGTCTAGGACCAGAACCATGGGTGTCCTCTGAGAGCTTATTAGAAATGCAGAGTCTTAGGCTCTATGACTTAACAACTGAATTCAAATCTGCGTTTTGACAAGAGATCCAATGGCGCATTAAAGTTTGGGAAGCAGTGGTCTAGATCAGATTCTGAATCAGTAGGTCTAGGAAGGGACCCAGCCCTCCGCATTTCTGACAAGCTCCCAGTGCTAGTACCAGTGCTATTCACCACATACGACGCTATGAGTTACCAGGTTGGATCGCTGATCCCAAACTTGGCTACACACTAGAACCAACTTGGGAGGGGGCTTCAGAAATATGGATGATTAGTTTTCACTCTCAGAGGTTTCATTGGAATGGGATGCAGCCTCAGCCTCCAAACTTGTAAAATGAACTCGTTTATTCTAATATACAGAGAAGTTTGAGAACTGCTGCTGTGGATTAATTTGGTTGGGAACTTTTTTTTCGTGCATTAATCAAAAGCAGCATTTCAGCCAAGATATTGCATAAATCAAAAAAATTTAAAAATCCATCACTGAGATTTCACTAGGAATATTTCTGACAGAAAAAAAAAAGTAAACATATATATGTACAAACACAAAGACATATAGACCAATTTAAATCCTTTTAACTCCTGTCTTGATTCTTGCGTGACAATAACAAAACAAAGTTGAAAGCCTGTGAGAGATTGTTCCAAGGTAGAGTTAGGGTGTGGCTTGAGTTGAAGGATTTTGGAAGGAAGCGTCACAGAACACTTGAAACATTAGGGAATTTGTTCACTGAGTTTCTGCCAGATTTTCACTTGTCAGTACATCAGAATTAAGGTTGAGCCAGATAAATTGTTAACAACGTCAAATTTGATTGTTTCAACATGTTCTAAATCATGGCTGCCAGGGTGAATCTTGCTGGCTTTTGCATCTTCCTCCCTAAACCTCAAAAGAATGATAGATGGACATATTCTTTTCAAAGCGTAAATGATACCTTTATTTAGAAACAAGTGACACTTTAGTGGGTGGGCTTGTGTGAAAATATTCCACCTACTGGTAAGACCCGTGAAAAATCGTATCGGGAGTTTCGTCTTTAAAAAAGATTGTAGCATCTCATCAGGATGGATATTTGTCCAATTTTAAGCAAAAGCGATATATTTTAAAGAAATTTGTTAGATCATACACCATTACTCTAAAAAATTCAGTGGTTGATAATACTCCAGATACGCCCCTCGTGCTAAAAAACAAAGAAACCCTGAAGTTAAAAGTAAATCCCCAAATTTTGGTTATTCACATTAAATAATAATATACCAAAAGGCAACTTGGAATATACCTAGTATGTTTTCACTTTTTAATAACTTCACTGATGCTCAACTTTACAGGGAAAAAAAATTACCAAATAAGTTGTACCCATTCATTCAAAAATATTCATTGAATGTCTACTACGTGCTGGACATTTTTTAAAGACCTTAAAATAACACTCTCTTCTATGCACTTAAACTTCCTCATGCAAAATGATTTCATTATGGGTAAAAGGTGATGTTAATAATGATGAAGATTTGTTGAGACCTGAAATGTGCCAGGCACTGTGCTTGGTCCTTTATGGCCATCATCTCTTCAGTGGTCATGGCAACCGTGTGGGGATGGAACTAATATTATCCAAGCCTTAGGATGAGACAACTAAGGAAGAACTAAGGGACTAGAAAAATAGTAAGCAGCGGGGCCAGAATTTGAAATCTGACAGTGTGAATCTGAACCCAACTTCTTAATCATGATGGACGAAGCAAGTATATCTTAATTGTACTGGACATGGTGTTCAAGCTGAAGGACTCCTCATCCAAGTCATACTCTATTTATTGTAAAATAAAATAGAGTAAAATAAAAGTGACTCTTGTTCACATGGAGAATTGTCTCTACTCAGTCTAGAAAGAACTCCATAGTATCAATGCCCTCCAGCTAGAGCCCATCCTGAACACAATGGTAGTTGAAAAAAGTCTTGTTTATTACTCGTTGCCGTGAGCAAAAACATACACCATGGGACCAGTGGGGTTTCTCAATAAGACAGTGTTATAAAGAACCTATTAAAGAATTTGGGCTTTAGTTGGGTAACAATAAATGAATGCCTATTGTTTATTAATATAATACAGTAACAACAACAAAAAACTTCCCAATCAAAAGCATTGTGGTCTTTGGACATCTGTTTGAGCAAAACGTATTGACTCCAAGAGCTTTGTGGAGCTTGTATCACCAGAATGCCAAGTTAGCTTTGAAAGCTGACCAGAGCGAATGACCCCCTAGTGTTTTCCGCATTTAGTACAACGAAATTATCATGTAGCATTGCAAGCACGAGGCTGGATTTCTCAGACTCCTGGGCATGGCTGAGTTTTGATGGTGGTGTGCCGGAAAATGAGAAACAGAATGAAAAATCCTCATCCCCTTAGCAAATATTCATCCTGTTCTAATCTGCCACAGTACCTCTGGATTTCTCCGGTATTGATAGCCCTCTTTATGCAAGTGAATTCTGAAAGCTGTCTCATTAATGCGGTGAATGGATAGTGGTGTTTAACCGATGCCGTTTTCCTGGTCTCTCTTATCAACGTGTAATAATCCATCATGGAGGTCAATTTTATTCCTAGGCATTTCTCACGGCAGAACGTGTCTTCTAGAAACCAAAGCTTCCCTTCCACTTCCCTTTATCATCACTCTTTTACAGAGGAGTTACTCCTGCTCTGTCTCTCTTCTTCTCTCCCTCTCTCTGAATTAACGCCCTCTGGGGTCATCTTTATGCTGCTTATGACGTGTTTGACAATCACTGATGCCTCCCTCGGCTTCAGCTCATGGGGTAAGCGATGGAAGCCTGAGCTTTCCTGACAGATTAGAAGGTGCTTTGTAACAAGGGGAAAATCAAATCAAATGCTTGTCATAGGGCATTCCAAGCTATGTTAGGAGGCAGAAAGGGCATGAGAGAAAAGGAGTAGCTGGGAGAAAGTGAAAATGCAGTCTAATATACGAGAAGAAAACTCCTGAAAAACAGCATCAATTGGTGAAACGATAGAGACACTGCTCTATTGCGTAGCAAGAAAGCTACGTAAATTTAGAAAGTACAAGGTAGAGAAGTGGTTAACAGTATCACCAATCAAAGGAATTTATGCAGCCATTAAAAATGTTACCATGCTACCTTATATTTGTATAACATATGCACAGCATACCAATACAAAACAATTGAAACTGACGAGACGCAAAATGACGCAAAAGGAAAATAAGTAAAAATGTCAGATGGAGCCACTCTAAGGTTGGTCTACCACATGCATGCCTTCTTCACATCTGCTGAGCCAGGGATGGAGCTGTTTGGGCATCAATGGGAAAAGGAAAACAAAACCATTTCATACAACATAGTGAATAAAGTATTAAAACAAAAACGAAAGTGTTTAGGAAGCAAGTTATTTCTAGTAAAGAAACACCAAGAATTATCCATCATGGGTTATTTTAGACATCGAGTTCATGGGATGGTTACAAATGTGAGCCCAGGAGCCACGCTGCTTGGGTTTGAAACCAACCTGATATTTCCTCACTGTGTTGTCTTGGGCGAGACTCTTCAAACCCCTTCAGGCTCTTCTGCTCATCACTAATTTGTAACAACAGTGCTGTAGCCTCATAGGATTGTTTTGAGGATTATGTTGAATAGTCCATGAAAGGAGTTCGGCATTATGCGTGTTCATAATAGTAGCTAAAACTTAGTGACTTTATTTTTTATTTTTATTTTTTTGCGGTACACGGGCCTCTCACTGTTGTGGCCTCTCCCGTTGTGGAGCACAGGCTCTGGACGCGCAGGTTCAGTGGCCATGGCTCACGGACCCAGCCGCTCCATGGCATGTGGGATCCTCCCGGAGTGGGGCACGAACCCGTGTCCTCTGCATCGGCAGGCGGACTCTCAACCACTGCGCCACCAGGGAGGCCCTAGTGAGTTTATTTTTAACGTAAGCAAAATTTTTCACAATTTTCACTAATCAAAATAACATGATTCAAAGTGCATTGATATAAAGTGATAGTGTTGAAAAGGCTTTCGGTTCAGTAACTGCAGTTCTATAGAGTAGCAGGAGGCTGGGCAACACAACAGGATTGGGTAAGAAGTTTTGGAGGTATAACCTAGGAGCATATATGGGAACAGCTGGAGCAACATTTCCCTGAGTATACTACATTGGGTTTTGTGTAAAAATGGTTCCTTACCAAATAGATTGGGAAAATTCTAGGTTAATAAATTGATGCGTTTTTCTCTACTTCACAAATTCTCAAATATTTTTGTACACCCTTTTGTATTCTGAATCAATGGACGGTAATATACATAATAATTTGCCAAACTTGATTGACCGAAGAATTCTTTCTTCACTGGACATCTTGTAGATTTATGTCCCAAAAGACACACTTAGGAAATGCTGATTGAAGGAGGTGACAGATTTGCACTTCCTCCAGGCAATTGGTCATAAATATTGTTTCTATCAACTGAGATTTTGAGTTTGAATTTAGGGTTTGGGCACAGCTGCAGTCTGACTCCAGTTAAACATCTCATTTCTCAGCCTAGTTGGAAGAAGTGATTGACATTTTCCTGTAAATATTGAAGAAACTGAGGAAGATGTGTCATTGACTAATCTATATCATTTTAAACCAACAAACTGGTTTGGGTTAGATTTGTAAATCACTTTCTTTTCCCCCTGTGTTCTCTGGGATTTTGGTGGCATCTTATGGAACTGTGAGATACCATTACTGCACTTTAATGTTCCGTGTTAATGATATACATCTATATAAGTTTATGCCATGAATACACGCACACATATGCTAATTGTAAAAAAAATCCCAAATTTTGAAGTATACAAAAGAAAAAAAGGTAAAAAAGGAAACTTTCCTTTTAATTAGGCCTTATATTTTTTCTGTCCATTCCTTTAATTGAATGAGTATATAAACATGTAGTTTAGAAAAAAAAAACAGAATTGTATGGTATATATCTTTCTACACTTGGCTTTTGTACCTTAAAATATTTCCTGTGGATCTTTGTCTTTGTCTTTTTTTTTTTTTTTTTTTTTTTTTTTTTTTTTTTTTTTTGTGGTACGCAGCCTCTCACTGTTGTGGCCTCTCCCGTTGCGGAGCACAGGCTCCCGACGCGCAGGCTCAGTGGCCATGGCTCACGGGCCCAGCCGCTCCGCGGCATGTGGGATCCTCCCGGACCGGGGCACAAATCCACATCCCCTGCATCGGCAGGTGGACCCTCAACCACTGCGCCACCAGGGAAGCCCTCTGTCTGTCTTTTTTTGATCATGGAAAAAAGAGGACCTGTGGAACTATAAAGCATGATTTCATAAAGAGAAGTTTGCATAGGGAGGTATGAATTGAATAAAATTCTGGGTTGAGGACTTTTGAGATTTTATAGGAAATGGGAGTCACCAATAATTCCTAAGCTGTCGCAAAGCATCAAGCAGCAGAGTTTTAGACCAGTTCTGGCAGTGAGAGGTGTGATGAAATAGCGTTTCTTATGATGCCTGTTCATCCTTTTATGCACTGAGGATCGTCATTTTTAAAATAAGTAAACACAGTTATAAATTGTGAAATGATGGCCGTCAAAGTCACACTTAAGTTTTTGTCTGTTTCTTGTTTGGGAGAACGCTCTCAGTTTTCAAAAACATTGGAAGGTTACAAACTTCCATGTTCTCTGAAAGTTAGCTAACATGTCAGTCTTTTCTACTAGACAGAGTTCAGCCTGGGGATTCTTCTGGGAAGCGTCTTCCCTCTTCCTGGACCAATGAGTCCCCTGAGATGTCCAGGATGTTTACAGACACCTTCTGAGTTCATGCATTGAGGCCATAATACACTTAGAGTTTGCCTGGTTATTTCACCTGGTCCAAACATCAGGAGGTTTTATCCTCCCCAATGCTGTTTGTGGCCAATCACATTTTCTGCTTCTTCAGCACCTCTCCGTAACTCACGGCCTGCCATTCTTGATGAGCATCAACAAAGGCAATGCCGTGTGTGCTGCTTGTCGTGTTTGAAGAGGTGCATGATACCCTTTGGTTACCGCTAACTGGGGTAAGGGATGACTTTCTTGCACAACAGCTAATTGATGTCAAATCACATCACCTCGCATTGTGGAGACAGGCACACATCAGAGCGGCCCAGGCTTGTCCCCATCTCTGCCCTGCCAGGACCCAGCTGGTATTCCAGAGTTGCCACAATTTAGCATTGAGCCCCCCCCAACCCCCAAGCTTCAGAACCAAAACAAATTTTGCTTTAAATTGCCTTAATCTTCAGGTCAAACAGATTTCAGGGACTCAAACAACTGAGCCCATATAATTACCACAGATGTCTTCCTCTTTTCGGTAGCTGACTCTAGGAGGAAGTGGGCTGAATGTCGAACTTAGAACGAAGGTTAATTAAGGTAGGGGAACAGCTTTGCTCCCACGGAGTGCTTTTCCACTGGTGTTTTTTGTTAGGTGCCTTGATCTGTGTGCACTCAAGCTACTCGTGTCTTAAACTTACAAGAAAAGAGGATAAATGAGTCACTTTGAAAGCAACCTCTTCATTTCAGAGATTCCCTTACAGAGCTCTGCGAAATTTCTACTTAGAACTCTTCGAAAATGTGATTTCTTATTGAAAGGAATGACGAAGAATAGAGACAGTGATCTCCAAGAGACAAATAAGTTCCACTCAAATTCTTGGAGCCCCATCCCAGGAGCCTTTCTTCCAGGACCACTTTCTCCAGCTCTCCAGGCTCCTTCTCAGGCCACATGTCTAAATTCCAAGGCACTCCTCACCATCTCCACCTTGTCTAGTGCCCCTGTCTTATCCTCTGTGGCAGAGGATGTATCCCAATATTTATTTTCTTTATTAATTGTTCTAATTGCGTGTGATCTGTTTCCTCCACTAGGATGCAAGCTCCCTAAGGGGGCAGGGCATTTGCCTGTATTGTTCACCACTGATTGATCAGGGCCGAGCCTGTGGTAGGTGCTCAATTAATATTTAAGTGAAGTGGAAGAAAGGGGTAAAGGAAGGAAGGACAGAAGGGTAAAAAAGAGGGTGAGAGGAAGGAAGGAAAGAAAGAAGATGGGGAGGAAGAGAGGAGGTAGGAAGGAAGAGAAATGCACATTTGCATTTTTGCTTTAGTGCCTGGTGTGTAAGTCAAGGTTTTTCAGAGAGACGGAACCAGTGGGATATATCCATACATAGAAATATATGAGATTTATTGTAAGAATTGGCTCACTTGATTATAGAGGCCAAGAAGTCCCACAATCTGTTGTGTGTGAACTGGAGAATCAGAAAAAAAAAAGTAGTATAATTCAGTCCAGGTCCAAAGACCTGAGACCAGGAGAGCTGGTAGTATAAGTCCCAGTCCGAACCTGAAGGTCCAAGAACGAGGAGTGCCCAAGTCTGAGGGCCGAAAAAAGATGGATGTCCCAGTCCAAGCAACAAGAGCAAATGTGTCCTTCCTCTGCCTTGTTATTCTCTTCAGTCCCTCAGTGAATTGGACGATGCCCACCATCCAGTTCATTGATGGATGCCGGTGATGTGGATCTTCTTTTCTCAGTCTACTGATCCACATGCTAATCTCTTCCTGAAACACCCTCTCAGACACACCCAGAAAAAATGTTTTACCAGCTCCGTGGGCATCCCTTAGTCCAGTAGAAGTTGACACATGAAATTAGCCATCATAGCTCATGTTAATGGCAGCTCAGGACCACCTCTCCTTGTGATGCGGGCAGGCGTCTCTGCTGTCATTGGCCTGGAGGCCCTGCCTTAATCTGGTTTTGGATGATGAGATGAGCTGCAGCTGTTCATGCTGTTCGGCTTCTGAGTGGAAAATGGCCAAGCTTCCTTCTTATTGCTCATGCATTTGTCATAAGTTTTATATAACAGAAAAAAAAAAGTCAGCTGTGGGACTCAGGGATGAGGCATCCAACAAGGAAGGGCTTGGCAGCTAGTCCTGTGTATGTTGAGGGGTGGAGGAGGGGACAGAAGAAAAGCAGGCCAGCTCCTCCCGCACAGCTGATTCTAACTTTTGTTCTAATTTCACCACTGACGCCCAGTTTGCCACATGGCTTCCTGTGTCAGGTTGGCTGCCAGCTTTAAACACCAGCTTAATTAATTTAGCTGGAGATTTACAAGAAGAAAAATGAAAGAGAACTAAGCCAAGTGCTTAACTTTAATTCAAAACGAATAACCTGATTTTTTTTTTTTTTTTTGCGGTACGCGGGCCTTTCACTGTTGTGGCCTCTCCCGTTGCGGAGCACAGGCTCCGGACGCGCAGGCTCAGCGGCCATGGCTCACGGGCCCAGCCGCTCCGTGACATGTGGGATCTTCCCGGACCGGGGCACGAACCGTGTCCCCTGCATCGGCAGGCGGACTCTCAACCACTGTGCCACAAGGGAAGCCCTACCTGATTTCTTTTAAGGAAAAGCTCCTTAAGCTTCGCAGAAGTATTGGCAGCTTTTTTTTAAAGATACATCTTAATACGTGGTTATTTCCACGTGACTTGTAGAAGCTGCAGATCCTTCAGCGTGAGCCTAAAAAGCTTGCATGAGGACCTTTTGTTTTGTTTTTTAACTGCTGTGGAGATAGGAAGTGCTTCTTAGAAATACCAGAAACTCCTGTTCCGACAAAATATTGTTTTAGGGCTGATGCCACATATTATGAATTCTGTGTTTGAGATGCTGGAATGCATTCAGATTAGAACCCATCGTGGCAACCCAAAGGTTTGGTCCGAAAGGTACAGACCCAGTTTTCTCCGAGATGCTCTGGAGATACTTTGCTCTTTGTGGCACATAAGACTCGCCTGAGAAACTTGTTAAACTATAGATTGCTGGGTCCCACTCCAGGGATTCTGATCTAGTATGTAAGGAAGGAAGCCCAGGAATGTTTACTTGTCAATATGCCAGATCATCATGGTATGATGTATTTTAGAAACACTGCTCTGGGGGATTAAAAGAAAGCAATATAATATAAATCTTGTGTGTATAAATGTAGTAAGTGTATTCCTGAAACTGCCTTCTAAACAGCCCCCAAACAGGCAACTTCTTCTCAACAAGTGGACCTTGTCCTTCTTCCACTTGAGACCCTTCAATAGCTCCCTGAATCTTTCAAGGTCCCTTTCAAATGTCTTTGCTTAGCATTTGCTCTTCATGCTTTGTAAGAAGAGTTTATTAAACATGTAGATTACTGGGCCTCACTCAATCAGCTTTCCTGGATCTGGACAGAAATCTCTTCCTTTGTAAATTCCCTAGGTGATTTTGATGTATATCAAAATTTGAGACCTTCTATTTGAGATTTTCTCTGGCCTGTTTCCCACCACTGATTGCATGCATTTTCTGCACAAACATTCTAACCTGCTTAAAATGTCTCTAATACCTCAGACTGTTTCAAGTCTTCTGGGAAGTCCCACCGTATCTCCCAAGCAGGTAATTCTTCATGTTGCTCACAAACTTAGCTGAGGCCCCACATCCTCCAGGAAAGCCTGTCTTGCCTCCCCAGTCTGAAGCCCATGCATCTCTTCTGTGTTCTCATAGCATCCTCTAAATATCTCCAGCTAGAACTTCTCCTGCTGGATCGACATTGTCAGTTTATTCAGAATTCCTTGAGATCTGGGAGCGTATATCATTTACATGTATCTGTAATCAACACAGAGCTTGTATGCATATGCAAGTGTTTAGTTTAACGGCTGTGGAATGAATGAGCTAGAGCTATAAGGCAGAACAGTAGACAAATAGCTGTACATAGAAAGATGTGGTTTTACATTATAAAATCTCAAAGTATATTTGACTGGAGAAGTTTTTGTTATAGGATGGAATGGATTGGAGATCATTGCTTGAAGGGGGTGAACCCTGAGCCTGGCCTTGACCAAAGAATATGGTGAGAAGAAAGGAACCAGTTGACATAATCAATGGGAGGCAGTTGGAAGAAGCTAGCATGTGGATACCTCAAGAAGAGCTAAGTATAAATGAAGTAGCAAGGTCAGAATCTGGTCCAGAGAGTCAGAAGTCTAGAGGAAGACTTTATTTAGACCATGGGTGCCGAGGATGCTGGTTTGCCTTAGAGGTCTTAGTTTTCACTCTGAGAATGTCATCTGAAGATTAGCCTTATCTGTGCAGCCTTAGCTCACATGGTACTTTCCGTGAACTGTGTGATTCCTGGGCAGAAATCAGTGACGATGATCTATTATCTGATAAATCTTTCCTTTTCTTCTTGCTTACCTTGAGGTAACTCAGCTTCATGATATACAACCTGTTTTTATCTGTAGAATATCAAGGAACGATGTCAGAATATGAGGATTTCAGTTTGCTTATTATGTAAAGAAAGCCAATATACTGATCTAGAAGATCGAGAGAGGGATTGAGAGAGAGAGAAGTGCAGGAAAGGCAGGGATAAAAACAATGAGAGAAAGAGAAGTTTAACAAACTCTTGGCATTATTTATTTCAAGCATGTTTATTTCTTAAAGAAAATCAGAAGTTCATGTCTTTCACTTTTCATTGAGAAACCCAAAACTTTGAGATGAGAAGTTTTGAGAAAGAAAGAAGCGTTTTCAAAGAAAGCAAAGAGAAATGTATATTAAAGGTGGTCAAGTGAATTAACAAGTGAATCCATAATCTAAAGGTGGATTGTTTCACATTTTTCTAATTTCTTTTGTAAATCAATGGTGCCCTTCTGTATCTTTGGCTGTGAGCCAACTTAAACTGCATGGTGTCTCCTGCCAGCGCCTCAAGTTTGCTTCTGTCATGTCTGCAGGAACTTTTTTGTCAGGATCTCTCAATCAAACCTCTCCATCAGACCCAGGATTAGAATCAGACCACTTAACGGATCACGCCATTTTAGGTGGCACTGATTTTTTTGGACTTAACCTTACTTTTAGCTTAGGTCTTAGTTTTAGATTAGGTCTAGTGAAACTGAGATTTTTGAGGGTCATAATATTGAATTTCATAATCATCAGAAGATTAAGGAAAAAATGAGATATCAACTACCTTCAGAAAATAATCCTTGAAATTCTGTAATGCTGGAAGACCAGCTGGTTTGTAGAGTAGACTTACAATAAATAATGGATTAATATTCCTCCCACAGCCTTCTATATCTTGATTCTAATCTGTCATTCCTCTCTTCATCCAGATCAGAAATCTTGAAATCAATTTAGGTATTCTATCAACCTATCCAGTTTGTCACTCAGTTTTATCCCTCTGAGCTCCTCCAAAGCTCTTCGGTTCAGGTCCCCTCCGCACTGCTGCTCCTCCCTTTAGACTTTCACTGAGGTCAGTGCAGATGCCTTTTGACAATTCTCCATGCCCTCCATTCCCCTATCTCCACACTCATTCTTCCTACTGTTCCTAGACTTATGAATATATAAATATGATTATGTTATAGCTTTTAATGTTTTCCTATAACAGGCCATTTTTATGGTCTTAAATTTTAGTCTTGAGGATCTAGCCTTTGTACCTACGCATCTTCAAGTTTCTCTGTCCTCCGTCTCATGCACCTTCCTCTTTGTCACCAGGACTACTTACAGATCGTCGGCTGCGGCAGGCTCTCTTGTCTAACGTTGTCCTCATGCTTGTACAGTTATTTGCAACACGCACATCAGTCTTCTTCATTTGCCAACCCCTAAGCATCCTGCAAGATTTAGCTCCTCCAGGAATACTTTAGGTAACACTCCTCTGATTGGCCTTCATCTGTGCTCCAAGAACACCCTGAGCTTAAGGATATTCAGTAATTATCACATCAAACTAGAATTGTCTTGTGTCTGCTTCCTTCACTAGCTACAAGTTCCTTATAGGCATGTCTTTCACCTCTGTATGCCCAATGTCTAATATAATGACTTGTCCATTTGTGTAGTGTGTTGCCTAGAACAGAACCCTTTCTTTCAGAAATCACATAGGTGTCATTTTATATGATTCTGGTGTGTCTGATCTAGGGCCCTTTAAATTTAGTGATGGCCATAAGCCCAGGTCAGGATAATCAGTAGCCTCCCCAAGACTGTTATGAGAAAGCTTTGGGAAAGATGTTCTCCTCTTTTAGAGTCCAAAGCTCTAAGGACATCCAAGCTGAACATCTGATGGCTATCTACCCCTTCTGAATGGAGAAAATCATCTTTAAGAAGACACTGAGGCCAATACTCCAAAAGAAATGGAACCTACAATCACAGGAGTTGAGAGAGAGAGAAAGAGAGGGAGAGAGAGAGAGAGGGAAGGCCATTTGAGCTTTTTCTTCAATACCCTGTATGCAGCCATAGATGAGATTATTCCATACCTCTATATTTCTCATTTATATAAGCAAATAAACACTTCAAATACTGTAATTAGAAAACAAAATAAATGAGGAGATCTATTAAGGCTTATAAAATGGATGAATTTAAAAAGACATCTTTCATAAGGTGAAGTGGGGGGAAAGACAGGGAGGGTTAAGAAGGATTTGGGCATCAGAAGGCATATGGCAGTCAGGATAGAATCCATATCCTAGAAGAGCTTCTAATACAGAAAGAAAAACGCACACACAGAAGGGAAGGACATGTATAAATTCATGGCTTATGGACTAAGGATTTGTAGTTGAAGAAACTTAGAGCAATCTGAGTGGCATGAAGTTCGGGGCATAGACACACTGCTTACAGACTGACAAGTCAACGATTCTTCTGAAAGGGGGAAAATTAGGATTTAACATCATAAAATGCATTTAGTTAATTTATGTCATAATTCTATTTCTAGCATGTACCAAATTTAGGGTTAAATTTGTAGCATCTCTGTAGAAGTGTATCCTGACATATATTCAGAGTTACACTTTCGGTCAAAGAACAAAGTGATGCAAACCACCAGGAATGGGTTCAGAATACCGTGAGCCTGACTGGGTCCCATTTGTCTTGGTGAGTGAACGGTGGTAAAAGAGGCACAGACATTACACTCAGAAGCTAACTTCAGCTTCTGACCCTTTGTGACCACAAACAGCCAAAGGAAGGGCACAGCCAGAACGAAGGGGCCAGCGTCAGCCGTGGGAACTGTGTCCTCTCTCTGCCCTCCACATGGCAATTCTGGGAATTCATATCCATTTCCTGACTCTGTCAGCTTATAATTTGCACACAGAGGATAGGAAAACCCTTTTCACCTTTAATAAGGCTATTTATGGGTAATGAAAATGAGTTGATTCTAGCAGATACTTACTTTGCATGAGGAAGTCAGTTTCTATCTTAAGACTAGGATACGAAATGTGCTTACAAATCACATGGGGGTACTAATTCTAACCATGATTCATCTGGTTAGGGAGCTAGTTACAAGACTAGCAGAATACATATCTTTTCCACTAAGAACTAACCTTGCAAGGAGAGTGTTTCTATGGGGAACAACAACAAAAATGGGTAGTTCCACAGGTAAATAGCCAATTAATTCACTTTTGAAAATCATAACATCTTCCATCATCAGTTCTAAAAACATAGTAAGGAATATAAACATTCATTTATTAAAAAGAAAAGCAGTAAATATATTTTTCTAACACACGATCAGTTGAGGAAGAAGAGGGTCCTGAAACAACATAAAATTTTGAAATTTGTCAAAGTTTTAAGTGACAGAGGTAAGATAGTATCATATGTGTGATACTTGCCTAATATTGCCATTTCCTGGGGGAGAAAAGCCAGCAAAGAACAGCAACCACTACTCCAACCAATAAAGTAAAAATAAATAAAATTTTGGCACACAAAGTGAACAAGTATTGTGAAAATTTATTTTTAAACATATTTTAACTTTTCCCTGAATTTAAAATCTGTAAATAGTTATTATTTTCATAATTTTAAAGGAGAAAAACAAAATGTTTTCCCATTTTCTAAAATGTTCTATAGTGTACACAGTCATGAAGATAAAGTTCTTTTCTCATGGGACAGTCATCTCATCTTTTAGAATTTTTAGGATCTTAGGACTAAAGACTCATTTTATTATTAGCATCCGTGGGTGTAAATGGTTTCACACAATTGGCCATCACCCAAAGGACAGAATTTTGAGAATTGCAATGTTGATATTTGGCTTGTAAAGGGAAGGCAGTGGTGGTGGTATCGTGTGATGGTGAAAACCCCCTACCATTTTCCAAGCAGCACCAATCCAGATCTTTTCAAATTCTTTCTCTAGTGATGTACAAACCATATTAATCTGCAATTAGTTCTTCATAAAAATATCTTTATTTTGCAGAAGTTTGGAGAGCTCCATGTCATCCTCCTTCAGGGAAATCAGGTTTAGAAATTTACTCTGAAGCTTAGATGAAAAATTTTTGGAGATTTTACCTTAGGATGTACCAGTGCTTGGAAGGCCGGGTCTGTCTTGGCAATGCCTTGCTTTTAGTAAAGCTTCATTTCTTCCAGAAAGTGACTGTGCTCTGAATGAGACATTAGACAAAATATTTTTATAATATCACAGTATGCATATTATTCCTCATGCATTGGTGCCTTCCTGTCTGCCACCAAAGTAACTCAAGGTCGGAACCCCACCCATCTGATCTTATTATCTGTTACTCCTCCATATGAAGATTTCTTTCTGTTCACTGTCTCATTAAAATGTGGGCGTCACCTCCAACCCCCTATCATTTCCAAGCCATGGAGATCGCCCTTGTTTTCTGAAGGGTTCAGTATGTGTTAGACAAATACTAAAACAATCAGGAAATATTTAAAGGCTTTGTGTGTATAGTATACGTGTATGGAATGTGTGTGTGTAGAGGGTTGCTTAAATTCTCTCTGCCGTTTAAGTTGCTGCAACCTTTGAGTGACACCTAGAAGTAGAGCAGAGCACACTTGCCAGGGGTTAGAGCTGAATTACATTACTTTGTGGGAATAGTTATGAGGCACAGGATAATCATTAGAAATCACTGTGATGTGAAATTTTTTATGTGTGTGCCATAAGTATACATTGTTTAACACTGCAGCTAGTTTGTATTGTGCCTTTGTTCCATCTGTATGTGTATTTTGCTCTGTAGGAAACCTGGAGGACAAAACGTTACCACTAATTTGCTAACATTACTGTGATTTATGTTGCAATACATAAAGTGAGAGCAGTCTTCAAAGTGTTGAGAAAAGGCATCATTCGTACAACAGGTGTTTTAATAACAAGAGGTGCTCTAGTTTAAATGACCAGAACCATAACCTGAAGGCAATGCCATATCTCTGATGTGGATAGAGCCTCTCCCTCACCACATAAATGGCCTCTTACTGTATCCGAGACTTCTTCTCAATTCATGGTCACTTCAACCCAATGAGGGACTGTGTGGCTGGGTTACCTTCAAAAGTTCCTAATTGTCATTTTACGATGTTGTTTTCTGTATGAATAATCATAATAAGTATGCCTTAATAATTAATTTAAGCCATTTAACATAAAATGATGCCATCAAAACTAAATTAAATGTCTAGCCCCAGATCTTAAGAGAGCTTATTACCCCCCAAATGCAAAATCCCCTATCAATTAGAACTCTTTGCAGCAATAAATGTAATAATAGTTGCACCAACCCACTTACATTTCTCTCCTATCATCCTGAACGTGTCTCTCATCTTGGCACTGTAGGAAATCTTTGTGTTGGCAGGATGTTAGTGAAGCGTGCTGTAGTTAACACTAATTAATTCATGTTGGTCTCTTCACAATCTAATGAAACAAAATTAAACCTGTACTTTGTTCATCTGGTTCATAGTTTCCAAATGAGACACCTAATGTAGACTTTGTAAAGGGCATATAAACTCTGCATAGTTAGTCTCTTTGGGTTTCTTTCCAAAGGGAAAACCCTGAATACCATGCCAATAATAGTGATAATGATTATATAACAAAAATGGAATGAATTATCATAGAGTGGCTGAAGATTTTTCAGTACCAATTTCTAGCTGTGAATTTATAACTAGGCAGCAGTTTCTCCTTAGAATTGATATTTAAGGAATGAAATTAAAGCACTAAAATTGTTCAAGGCTTCCTTCCTTATATAATATAGGAAGGCTTAGATCTATACTGCCAAAATCATTTTGAAAGTGGAATAATTATTCAGGTAATTTTAAAATTTTGGCTTTTATTAGAATTTACAAAATTAATATCCATTTGGACATCATGAAGGTGAAATTTTCCATTTTTATTTGCTTGATTTTTCATTGTTATTTGGTTAAGGAAGAACTTCCTTGAAAATAGCAAAAATTAAGTTGGCTATAATCTCAGAGATTTACATACACATTAGATCCTGCAAAATATAGTCAAAAGACAGCTTAAAGATGATTTTTTTTCCTGGTTTATTTTCACCAAGCATAATTATGTATATACTTTGGAAACTACTCTGTAATGTTTGCCAAGTCACTTTCTGGCTATGTTTTCCTAAAGTTTTTCTTTAAAAATGAGCTTGTTGATCCATGTGATTTCTCAAGACTAAAATTCAAAATTATATGATTCAAAATGCAGCCAAATGATAAGCAGCCAAAATTTTATTCAGAGGAAAATTCATAGTCCTATACATTTAGTACTTGTTACTAGAAAGTATAAAAATTGCTACTAAAAAAAGTATAAAAATTGTTACTAAAAACTATAAAATAGTGTTTATTTATATCAGTAAAAAAATGTTTACTGATATAAATCTTTTGACCCTATAGACAGAAACTCCTTTAGATACGGAGACTAGGCTGCTTTCTTGTCTAAACCAGAGGCCCAAGCACAATGCCCAGACAGTGAATCAAGAAGAAAGAAAGATAAAGTGGACTAGCATCTGAGGTGATGGGAAATAGACAGATTCAAGCAAATATTGCAGATTTTGAGGGCTTGTCCCTGGACAACTGCCAAAAATTTTTATCTAAGATAGTTTCTGTCATCAGAAGGCTTTACAATGCAATGGAAGTAGTGTATAAACATTGATTGTTTTCTAGGAATGAAGATGTGTAAGATTCCTATTGTGTAAAGTTCAGAACATTACTTGGGTATTCCCTATCACCTCCAGCCCAGCACAATCCTCTCTATTCTCTTTAATGAGTCTGCTGTCTTGTTCTGTGTAATGACATTACTCCCCTCCCATGACTAAAGTAGGAAATCACAAAGTTATTTTTATTTCCTCTCTTTCTCTAGTCTCTTACATCCCATCACTAACCAAGAGCTTTTGTTTGTACAGAAACTTTTTTTCAAATCATTTTTATGACAACTTCTACCCTATTTTTGTCTCAAATCTTTCTTGTTATATAGGAGGTCAGTATTGGTATTGTTATTTAATTGCTGATAAAAAAATAAGACTGTAAAATGTGAAATGATTTGTATGATATCACATTTGATAGTATCAGTTAAGAAGTTTGGATCCAAGATGCAAAATCCTTTTGCGTGGCCTGAACAGGTTTTTATGCCTCTCATTACTTGCATCTGCTAACCTACAATTCCTAGTTTGCCCAGGACTCTATTGAGAACTTCAGGCATAGGGCCATAAGTAATTCAAAACAAAAATAAAACTAAACCATAAAATAAGGTGAAAGGCCAATGTAGACCTAAGCTTCTCCAGGACAATTTTGATGCTTAAAATTATTAAATATCATATTGTTTCCATCTTTTCCTCATTTATTTCATATTCCTGTTTTACTGGTACTCTAAGTACAGGGTTAATCTTCCTATCAATTAAGCTATTAATCATACCAATACATTTGCATACTGTCCCTTTGGACTTGAAGAAAGAGTTATATATATTATATATATAATGCATATGTAAATATATAATTATTTTATATATTATATGTCTGTGTGTGTGTGTATAAGAAGTGTCCACACATGTGAACTCCTCTGTTACCTTCTGTCTCTATCTTTCTCTCTGAGTCTCTCTCTCTCCCCCTTCTCACATGCAAACACAAAAGCAGCATGCAATTTACCCAGTATGTTTTATTAAATTCTCAGAGGGCATTTTCAAAGCCACAGAATTCCTTTATCATCATCTGTCATATATGTGAAGAAAGAGTCTTAAATTCCTAGAGAAAGAAGCCTTAGGCAACTGGATTTTCCTAAATGGAAAAGCTCCCTTGGAGGCTGGTCCAATTCAGTATTTGTACCATTCTCTAAAGGCTTTAATTTTAACTTAAAGATAGAAAATGTTTGAAGAGTCCAGTCTCAGTTGCTTCATCAAGTAGTTGCTGTCAATGTCCAGAAGGAAGGTTATAACTCATTTCCAAATTCCAGCAGCTCTTCACTGAATGCTTTGGGTGTCCAGCACTGCACTGAGCGCATTAATAGATGGTAAGACAGGCAAGGGCTCTTTCATTCACTCAGTGAGTTACAGTACAGTCATGGAAACCAGGTTTCAACAAAATGAAAACAGTAGAAAGCAGTGAGAAATTAAAAATGGTAATCAAATGCCAAATTTTAATTATTTTGACTATTTTAGTAATATGAATTTAGAGAAAGAAGATGCTAAGGATTATAGTTAGTAATCAAGGAAGCCCTCCGGAAGGACTTTTGCAAAGGCAGCCGTGCTCGCTCCTGTTCCTGCACAGTATATTGCCATTGCAATCAACCAGACATGTTTAACTATCTATCTGTGCAAGTTGCTGTGCACACCTGATCATTATAGAGTCAGTATTACCTAGCCCCATAAAGCAAACACCGAAAGAAAAGTATAATCTCAAGCCATCAAATAAGAACCTGGGGGCTTCCCTGGTGGCGCAGTGGTTGAGAGTCTACCTGCCGATGCAGGGGACACGGGTTCGTGCCCCGGTCCGGGAAGATCCCACATGCCGCGGAGCAGCTGGGCCCGTGAGCCATGGCCGCTGGGCTTGCGCGTCCTGAGCCTGTTCTCCGCAACGGGAGGGGCCACAACAGTGAGAGGCCCGCGTACCGCTAAAAAAAAAAAA
>NW_020185331.1:7852145-7904681 GCF_003031525.2 Neophocaena asiaeorientalis asiaeorientalis
AAAAAAAAAAAAAAAAAAAGAACCTGGAAAAATATGGCCTGTAGGCCAAGTGATGTTCCTTGAACCCTCAGACTAAATGGTTTTCATGGCCCATATAAAGGTCCTCATGTATGACCAACAGGTGTGCCTGCTTCCCTGATAGAGAACCAGCTTTTCAGCCACTGCTCAGTTTTCCATTTATTCTCTGAAGCAGAAGTGACGAAGATCAGGCTGGCTACACCTCACATAGCAAAGTCAGTCTCTCCCTACATCTCCGGCAGCCTGATGAACTAAGTAGATGCTGGAATAGGAGTCTGGGAAACCCACTATACCAAGAAACTAATTCAATATTCTATTTTCCCAGTGGCACTGACTTTACGTATCTATGGGACTCATTTCAGGCGTGGAAATAGGAAGTGAATCTTCAAATAGAGGTAAAGTTATTTCACGGAACCAAAGTAAAAGAGAGTAGAGGATTGCGGTGCTGGCCAAATCTTCCAGGACCTGGATTCCTAGCTGCCAAGTACTTCTGGTTTTTACTGTGTTGTTAATCTTAACTAGATGGACAGTTCATCACCTGAGAGCTTATTAGAAATACAGAAGCTTAGATCCCACCTTACCTCTACTGTAACAGAATCTGCGCTTAACGATATCCTCAAGGGATTGGTATGCATGCTAAGTTTTCAGCAGCCCTGCAATAATGAACATCTAAACCGATGCCTTCATCAACTTACTATGAGGAATATGAACAAGAAAATGAGTTATAAGACTAGTCATAACAGTGGTAGGCATTTCTTGAGCAATGATTAATTATCGGACATTTTCCTAAGGGTTCAATTTGTGCTCATTGTGTTTGTTACCTTGTTTAGCCCTTATTTTGAACTAATGTTATAGTACCATTAACCTCATTTTACAGGTAAACAAACTGAGGCTCAGCAGTTTTATTTTAGCCAAAGTCGCAGTTAATTGTAAATGATGATGTTGAGATTAAAACTGAGGATTATCGGGTACCACGGCCACCCCCTTAACTACTACATTCTACTGATAATTTCTAAGAGAACAAAGTCAGGCTTCTGACTGAAGAAACAAATAACTCAGGTTTTCCAGAGAGGTAATGAGTAAGCTGAGAAACAAGAATGAGGAAAAATTAGCCAAAGCCGTGGTGTCCATTTACCAGAAACCGGGCCTTCCTTTTGTTGACCAGTCCCATAGTGTGTCCCTTAGCTACTCAAATGTCATTTCTCTTGCATCTTCTCTTTGATCCTCTCTGCTCACTCTACGTTTGTGAATAGGACTGTGCTTCTCTGGACCTCTTCCTCTTTTCTTCTGTCTCCTCAAGGATGCTTGTTTCCACCATTAGGATAATGATTTAAATTGCTTAAACAGGTGCAGTCTTTATCTGCGAGGTTTCAATCTTACCCTGGCAATTTTTTTTTTTTATTACAAGGAAACTAGCACATATATTTTACAATAGCTACTAAATATCTCAGTTTAGTCAGTCCTCCCTACCCCCCCTTTATACTCCATTTTTATTGGAGTATAATTGCTTTACATTTTTGTGTTAGTATCTGCTATATAACAAAGTGAATCAGCTATACGTATACATATATCCCCTCCCTCTTGCATCTCCCTCCCACCCTCCCTATCCCACCCCTCTAGGTGGTCACAGAGCACCAAGCTGGTCACCCTGTGCTATGTGGTTGCCTCCACAAGGTAGCTATTTTACATTTGGTAATGTATATATGTCAATGCCACTCACTCACTTCATCCCAGCTTACCATTCCCCCTCCCCATATCCTCAAGTTCATTCTCTACGTCTATGTCTTTATTCTTGTCCTGCCCCTAGGTTCTTCAGAACCTTTTTTTTCTTTTCTTTTAGATTCCATATAAATATGTTAGCATACGGTATTTGTTTTTCTCTTTCTAACTTACTTCACTCTGTATGACAGACTCTAGGTCCATCCACCTCACTACACATAACTCAATCTCATTTCTTTTTATGACTGAGTAATATTCCATTGTATATATGTGCCACATCTTCTTTAACAATTCATCTTTCAGTTGACACTTAGGTTGGTTCCATGTCCTGGCTATTGTAAATAGTGCTGCAATGGACATTATGGTATATGACTCTTTTTGAATTATGGTTTTCTCAGGGTATATGCCCAGTAGTAGGATTGCTGGGTTGTATGGTAGTTCTATTTTTAGTTTTACAAGGAAACTCCATACTGTTCTCCGTAGTGGCTGTATCAATTTACATTCCCACCAACAGTGCAAGAGGGTTCCCTTTTCTCCACACCCTCTCCAGCATTTATTGTATGTAGATTTTTTTAAGATGGCCATTGTGACCGATGTGAGGTGATACCTAATTGTAGTTTTGATTCGCATTGCTCTAATGATTAGTGATGTTGAGCATCCTTTCATGTGTTTGTTGGCAATCTGTATATCTTCTTTGGAGAAATGTCTATTTAGGTCTTCTGCCCATTTTTGGATTGGGTTGTTTGTTTTTTTGATATTGAGCTGCATGAGCTGCTTGTAAATTTTGGAGATTAATCTTTTGTCAGTTGCTTCATTTGCAAATATTTTCTCCCATTCTGAGGGCTGCCTTTTTGTCTTATTTATGGTTTCCTTTGCTGTGCAAAAGCTTTTAAGTTTCATTAGGTCCCATTTGTTTATTTTTGTTTTCATTTCCATTTCTCTAGCGGGTGGGTCAAAAAAGATCTTGCTGTGATTTATATCATAGAGTGTTCTGCCTAGGTTTTCCTCTAAGAGATTTATGGTATCTGGCCTTACATTTAGGTCTTTAATCCATTTTGAGTTTATTTTTGTGTATGGTGCTAGGGAGTGTTCTAATTTCATTCTTTTACTAGATACTTTATTCTTTTTGTTGCAGTGGTAAATGGGAGTCTTTCCTTAATTTCTCTTTCAGATTTTTCATCATTAGTGTATAGGAATGCAAGAGATTTCTGTGCATTAATTTTGTATCCTGCTACTTTACCAAATTCATTGATTAGCTCTAGTAGTTTTCTGGTGGCATCTTTAGGATTCTCTACGTATAGTAACATGTCATCTGCAAACAGTGACAGCTTTACTTCCTCTTTTCCAATTTAGATTCCTTTAATTTCTTCTTCCTCTCTGATGGCTATGGCTAAAACTTCCAAAACTATGTTGAATAATAGTGGTGAGAGTGGGCAACCTTGTCTTCTTCCTGATCTTAGTGGAAACGGTTTCAGTTTTTCACCATTGAGAACAATGTTAGCTTTGGGTTTGTCATATATGGTCTTCATTATGTTGAGGTAACTTCCCTCTATGCCTACTTTCTGGAGAGTTTTTATCATAGATTGGTGTAGAATTTTGTCTAAAGCCTTTTCTGCATCTGTTTAGATTTTCATGGTTTTTCTCCTTCAATTTGTTAATATGGTGTATCACGTTGATTGATTTACGTATATTGAAGAGTTCTTGCATTCCTGGGATAAACCCCACTTGATCACGGTGTATGATCCTTTTAATGTGCTGCTGGATACTGTTTGGTCGTATTTTGTTGAGGATTTTCACATCTATGTTCATCAGTGATATTGGCCTGTAGTTTTCTTTGTTTGTGACGTCTTTGTCTGGTTTTGGTATCATGGTGATGGTGGCCTCGTAGAATGAGTTTGGGTGTGTTCCTCCCTCTGCTATATTTTGGAAGAGTTTGAGGAGGTGGGTGTTAGCTCTTCTCCGGATGTTTGATAGAATTCGCTTGTGGAGCCATCTGCTACTGGACTTTTATTTGTTGGAAGATTTTTAATCACAGTTTCAATTTCAGTGCTTGTGATTGGTCTGTTTATATTTTCTATTTCTTCCTGGTTCAGTCTCAGAAGATTGTGCTTTTCTAAGAATTTGTCCATTTCTTCCAGATTGTCCATTTTGTTGGCATATAGTTGCTTGTAGTAATCTCTCATGATCCTTTGTATTTCTGCAGTGTCAGTTGTTATTTCTCCTTTTTCATTTCTAATTCTGTTGAGTCTTCTCCCTTTTTTCCTTGATGAGTCTGGCTAATGGATTATCAATTTTGTTTATCTTCTCAAAGAGCCAGCTTTTAGTTTTATTGATCTTTGCTATCATTTCCTTCATTTCTTTTTCATTTATTTCTGGTCTGATCTTTATGGTTTCTTTCTTTCTGCTAACTTTGGGGTTTTTGTTGTTGTTCTTCCTTCTCTGATTGCTTTAGGTGTAAGGTTAGATTGTTTATTTGAGATTTTTCTTGTTTCTTGAGGTAGGATTGTATTGCTATAAACTTCCCTCTTAGAACTGCTTTTGCTGTATCCCATAGTTTTAGGGTTGTCATGTTTTCATTTTCAATTGTTTCTAGGTATTTTTTGATTTCCTCTTTGATTTCTTCAGTGATCTCTTGGTTATTTAGTAGCATATTGTCTAGTCTCCATGTGTTTGTAGTTTTTGACAGGTTTTTTCCTGTAATTGATACGTAGTCTCACAGTGTTGTTGTCAGAAAAAATACTTGATAAGATTTCAGTTTTCTTATATTTACCAAGGCTTGATTTGTGATCCATGATATGATCTATCCTTTAGAATGTTCCATGAACACTTGAGAAGAAAGTGTATTCTGTTGTTTTTGGATGGAATGTCCTATAAATATCAATTAAGTCCATCTTGTTTAATGTGTCATTTAAAGCTTGTGTTTCCTTATTTATTTTCATTTTGGTTGACCTCTCCATTGGTGAAAGTGGGGTGTTAACGTTACCTACTATTATTGTGTTACTGTTGATTTCCCCTTTTATGGCTGTTAGCACTTGCCTTATGTACTGAAGTGCTCCTATGTTGGGTGCATAAATATTTACAATTGTTATATCTTCTTCTTGGATTGATCCCTTGATCATTCTGTAGTGTCCTTCTTTGTCTCTTGTAATAGTCTTTATTTTAAAGTCTATTTGGTCAGATATGAGAATTGCTACTGCAACTTTCTTTTGATTTCCATTTGCATGGTCTGTCTTTTTTCCATCCCATCACTTTTGGTCTGTATGCATCCCTAGGTCTGATTTGGGTCTCTTGTAGACAGCATTTATATGGGTCTTGTTTTTGTATCCATTCAGCCAGTCTATGTCTTCTGGTTGGAGCATTTAATCCATTTACATTTAAGGTAATTATCCATATGTGTGTCCCTACTACCATCTTCTTAATTGCTTTGGGTTTGTTATTGTAGGTCTTTTCTTCTCTTGTGTTTCCTGCCTAGAGAAGTTCCTTTAGCATTTGCTCTAGAGCTGGTTTGTTGGTGCTGAATTCTCTTAGCTTTTGCTTGTCTGTAAAGGTTTTAATTTCTCTGTTGAATCTGAATGAGATCCTTGCTGGTTAGAGTAATCTTGGTTGTAGCTTTTCCCCTTTCATCACTTTAAATATGTCCTGCCACTCCCTTTTGGTCTGCAGAGTTTCTGCTGAAAGACCAGCTGTTAACCTTATTGGGATTCCCTTGTATGTTGTTTGTTGCTTTTCCCTTGCTGCTTTTAATATTTTTTCTTTGTATTTAATTTTTGATAGTTTGATTAATATGTGTCTTGGAGTGTTTCTCCTTGGATTTATCCTGTAAGGGACTCTCTATACTTCCTGGACTTGACTATTTCCTTTCCCATATTAGGGAAGTTTTCAACTATAATCTTTTCAAATATTTTCTCAGTCCCTTTCTTTTTCTCTTCTTCTTCTGGTACCCCTATAATTCGAATGTTGTTGCATTTAATGTTGTCTCAGATGTCTCTGACACAGTCCTCAATTCTTTTCATTCTTTTTTCATTATTCTGCTCTGCAGTAGTTATTTTCATTCTTTTACCTTCCAGGTCACTTATCCGTTCTTCTGCCTCAGTTATTCTGCTATTGATTCCTTGTAGAGAATTTTTATTTTCATTTCTTGTGTTGTTCATCATTGTTTGTTTGCTCTTTAGTTCTTCTAGGTCCTTGTTCAACATTTCTTGTATTTTCTTGATTCTATTTCCAAAATTTTGGATCATCTTTACTATCATTACTCTGATTTCTTTTTCAGGTAGACTGCCTATTTCCTCTTCATTTGTTTTGTCTAGTGGGTTTTTACCTTGCTCGTTCATCTGCTATGTGTTTCTCTGTCTTCTCATTTTGCTTAACTTACTGTGTTTGGGCTCTCCTTTTCTCAGGCTGCAAGTTCATAGATTGCATCATTTTTCTTGTCTGCCCCCAGTGGGTAAGGTTGATTCAGTGGTTTGTGTAGGCTTTCTGGTGAAGGGGATGGTTGCCTGGTTCTGGTGGATGAGGCTGGATCTTGTTTTTCTGGTGGGCAGGACCGAGTCCAGTGGTGTGTTTTTGGGTGTCTTTGAACTTATTATGATTTTAGGCAGCCTCTCTGCTATTGGGTGGGGTTGTGTTCCTGTCTTGCTAGTTTTTCGGTATGAGGTGTCCAGCACTGGAACTTGCTGGTCATTGAGTGGAGCTGGGTGTTAGCTTTGAGACAGAGATCTCTGGGAGATCTCTTGCTGATTGATATTATGTGGGGCTGGGAGGTCTCTGGTAGTCCAATGTCCTGAACTCAGCTCTCCTGTCTCCGAGGCTCAGTCCTGACACCCAGCTGGAGCACAAGGACCCTGTCAGCCACACGGCTGCTAGTTTTGGAGGGTCTCCTCTAGAGGCGGAGAGTGGTTGTGGATTCAACAGAATCCTTTCCTTTAATGGTGTCTGTCTATAGATTACTATTTCACTTTCCCTTGAATATGTTGAAATCTGCTTTTACCACATGTTGAGACATAGATCTGTCTCCTTCTTTAGTTTCTTTCTTGGCTTTTTAAGGTACTTCTCAAAATATCATACCTACCTCTGAATCACCAGCTTGTTCTTTCTTGTTCAGCAAAATTATGAGGGAAGTGGCAGCTAACTCATTTATGTAACAGATAACTTATTCACCAAATACACCCATTTTATCCTGGCATTATGCAACTGGTAAGAGATGAAGCTAGGTGTTATGACTGATATATAGGTTAAAATATATATATTTAGTAATTATTAGCATATAGGTGGTAATTAAATATAAATTTTGTACAATTACAGAAAAAGATGCCTAAGGAAACACAACAGCAGAAAAATTAAAAGCTCAGAAATATGCATTTTCTATACCAGTTGTTCATTCTTCCAGTTTTAGTATATGTGCTGCTGAAGCGAGCTCCAGTTGTTTATTCTTAATCACAGAGATCAGAATTGGAAGAAATATCTTTTCCAATTTTCTGCTTTGAACAAGCAATGTGGGCTTGTGTCTCTTGCTTTTTATTTTGTTTTGTTTTTTTAAAACTTTAAAAATATTTGTGTGTTTCTTTCTCTACTTTATCATGGGTACTTCCAGGACAAAGTCTTGTGGTTTATTGTAATTTCGACAATTTTCAATATGGTCCCGTACCTATAGCAGGCACCCATAAAATAGTTGATGGTTGATTAAATAGGTCAATTCCATATTATATGCCAAGATTCCTAGAAAATCTGGTACACTGTTCTTAACCAAATTTGTCTTTACCATATCTTACGCCTATATGGACTATGTGGGTGGATCTTTCCTTGTATTTTTTTAAACCAGACTCTAAAAGTGAGTTATCTACACAAATACCTTCCAATGCCTCTACCTCTAAGGTAAATGATACTTGTGGGAGTAGTTGAATATTATTACTGGAGGTAAATAAATACATTAGGAGGATCTTATGTGAAGAATCTGAACAGGTTACAACTTTCCCTGATTATTGGTGGGAAATCCAAAATGAGAATATCATAGTTGTAATAGTCCAGTAACCAATAAATGGGAGGCACTTAGAAGAGATAGACTAAAAGATTCCAAGTGAAGCAGAGAATTTAAAACAATAAATGAATTTTTAACAAATAAGCTAAAAAGCCAAAAACTATGTCTTTTTTCTTAGACTAACACCTATTATACATTTACCAAAAAAAAAAAAAGTCTGGAGCACAGTACCCTAAAGCATTTAGCTTTACATGTAGTCAAGTAGTCAAGTAGCGCTAATTAATGTCCTTTGGTATCTTCAGATGTAGTGGAATTGTTTTAATATCTTTAGTGTTATATAAATAGAAGAGCATTTAGTTTGATTCAATGCCCTGAAAATAAGCGGTAAAAATATATTTAAATGAGGTGGGCTTGAGCTAGCCCTCTCAAAGGAGCTGTTCTATTTACAGTTTCATCTCTCTTCACTTTTATTATTAATAATATTTTTTGCTTATGTCTTTTATCTAAGCTCCTTAAAATATTCTTAAAAATAATATTTTTAATTAAAAAAAATTAAATTTCTAGCTTCCAACATCCTTGCAAGGTACTATTATATTTATTTTATATGTGCTAACCTGAAGCTGCTGGAAATGAAGGGAACAAACATCACAATACCTCAGTGTGGCGCAGAGAAGAACCAGATGTAAGAGCCTGGTGTCCTTATCACTGCTGCAGGATTTGACACCACCTTGTTCAGGCTCATTCAGAACAGAGAAACTCCAGACAAAGGTTTAAGCCCAAACTAGGCATGGAAGAATGTTTGGGTAGCTGCACAGGCTGACTCTGAAGCGACTGGGAAAATAATTCCTGACATGATACCATAATTCTTGTGTTTACAAGGAAGGTCTTCAGAGATAATAGAAGAGTTCTGAGGCAAGCAGAAGTCTTGGGTTACTGGATTATTTTATCAAATGGCTAAGAGTAGCTGTGAGCCTCTGAGAATAAGAATGCATAGATTCATAGAGTTCTGATGCTGTCGTCAGAAATCAATAGGATTGTGAGATGTCTTGGAATAAGGCATTTTTTCCTGATCCATGTGTTTGAGGCAGACAAACTCAAGGAGTCAGGGGATCTTTGGCAGCCAGTACATTTATGGCTGCCTCAGTTAGTGCTGTCTCCGTTGTGTCTATTGGCTTGGACAGTTAGAAAAATCAGGACACTCAATTATATAGCATATCCAAAATAAATGCCACCTGTTCTGGAGCTTAATTTTATGTACCTTGATTCTTTTGTTCCATAATCCTCCTTGCATAAAAGAACCTATTTACATGCCCCAAATTTGTTTCGAATTGTCTTGAGTTCTCAGTTGACTTGAGTACTCAGCGGTATTTAATCATTTCACATGTTTTCATTTGCCTTTATTGATAGAGTGCTGCTGTCAGTGTTCATGCTTATGATGAACTTCCTTGACTTCTTGTTAGTCATAAATAATAGGAAGGTGAAATAGCCTTCTACCAGCTGCATCAGTATTTCCATTTGGTAAGGGTCTTGGGGTGACCTTAGGTACTCTTTTAACTGCTAAATAAAAGAAAGCCTTCACTTTAGGCTGTTGATCATCTTCTTGAAGTCATCAACTGCTGTTCCATCTATCTGAAACATTTTCTCACTATTTTCTCTTAAGCTAAAAAATTCCTGCTTATCTTTTAGAACTGAGTTCTAAAGCTTCCTCTAGGACTCCTTTTCGATACTCTCTAGAATAAGTAGCATGTTTCTTTCATCCATATCTAGCCCCTATCATGGTTTACTGTTACTGATAATTTAATTGATTTATTTCTCTTCTAGCCTTTAAGCTCCTGAAGGCAGTCATATATCTCCATTATCATCCCCTATGTCTCTGGTACCTAGTGCCTATCCCTTGGTATATATTCAGCAAAAACTTATTCAAAAAATGAATGGGTGGTTGGATGCATGGATGAATACTCGTTGACCCAAGATACTTTCACTCAGCAGACAGTATGAACAAAAGTAAAAATAATACCTTGGTTGTACATTAATTAATATACATTAATTAGCTTGCTAACTCTATGACTTTCTGGATACTGGGAACTTCTGAAGAGTTGGCCTTGCTTGTCTTGGATATTTATCTTGGACTCAACTTTCTGGATCTACCAGATTTTATTGGTTAGTGGAAATCTCAGTTATGATTATTCTTGGATTTTCTTGATTAGCCTGTTCTTATTATCTGTATATCTTAATGGAATAATAAGTGCATTTTCCCCCCAAACCTCAGACATCCTCTCTCTTCTGCTTTCAAAAACCAAATATCTGTAGCTTTCACTTTTTTCTGTAGTGTTTTTCCAGCATATATTTACCAATTATCTATAATATTCTAGTCAAAATATTAAGAATATATGGTCCTGACCCCAGTGAAAATTATGTAATGACCAAGATAAAGCAAACATAGACAATATAACTACTAATAAGTTATTTTTAAGTTTTTTTTTAAAAAACATCTTATTTTAAAAGTTGTGTATAATACCATTCTGAAGCTTCTTGACTTAGCATGATCCAAGCTAGAAGGAAAGAGAAATCCTTTATTTCCACAAAGCTAAGAAATAAGTAAATGATTTTAATGCAGTGTGTAGAATTCTAGATTTTGTAGTATAAAATAATAACCTAAGTTGAACCAACCACTTGATCAATATTATTTAAACTAATTCAGGGGTTGTATGCTTTTTTTCTTTTTTTTATGAAGTCTCTGGAACTTATTTAAAGTTTTTAGTACAGATTTGGGTGAGAAATTTTTCTCCCCAAGTATAAGCTTTGACTCAATCCAGCCATCTATCTATCTTTATGCCCTTTTCTCTGTCCTCACACGTTCCACAGAAGTTTGTTGGGAGCAAATATTTGTTAGGCACAAATCATAAATTAATTAATTAATTTATTTATTTATTTTGCGGTACACGGGCCTCTCACTGTTGTGGCCTCTCCTGTTGCGGAGCACAGACTCCAAACACGCAGGGTCAGCGGCCATGGCTCATGGGCCCAGCCGCTCCGTGGCACGTGGGATCCTCCCGGACCGGGGCACGAACCCGTGTCCCCTGCATGGGCAGGCGGACTCTCAACCACTGCGCCACCAGGGAAGCCCCACACTCCTAATTTATCCCCCGCAATCATTTTTACTAGAGTTTTACTATGTTGAGCCCAAGCTGACAAAACACCCTGAAGATAATCAGATACATGAAAATGAAAATTTAAAACGTGAATTGTATCATTTCAGATAATAACCAGTGATATATACATGGGTGTATAAACAGGTACATAAACAAGCTTTAGCTCAATACGGGTGTTAAGAATTCCAAGTCAAGATACTCTCTTTACCGATTTGGAAGCTAATATCCTGAGAGACCACAAGCTTTGCTACAGATAACACTGTGTCTTTTGCTGCTTTCCTTCTAATAATCATGATAATGATGCTGATAATAATAAGAAACATTTTAAGTATATTCTAGATGCCAGACATTGTAAAAAGCACATTACATATGTTATCTCAAATTTTCCTGACTACTCTATAATGTAATAGTTTTTAAAGAAGGTAGTAGAGGTAGAGAGAGGTTATGTCACCCGTCTATATGGGGATTTGTATTCAGATGAAAGAAGGTCTTAGAAGGTTATTTTAATACCATTTACACCATGCTGTTACTGTTCCATTATTAGAGGGAGAAAGCAGTACCAGAAAAATAAGCATAGGCATCTATCAAAGGCATAGAAGCAACTGCAAAGCACTTTACAACTTAAGTATATTGGTATTACATATACTCCTCCTTTAGGTGTGGGAAGTAAGTTGTCATTCAATCCGCATAAAACTCCAAAACACTTAATGTACACAACCACTTTGCCCAGTGCCAGGTATTTTGTGGGATCTCAAAAAATGTCAGCTCTCTTCCTCTATCTTCCTTATGCCAGGTCTATAAATTTAATTTTCTTTCTATTTCAACACTTGGTACTCAGTTCAAATCTTTAATGAATGCTTTCTTGGGACAAAACTTGTACTTGGCCTTAGGGATAAATGAGAAATTGTTAACAAATATGAATAAACTTGTTTACTGTTTCAGTATTTCTGTCCGTATATTAGGAGCCATAAAACATTATAACAAATGCCTGGAGTTCTAAGCAAAATATGCCAAAAAGACAGAATGGGTATAAAGTTTCAGTTATGCAAATGAGTAAGTTCTAGAGACCTGCTGCTCAGCGCAACGCCTGTAGTTAACGTATTGAATACTTAAACTTTTGTTTAAAGGGCAGAGCTCATGTTAAGTGTTCTTACAACAACCGAACTAAACCAAACCAAAGAACTACAAGAGAACAAAACGAAACAAAAAACCCAAAGAACTACAAGAAAACTTTTGAGGTGATGGATATGTTCATTAGTTTGCTTTGGAGTTGGTTTCACGCATGTTTGCCTATGTTCAAAGTCATCAAATTGTATATATTAATTATGTGCAGCTTTTTTTGGTATATCATTGTACCTCAATAGTTGTTTTAAAAAAATAAATTTTCTCATTTCATCTGAATTGTCAAACTTATTGGCAAAGTATTCTTAATATAATCTTATTTTCCTTTAAATAGCTATAAGATGGGTAGTGATGTTGTATTTTCTATTCTTGATTCTAACTCATGTTTTTTTATTTTTGTTGACCAGTGTAGCTACAGGGTATCAATTTTATTCATCCTTAAAAAAAAAAAAAAAAACTTGGCTTTTTAATTTTATCTGGTATTTGTCTCCCTTTCATCTCATTGATTTCTGCTCTAAAATGTATTTGCTTTCATTTATTTAAGTTTATCTTTGTTCTCCTTCCTTAAGGTCAAAGTTTGGATCGTTGAGTGTAGTTCTTTCCTATTTTCTGATAAAATCATTAAAACTATTTTTTCGCTAAGAACTGTTTCAAATGCAGCTCACAAATTTTGATATGTTGTGTTTTTATTACTCAATTCAAAGTGTTTTCCAATTTTATTTTTTATTTCTTCTTTCATTGATGAATCATTTATAATTGTGTCGCTTTGTTGCAGTATTGGAGATATTCCAGAGTTCTTTCTGTTATTGTTTTCTAATTTAATTTCACTGTGATTAAAGAATGTCCAGTATAAAGGTTCAGTTCTTTGAAAAAATTTAAGACTTGTTTTATGGCTCCTTTGTTTCTTTTTACATGGTCTTTATTGGTGAATATTTCATGTGTATGCAAAAAGTATGTTTATTCTTTAGCAGTTAGGTGTAGTGATCTATGAATGTCAGTTAGTTCATTTTAGTTGATAGTTTTGTTCAAAACTTCAATATTCTCATTGAGTTATTGTTCTATCAATTACAAGGGAAAATATATTACAGATCTATTTATAATTATAAATTTGTCTGTTTCTCACTGGTTTTTCCAACTTTTACTTTTCATATTTTAAGCTCTATTACTTGGTGCATACACATTTAGATTGGTTATGCCTTCTTGAGCAACTGACACTTCTATATTTATGAAATATCCATTTTATCTCTGGTAATACTTCTTGTCTTGAAGTATACCCAATTTCTTATACTTAGTACTGTCATGGTTTATCTTTCTCTTTCATTCACTTTCAACTGCTGTCATATTTTATGCATATCTGCTTTTTTGTTCAGTCTGAGAATTTTACCCATGTAGCTGGTTTTTCCTCTGGTCTGATAATCTGCCTTTTATATGAATCTATTTGCATTTAACATAATTATTGATATAATTGTGTTTAAATGTACCATTTTGCTATTAATTTTCTATTTATCCTGTATATATTTCTTCTAAGTATATCTCTTTTTGCTATCAGTCCAGCTCTCAACTTGCATTGCCATGGGCTGATAATTTATAAACAGTTTTAAAAGTAGTTGAATTTGAAGGAGGTTTGTTTACAGTTTGGGTAAGACTAATTTCATCTCTGGCTTCAAATACTTTGAATGTGTTTCAGACTTCTCCCTCTAGTAGAGCCTTCTAGACCTCAAAACTGTGAGCCTTCAAGTATGGTAGATTTAAAAACTGTAAAACTCCTAGAGTCTTAGACTTCTAGAACTTGAGTCTTTATGAAACTGTGAGACTTCTAGATTTGGATACCATGAATTTGCAAAGTTTAGAGATCATGAGACCATAAGAGTGATTCCTGGAACCTTTAGTATTGCAATACCATGGAATGTGAGACTGCCAAACCATGAGATTCTGAGCCTGTAAAATTGTGAGAGTGTAAATCTGCAAGACAGCAAGACTTTGAGATTATGAGAATTTGCAGCTCTGGAGGTAAGAGTCAGAGCCCTACTTCTACTTTTTAGTCTTGCCTTCACATTTGCTTACCCACCCACCAAAAAAACAAAACAAAAACAAACAAAAAAATTCCCTTGTATGATAATTACTCGGCAGAGTGAATTCTTTCGTGTGTTTGATTAAAATTCTACAGGTTAATACATGTGTTCATCAACAGTTCAGTTGGGTACAGACTTTCCCTTCCCCTGCACCTCCACATTAGTAACTCACCCCAAGCATGAAAATGTTCTTTGTCTTGCTCACCTAGGAAGAGTTTATCATTCTAGATTTCAGTGTTTTAGATTCTTTTTGCCCTCTGATCTTCAATGGCTCTAAAGAAAGGTGCGATTTTTTTTTTCTGTTGATTTCTTGACAGTTTGGTGAGAGTAAATGTCTTTAATCTTCTACTTCCTAATCAGAAGTTGAACTTTCCTTGGGCTCTTAATTTCAGTTATTATGCTTTTTTAGCTTCCATTTCATTTGGCTTTATAGTTGCCAGTTAATTTGCAAAAATACTCTCCATTTTTCCATTTAAATTCTTGAGCAGTAATTTTAAAATTAAAAAATCACAGTTATTTTAAAATAAGCGTTTGACAGCTCCAGTATCTGGATCCCCTCTGGTTCTATACTATTGTCTGCTTTTTCACTTGCTCTTGGTCAATCATGTTTTTTACACACTTGTTATAGCAGTTATTGGGCTATAATTTCTCAGCCTCAAGTCCACCATTCTGTATTCTGCTCTGAGGAGGGAATCTGCAGAAAACATTGCTGATTTGCCCACTGACTTCCCATTAGGCTCTGCCTATACAGGACCCTAGAGGGAGAGAGTAAGATTGGAAGGAGAAGAAGGGACTTTTTCCTGCAGATTTGCTTCCTGTTTCTATCAGTATCATCGTACCTAAATTTCTTCACCTCAGAGCAGGTGTTTGTTTAAGTAGCAGCAATTAGTTCCAGTTTCTAATTCTTCAGACAAACAAAGAACAGGCCTTAACATTACTGCTCAGAGACTCCAGCTCTGGCCAGGCATCATTACCTCCTAAGAAGTCTGGTCTTGGTCCCATAAGAATCCTCCTCCAAGCTCAGAGAGGATACTAGCCAAGAAGCAACCCCTCTCTTAATGTCTTTGTTTTTATTTTTGAGGGACCTCTCTTCTAAGATTTGTTGAAATATTTCTAACTTCTTTCTCCTGTTCAGTTGTAAATGAGATGGCTGTGTCCATATTTGCTACCTCTGTGACATTTTGATATCCTCCCTTCTGCCTTCCAGTTCTTCAATTTCCATTGAAAAACTCTTTATTTTAAATTATTTCTACTGAAATGCATTGTATGGTTTCTGCTTCCTGAGTGAACTCTTACTGATATTCTTTGTTGTTGTTTTTTTAATGGATACTAGATATTTTGCATTGCATAGCTTAGAGATAAAAGACCAAGGAGGACTTTTGCTAGAGGAGCTACTTTAATCAGGATGTGAGCTGATTCAAAGCTGAACTTCACTCCTATAGCAGCGGGTCTATATCTGGTTCACACTTAAGTTTACAAGGCAGCTTTTCAAGTTCCCAATTAAAGTTCTCATTTGTAAGTAAGAGCCCCTCATTTTTGATGGCTCCTGGACTCCAATTTTGCCCCCAGACCTGTGAGACTGCCAATCATTTTAGCTTTTACTTTATGCTCAGATCTTTAGCTACTCAGCTGCTGCCTTTTAAATCAGCAAATGCCTCAGAGAAAAGTAGTACTGAATGTTGGACTCACCATTCTGGGCTTCCCTGCTTTCTGAAAAGTTGACGCTAAACTTTTGACTTCTTGATAGCTCCCCTATAACTCCAAAAAGTTAAAAAAAATTGTCCAAGCTATATATATTTTTCTCATTGGGAAGTTTAGACTAAAACAAGCTGACATTCCTCTCCACTTTCTAATGCCAAAGGAAAATTTCAGTAGTCCTTCTACTTTCTTTCAACTGCCCTGGACCTTCTGTATAATAACATTATTTTTCTAATAGTGCTATAAGGTAAAATTTAGAGATTCATCCCCTAACCCTGCCATGATTTCCTGATGTTTCATTTTAAATTATGTTCTCTTTAGAGAAAGCGATAAAAAAATCCACCTAGATATCAACTGTAATTTGAACTGAAATGCTAGAATATAGGTTAAGAATTCAAATTGTCTTTATTTTTGGACTAGGGGAGATATCAGGCAGTGATACGAGGGGCCAAAATCTTTTTTGTTTTTACATATAGTATAGTAAATTATCTATTTCAGGGATTTATAATCATCACCACAACTTCAAATTATAAATCCAAAAGTGACTTTGAAATTAAGAAGTCTGCATTTATCTATACAATGTGACAAACTAAGTTACTTTTTAAAATGATGTTTGAAGAAAATGTTCAAATTATACCAGCTTAAAATTGAAACATATTTTGGGTAAAGTGTAGGAAATGTAATATACTATAAAATCTCAAATATGTTTTAAAATTATAGAACAGACTAATTGACTCTGAATAAAGAAGAGTGTATAAAATTTTATCTTTGATATTGTTGTACTTGTCTAGTTTCCCGATGCCTGTAATAAACATATATAATTGTGATAATCAAAAAATAGTTTGAACAAACAAATAGTATAGAACAAACAAAACAACTTTTCCAATTTTTTTTCTTTTTTAATGTCATCGTAAAAGTGTTTTTCCATAATCATTTGAGACATTTGCAATAAATTTATTTATTTATTTTGCGGTACGCGGGCCTCTCACTGTTGTGGCCTCTCCCATTGTGGAGCACAGGCTCCGGACGCGCAGGCTCAGTGACCATGGCTCACGGGCCCAGCTGCTCCGTGGCATGTGGGATCCTCCCGGACCGGGGCACGAACCCTTGTCCCCTGCATCGGCAGGCGGACTCTCAACAACTGCGCCACCAGGGAAGCCCAATACATCTATTTTTAATGTGGAAAAAGAAAAGAGAAAGTAAGAGAATGAGGCCCTCTTCATAGTGTTAACTAACCATCTATTTAGTTTATCTGATTTTCATCAGCCTCATTAATAATTATAATATCCTCTCTGCATCCACACATCTTACAGCTGTCTCCGCCCCAGTTTCTTCACACTGATGTCTGAGACTATGTGAAGCCTATTTGCATTAAGTAGATTCAGTCTTCTGTGTGTCCCCTTGAGGCAGTCAAGGCAAGCCAGTTGTAAAGGTAATATTTGTTGGCAAAAGTAGGGAGCCCATAATTCACTGGGGTGAGAGTGTAGAACACTGTGGCCATTCTGGAGAGCATCATGGCAGTACTTCATGAAATTAAATGTACAGATATCCCATGACACAACCATCCGTGTTTTATACAGATTCACATGGAGATATGAATCAGTATATTTAGCGTTGGAAGCAATCCATTATTTAAAGAAAGGACAATCGTAGTGTGGTGAATGCAAACTGTGGAATATTCTGTGGCAAGTAGAAGCAAAAAATCATATACACACAGTCATGCATACACAATAAAGATGAATTATCTTAAAAACAGGGCTGAGAGTAAAAAACTAATAAATAGAAATAACTCTGTTATATGATAAACATTAAAAATACATATAAAATGAAAAATATAGAAATTAAGTATATAAATATAAAAATAAAATATTTTTAAGTAAAAATAATTAAAGTTTAAAAATATCCCCTAAATGCATGCATTTCACAAAGTTATATACAAATGTATAGATATATTTAAAACCCATTAAAATAGTGGCCTGTAGCTGGGAGAAAAATGCTATTTAGAATGAGGACACATGGGGAAAAAAAACAAGTAAAAAATGGAGGATCCAAAGATGGGAGTGTTCTGGCATAAAGAATATGAGTAGCTTTTCATTTGTCCTGTTTATTTATTTATTTATTGCGGTACGCGCGCCTCTCACTGTTGTGGCCTCTCCCGTTGCGGAGCACAGGCTCCGGACACGCAGGCTCAGCGGCCATGGCTCACGGGCCCAGCCGCTCCGCGGCATGTGGGATCTTCCCGGACTGGGGCACGAACCCGTGTCTCCTGCATCGGCAGGCGGACTCTCAACGACTGCGCCACCAGGGAAGCCCTCATTTGTCCTGTTTAAAAAGAAAAAGAAAATAGAAAACTCTTTCAAATGAACAAACCAAAGAAAAAATAAATTAAGGGAATTTGGTCACATTTCTCATTAGGCTGAAGGCAAGCTAATTTTTTTTCATGATTTTGTCACCTCATTTCATATTTGGTTCCAGAGTTTGGTTGTCTTAACTGAAACATGTTCCTGCTATTTTGAGTATTTTAGGTAAAGATATGGGGCTTAAATTATAGTTTAATTTTTTTTAGGTGCCTAGTTCCTCTCAATCATTATGAGCAATAGCTTCTTTTCCAAATTGCCCTTGGATATGATTTTGAAACAATTTTTCCAAGCAACAGTCTAAGTCACTGAGCACAATGTCCAATAGTGTGGAAGTTTGATGGTAATTTTCCTTGGCCTCTCATTTTCATGACACAGCTGGCACAGAGCAAATACAAGCTGAGACCAGACCCATTCTCCAGTATTTGTTAAGCTATAGCCAAACCAACCCTGTTCTCTCTGATTATTACTGCAGTGCCAGGACTACAGCCCAGAGTTGTTTGGTGTTGTAGGTTTTTATTGTTCAAATGTGCACAGCCAAGCAGTAATGAGGACTGAAATCCAGCCTGCACCCTGCTAACCTGGCTGAGTGCACACAGACTACATCCTCCCCGAGTGGAAATCCTTTCTCCGGCTCTTGGAAGGAGCCATATGAGCAGCATCTGTCTTAGTGCTTCCTGTCACTGCATCTCTTTGCACCCTGTTCCTTCCCATTATTTATTAATGCATACCTGCCCCCTACTTGGGGAAAGGAAAGAGCATCTAATATACCTTTCTTCCGCATGGAGAAGGTGAGAGAGGGCTCCAAAGTGAGAGAGGGCTCCAAACTCTACGAATGAGTAGAATGTCTACAGGAGAACACGCTGGTATCTCACTCCCATAGTGGTAGATTGTTCAGTTGTAGACTCTGAAGACAGTGGAAAGGAATAGAAATGAGTTTTAAATTTTTGGTAGAGCCTGACACTTTCTCCCTGGAGTTGGGGAGAATTCCCAAAGAGACGAGGGATTGCTTCTCATCTGGAGATGTTTGAAGGTAGAGTCACCCAGAGCAATAGAGCAAGTTGGCATTATTGGACAGTGTGCTTAGTACGAAGCAGATGGGGACTCACACCCAGATGAATTCTCATGGAAAAGAGTTAAATAAAGGTTAATTAACTTAAACCAATCACAGTTCAGTTCTAAGGCAGAGAGAGCAAATCCTACCCAAACTCAAAGCACACAGGTGCTACACAACGATGTGGGAGGAATTGATTCCCAAAGGAAAACCTGGGTGATGTCAGCAAGTGGATCTGGGTAGGAATGAATGCCAGGGAGAGTTCCAGAGTCCTACACCTGTAGGGTTTGGAACGACATCTCTGAGGCCCCTCGTGCCCTCAAGGGAAGTGAAAAAATCTGGAATAGAGCAAAGGCAAGGAATGTGAGGAGGCTTACTTGGCTTCCAAGGCAGGGGCAACTGACCTAGAAAGAGGAGTGGGTGTGTCTAAATCTCAGAGCTAAAACAAGATACAGCTGTTCCTCTCTGCACCCTCAGTATTGGAGGAACCAGAGTGAAATGCAACTTCTGCCTCAAGGAAACCACTCGCATGTTTGCAGATATCACCACATTGGTGGATATTACATGAGCAACAAATGGAATTAGCTGAGTCATGGTAAGACCATGGATACCTTCCTACCACTGACACCCTTCCTTCTTTCCTGCTCCTTCCTGTCCCCTCCCCCTGCATGGAGGGGCTGGACACAGAGGTGGGAGGAGAGAGGAGTGTTCCAGAACCAGACCAGCTAACCCCTATCCTTCTAAACTGTTGGAATGTGAGGGTCCAAGATCAAACCACATGTTCCACTCATAGTGAGGCCCATTGCAGGGGAGGGAGGAATTGCCATGGAATTGTGTTTGAGACAGAAGTCTTAAATCCTTCTTGGCTGAGTGATTTTTCTAATAACCTAAAGTGATTGTAAAGCTATGGTATCTGCCTAACATATTGTTAAGGGATCAAAAAGAGTGGTTTGACAGACTGTGGTTAAACACAGGGAATAAAAAAAGAGTAATTAAACCATTTTATTTTTACACTTGAAGTTCAAAATGTTCAGTAAAATGGGAAATATCCAGTATCAGGTAAACCTATAAATACTTCCCCTTGAGCCTTAAGAAAAGATATAGAAAAATGGAGGTGATGTAAATTTAAAGGCTCTGTATTACAGTGGAGTGTTGTTCTGGCCTTTAAAAGCTTTCCCATCAGCTGTTTCCCTGGAGAAGGCCCTTTATAGGATTGATGTTAGGAGAGCGTGGGCCACTTTTCAATCCATCTGCCATTTGTTTATCCAACAAAGATTTTTCATCACTCTCTGTGTGGGCCCTGGCTCTGCATGTTGAAGTGAGGAGGAAGAGATTCAGTATAGGAGAAGAAGCCTCTCATATGGAAAGATTCGAGTCCAGAGATTCAAAACTGAACCAAAGCCAACACTCAGTCAGTGACCAATAAACAAGTTCCAAATGGCATGAGCAGATCATGCTACTCTTTTATTAAAGCTGTCAATAGGACAGCTTTAATTAAATTTAATTAATTTTATTAAAGCTTTTAGAATAAATGCAAGTTACCTCCACTCCACCCATGGTGTAATGATCTCGCATGATCTGGCCCTTCTAGCCAGTCATCTAATTAGGCTACTGTCTTTCTCTCTCCTGTGCTCCTTCTACGGTGTTCTTATGGCACTTCTTAGGAAATGTTTGATTTTTTCTGCTTTAGAGCTTTGTCCTTGAAGTTCACTCTCCCCCAAACACTCTTTGCTGGCTTCCCCAGATGATCAATTCAGCTCAACTTTTACGTAGAGTGATCAACTCATTCTCGTTTGCCTGGGACTGTACCAGTTTTAGCACTCAGTATCCCCTCTCCCTAGAAACACCTTAGTCCTGAGTAAACCTGGGTGATTGGTCACCCTACATTCAGGTCTGTCAGACTTAATGTCACTTCCCCAGAGAGATGTTCCCTCAGCACCTTATTTAAAATAGCTTCTAAATAAATAAATGCAAATTTGGTTTCATCATAATGAAAAATATGTCCAAGAAAAATTCATATAATCAAAGCAAAAAAACAGATGACGTAGTGAAAAAAACAAACATTGGCAACTTTTGTCATAGATAAGAGTTAATATTTAAAGAGCTTCTAAAAAGACAAAAGGAAAAGTTTACCTCATAGGATGATGAGCTAAAGAAATAAAGAGTTCATAGGAAAAAACAAACTGCAAATAACTCCTAATCACAGGAAACTGTGCTCAACCTCACTTACATAAAGGAAATGCAAATTAAACTTCAGGGTGATGCAATTTCTCATCTATTGGCCAGAATTCTAAAGTTTGCCAGAATACTCTTTTTTTTTTTCGGTACGCGGGCCTCTCACTCTTGTGGCCTCTCCCGTTGCGGAGCACAGGCTCCGGACGCGCAGGCTCAGCGGCCATGGCTCACGGGCCCAGCCGCTCCGCGGCATGTGGGATCTTCCCGGACCGGGGCACGAACCCGTGTCCCCTGCATCAGCAGGCGGACTCTCAACCACTGCACCACCAGGGAAGCCCAGAATACTCTATTTTTGAGGTTATGCTGATGATGATGCAGAATGGTACAATACCTATTATGGTGAGAAATTTGACAATATCTAGCAATATAACATATCTATTTCCTCTTTGACCTGTTGATGCCACTTTTAGGAATCTATTCCTAAGACGATAAAAATATAAATCCTAATTATTAAAGAATTATTAGTAATAGCAAAAGTTTAGATACAGAGTTGGAGATGGTGATTAAATTGTTAATCCAAGAGTTTTTGAAAGTGAATAATTTCTGAAGCAGTTTTCAATTAAAACAGCAGCCATTGTTTAGGTTAGGCTACCAAATGTTATGGCAAAAACTAAACTGAGGCTTAGATATGAAAATGGAAATGTATCGGTATGTAATCTTTTGCCTGCTAACCATCTGGAAGGAGGAAAACAGGATCTATTTCAAAGCACAAGGAGTCTTTTAATTTCCCCCGACTGGAGCAAGTCCGTTTAATGTACGATAAAATGAGAAATAGAGGTTTCAAGCCCAACTCTTCCTCCATTTCTCCCTCATACATGCAGAATTAAATATAATGTTCAAGCTAAATGAATCCATCTCTAGAGCAGGGGAATTATTGGAATATTAAAACTGGAAGGGACCTTCAATATTATGAAGTGTTTTATGTCTAATTTTATAAAACCATTAATCATATAGAAGAGAAAATGGAAGCCCAGAGAAGTCAAATACTTTTTATAAGATCACACAGCTGGGGTTGCAGCTAGATGGATTTAGATTGGATCAACTGTCAGTGGGCTTTTTTTTTTTTTTTTTTGCAGTACGCGGGCCTCTCACTGTTGTGGCCTCTCCCGTTGCGGAGCACAGACTCCGGACGTAGAGTCTCAGCGGCCATGGCTCACGGGCCCAGCTGCTCCGCGGCATGTGGGATCTTCCCGGACCGGCACGAACCCGTGTCCCCTGCATCGGCAGGCGGACTCTCAACCACTGTGCCACCAGGGAAGCCCTGTCAGTGAGCATTTTAACTACCACTTCTATCTAATAATAGGAGAAAGCCGAGACACAAAAAAGGAGCAAAATGAGAAAGTGGGTGTAGGTAGAACATGAAAGCTCACCAAAGATGAGACCGCTGGCCTCATTGATTTATTTCAGACTGCTTCTTGCCTGGATTCCCATTCTCCATCCCATTTCAAATCTCACGTTTATATGAGAACTAATGTACATTACAACCCTCTTAATCCCCAACTATAGACTGTATCTTCCATGTTCTCGATCTATGTATAGCAGCCTCTAGGCTCTGCTCATTTTTGTTCAATGACTGGCACATTTGGAGGTAGAGTAGACATTCATTTGTGACCTTTCCAGCTCATATTTCCACCCACCTCCATTTTCAATACCACTCAGATTTTCCTTTGAGGAATGATCTCCCCACATCATTGTTTAGCACTTATGTGGTTTGCGTTTGGGTGGGATTTATGCCATGCTGACTTCAGAACTGGACTCTGATTGTTCTAATGCAATCAACAGTAGTTTATTTGCCCTAGTGATTGGTAAAAAATGGACATCAACACTAGTTGAAACTAATCAGTACATGGTATTGCCTTAGTCATAGCGCTTGGGTATGGAAAGTGCATTTAAATTACATTGACCCATCAGAACTAAGTCCAGGACTTGTGTTTGTAACTTTCTCTCTACACTGTTTTTTCTTTCCTCTTTTCTTGTGGCTATCTTTCTCTCCCAGAAGCTGTTAATAGTTATGCTGTGACATAGTGTGAGCCGTTCTTAAGACAAAGAAAAGTTACAAAAAGAGAGTGAAGAGATAGAAAAAAATCAGTTAATATTTCTGAACTACTATATCAAACCAACCAACCAACCATCATACCTACCTATCTACGTTTGAACTTACTATGTACATAAACTGATAAATTCTGTTATTGTTCAAGTCCATTTGAATTCAAGTTTCAGTTATGTGAAACTAAAAGCATTGAAACTGATAATGGAAGCAATATGATTTAGGGGCAGGAATTCCCATCAGACCCAGATTCTGCTCTAGCAACTGACTGTGTGACCTTGGGGTAATCATTATGCCTTTCTATAATACATTCTCCTTTGCTGTGAATCTGTAATGGCGTATTTCCCTTGCCTGACATTATGTGGCATCATGAGCACCACATGAAATGTTGATTTTGAGTGGGAAACCTGAAAACCCTTTGCAATTGAATTGTAGGTGATATTATTACCATTAGAAGATCTCACAACCATCAACATGCTTATTATAGAACACTACTTCTTTTTTCTGCATTGCTGGAGACAGGAATAATTTATCAAGATTTGCACTTCTACAAAGCACTTGACGAAAACAAGAGTTGAAGTTTCTAAAGCAAAGCAGATTTCATTAGGATGCTTAATATGAGTATTTATAGCCAAATTGTTTCCCAGTTGACTCTGCAATCCTCAACTGTGATTCATAATTCTTGGTGAATAATTGCAATTATCATCTGTTTAATGAGACAATTGTTCCCTCTCTCCCCCATCTTTAGTTTCCTTTTCGTAAAACCTTGCATTCAATGCTGTGTATGTCATAGAAAGTCAGTCCATTAGGAAGCTGAATCCCTGCCAGATACCCAGAACACCAGGCCCAGAGGCAGAAGAAAAGTTCCAAGTGTGAACCAGGAGAATGCATATAAACTAATCTATAAATGTTGTTTCTTCTTTCAGATACATGCACAAACAAACATTTTTATGACTGAACTGGGTTCAGGGGTGTCTGCATTTATTCGTGCAGTGGAATGAATATTTGTGTCCCACTGCCCCCACCAAATTCATGCTGAAGCCATAATGCCAATGTGATGGGTTTCGGAGGTGAGGCCTTTAGGAGGTAATTAGATCGTGAGGGGGAGCCTACATGAGTGGGATTCGTAGCCTGATAAGAAGAGGCCAGAAAGCTAGTTAGCTCTGTTTCCACCATGTGAGGATGCAATAAGTCAACTATTTGCTACCCGGAAGAGAGCCTTTACAACCTGATCATGATGGTACCATGATTTTGGACTCCAGCCTCCAGAACTGTCAGAAATAAAGTTAGGTTATTTATAAGCCACCAAGTCTATGGTACTTTGTTACAGCAGCCCAAACAAAGACATTGCATGTGTTTTATACATATAAAGCACCTTTGAAGAAAACTCTAAATAATACAAGAAAATAGGCTCAACTCACTCTGTTATCAGGAGAAGTTGTGTTTACCTGGACTTTCTTAGCAGCAGTCCCTATAATCCAGACCCAGGTTCCCACGGTGATTGCGTGAGTTAGGAACCATATATCAGTCTGTGCTGATGGTCCCCATATCTGATAACTGAGTTATCTTCAGGCAGGATACACGCATTCATAGAGCTTGGGGAGTGTGATGTACGGAGACTCAGATTCCAGTTTGGATCCTAACTTTGCCCAATGTTGAAGTGCAAGCAGGTATTAAGCATTTCACCTCTCCAAGGAACAATTTCTTCAGACTTAAATTGCAGTAATTCAACCATCCTCTTTGTAGGTTGTTTGGAGGATTAAATGAAATGAGTGCCATAAAGCACTTTGCCCACCCCCCGCCCATAGAAGCCACTTATGTTGCCAGTGAACATCATGTATCATCTCACTGCACGTCCCTTCAGCGCCTTATATTTCCAAAGAGGAGACGAAATATCTGTTTCTCAGCCTCTTTTCCTGATGCAGGAAGGAGCAGGGTAGGTATTGGAGACATCACTTTATGGTCACTCTTTCATAGCTCCCTTCTCCTTCCCTGGGAAGGTGAGCTGTCACCCAATAAACCAGTAGGTTCTTTAAACGTTCAGCACCTACTTGTCTCTTTCTTGCAGTCTCCTAGTCTTGTGCCTGAAGCCCAAGGAGCTTGACAATAGGCAGACCCAGTATGTTCCTTCAGCATTTCGGTCTACAACTGAGGGTTAAGTCCGATTGGCTCCACTCTGCAAGTCTGGCTTTTTTGAATCTAGGAGGAAGGGATAAGAAGCCTCTTTTAGCCTCAGCACAAAGCCACACTTTCCAAATCCAATATTACTTTTATTAAAATTGGTATTTTAATCCCTATTTCACTCAGTTCCATGTGTATATACTCTGTTAGCCTGAACCCTGGAAAGGAATAGGGATAAGAGTCTCTGAACTTCTTTGAACTTCACCTTGAACTCTCAAAACACTTTGAGGTGTGGTAAAAATTAGAGGTCATGTATATAAGCACCTAGTCTATAACAGGTTCTGAATAAATGGTCTCTTATTATTCAGTCATGAGCCAATGAGCAGCCACTGTTTTTGTTTTTTTATTTTTTTACTGTTTTTAAATACATGGCCAAGAAAAGGAGGTGGTAGAGCTGATCCACGTTTCACTTCAGGGACTGATCAAACCATAACTCATTCAGCTAAGATGATTCAACATCATTATCATACACACACCTTAAAAAAGGTGATTATGGGTTTGTTTGTTTGTTGTTTTGTTTTGTTTTGTCATCTAACAGAAGAATGTCCAAGGCCAGAGAAATAATCTACCAAGGAAACTGGCCGACCACCTCGAAATAGCTAGTGATGTGTGCCTTTACTTTGGCTATTGACGGAATAGAGACATACAGTCATAGACGATAGAGCTGGATTTTCAGCCTCCTTGGCACATTTTGTAAGTTGTAGTTATTCTTTAGCACCATAGAATTGCTTGAGCTTTACACTACCCATGGACTTTAGGAAGAGCAGCTACCACAAACTCCATTTCATAGATAAGGAAACTGAGGCTCAGACCAGAAAAATGATTGGGTCAACCTCCAAGAGCTGAATCTTCACTCCTTTTCTGTTAGCTCTACACTGTGCTGTCTTCTTGGAAAAAATCACATTCGTGTGGTTATGCCTAGAATAGCCAGAAATGATTCTGGTTAATAAAATGAAATTATATTAGTGGCATATGGGATAAAATGGCAAGCACACACACACACACACACACACACACACACACACACACACACACACACACACACACCCCATATTTCTTTTGTGAGCAAGAGAAAAAGAGAATGATTGTAGATTTTGATTGTGAGAAATATTTAAAATAGCATTTATAGGGAAATTGCTATGTGGCAAATATATTCACATTTTTTTGATATTGTTACCTCAATACATTCATGCTGCTCTGTAAAAAAGGAATCCATTACAATTTCTTTACACTGGGTCACAAAGAGGTAAAAGAAGTTGTCCTAAGTCATAGGGCTGGTCACTGGCAGAGTGCAGGTTTTAACCTGAACTGCCCATCTCAAGAGCCTTCATTCTCAATACATCACAATACTGCTCTATTTTTAGGACACCATTTTAAGATGTTAAAAATAACATTTCATTTTTTCTGAAAAAAAGTGTCATACATAATCATCATCATGTTTTTTTGTCGTGTTCCCCTATATTTTCTATAACCACACCACCCAGAAAGAGAGCAGCAGTTCTCCATTTGGGCTGTAGACGACGCTAACATATTGCTCTCGGTATCCACTTACGAGAAGAAAGAGCCTTTAATTAAGCAGCACACCTCTCTGTCTGTACAGATGATAATGATTAAGCAACTTTGGAATATGAGGTCACCAAAAATGTGCATGGAACATACACAGACTCACCTATATGAGCCTAGTAATGAAGGAGCCAGGGCAAACATTAAGAGAAAATTCAAACTGTGAGCAACTTTGCCTACTAGTGTACTCAACGCTCATCATTCAGTTATGGCCCAGATTGCATATGATTTTGTGAATGTGAATCTACTCTGTGTCCATTCCCATGGAATTTTGGTAGAGTGAAGGTCCCTCTACCCTATCTATTATTCCAGAATATTATTATTATTATTCCAGAATAATATTATTATATTCCAGAATAGAATATTATTCCTATTCTATTATTATTATTATAAAAGAAACATTTTATTCATACAAACTAGCATAAAATTTAACTACTGTACTTGTTCTCAAACAGTTTCAATTCCAATGTCAGAGGAAAAACCCAGCACTGTTTGAGTTCTGAAAACTTTTTTATTTGAAATAATTATAGATTCACAGGAAGTTGAAGAATAGTAAGAAAGCCCCCACCTATCCTTCACCCAGTTCCTCCCCATGGTTACATCTTAGCTAATTATAGCACAATATCCAAACCATGAAAGTGACATTGGTATAATGCAAGTGTCGTTTTATCACGTGCAGTCTTGTGTAACCACCACTGCGATAAAGATACAGGAGTATTCCATGGCCACAGTGACCTCCCTCACTCTGCTCCTATATAATTTATAGTTGGGTTGCCCTAACCCCTGGCAACCACTAATCTTTTTTCCACGTCTGTAATTTTGTCATTTTGAGAATGGTTAAGTAGATGTATTCTTATAGTACGTGACCTTTGAGATTGACTTTTTTCTCTCAATAGTGCCTTTAAAATCCATGTAAGTTTTTGCATGTATGAAGTGTTCATTCTTTTTTTATTGATGAGTAATATTACATGCTAATTTTAATCATGTAGTGTTACATACTACATGAGCCACGGGTTAACCATTCACCTAAGGGATTTTTTTGGTTATTTTCAGTTTTACTCTGTTATAAATAAAAGTTCTATGAACAGTAGTGTACAGGTTTTTGGACAGAAATAAGTTTTCATCTCTAGGACAAATGCCCAGAAGTGTGATTGCTGGGTTATCTTGTAAGTGTATATTTAGTTTAGTTTAGCTAGTTTTATTAGTATTATTATTATTTAGGAACTGCCAAAATATTTTCTAGAATGGGGTACCGTAAATTCTCGCCAACAGTTTATAAGAGGTTAAATGTCTCCTCCTTAGCATCAGCATTTGTATTGTCACTATGTTTTATATGTTTTGTTTCTTTTATGTGTGTTGTTCTAAAATGTATGTAGCAATATTTCAACATATTCTTACTTGCATCTGCCTAATAGTTAGTGACATTGAATAATTTTTCATGTACCTATTTGCCTCCATATATCGTCTTCATATTTTTTGCCCCATTTCTAATTGAACTATTTGTATTTTTATGTTGAATTTTGAGAGTTCGTTATATATTTTAGGTATAAATCCATTGTCAGAGATGTGGTTTGCAAATATTTTTTCCAAGTCTGTAACTTGTCTTTTCATTCTCTTAACATGGTTTTTATAAGAACAAAAGTTTTAACTTTTGATGAAGTACAAATTCGCTTTTTTTGCTTTTATACATTGGGTTTTCGGTGTTTGTCTAAGAACTCTAGCAAATCCTAATTCCTAAAGATTTTCTCCTATGTGATCTTCTAAAAGTTGTATAATTCTACGTCCTACATTTAAATCTATGATCCATTTTGAGTTAACCTTTGGGTAAAGTGTAAGGTTTAAGTTAGGATTTATTATTATTATTACTATTAGCATATCATTGAATTTCCAATTGCTCTAATAACTTTTGCCAAAAGACTATCATTCTTTCAACGAATTGTTTTGCAACTTTGTCGAAGATCAGGTGACCATACCTGTGTGGCACTATTTCTTAGTTCTCTATTCTGTCTATTGATGTCTCTGTGTCTGTTCACCAATTCTTCAGTCTTGATTACTGTAGCTATATAAGAAGTCCTGAAATTGGGTAGAGTGAGTCCTCCCACTTTATTTACATTTTTCTCCAGAATTGTTTTAGCTGTTGTAGCTCCTTTGTCTTTCCAAAAATATTTTAGAATGATCTTATGTCCATGAAAATATCGCTTATATTTTTATGGGAATTGCATTAAACCTGCATATCAATTTGGGGAGAATTTAACATCTTTTCTAGGTTGAGTCTTCCAATCCATAAATATAATGTCTCTCCATAAATATAATATGTCTTTCCAAGCTATCTTTGGTAGCTTTCATCAATATTTTTTAGTTTTCACCATGTAAGTACTATACATGTTTTATTAGATTTATACCCAACTAGTTCATATTTTGAGTGATTATAAATGGTAATATGTTTTAAATTACAGTTTTCACATGTTCATTATTAGTCTATAGAAATAAATGATTTTTGTATGTTGAGTTCATATCCTGTGAACTTATTTAGTTTTATTTTTGTAGATTTCTGGGAAATCTATGCCACTTTCATATTACAAGAGTGTTGCTTGGCCCACCTAGTCTTATGATTCGGTTGGTCTGAAAGAATTCAGTTCATAATGGGCAGCTGTGGCCATATCATCATTTGATGTCTCGTGTTCAAAAACTCAATGTCTATCAGGGTCTAGTAGCATGCCTTGTGCATTTTGAACAGTGTGTAGTTCTCTGCTGCAGATGGATTTGTTGACAACCACAGAAGGCTATGCTGTGATGCACCAGGTCATGGCCACATTCCACACGCAGGTGGCAATGATCAATCTCAGCTAGAGTTACTACTTGCTTAACTCTACAGTTACATTCTTCCCCATCCTATGATCCATATGTTATTTTGGGGGCCATAGTGGTGAATTAAATGAAGATATGACAGGGACTGACTTCCTTCTTTATGTATTTGAGGGTGGCACTGTATGTGTCATTTCACCTCTTGAAGCTGTGCATAATGATTAGGCAAATCCACTTCACCCGCTTCACTAATAAGGTTGTTTTAAGATTTGCATGTCCTCCAAGTAGCCCGTAGTCTAAACAATAAGATGTTTGCCTGAGTTGTTTTCTAGGAACTTGGAGTCAGCTGCGTCTGGTTCAAGCTAAGCCGGTTAATACTGAATAGGACCACTGACCCTTCAACTGGGCATGTGCTGGTGTCCTCTGGGTGACCTTTTGAATGTGCAGAGCCCTGTAGCTTAGTTAGGCCTGCGCAGAACAATTACCACACCTTTTCCCAATCACTTTTCCCCATGCCGCCCCCGTTCCCCACGCTTCAGACCGCGCTGCTTCTTTATTCGTTAGCCCATAAATACTCCAGGCCACTTTCCTTCCGGGGAGCAGATTTGAGGTTGTCCTCTCCTCTCTACGCTTGGCTGCCTTGCCAATAAACCTTTTTTTTGCTGCGAACCTCAGCGTCTTGGCGTCTTGGCTTGTTGTGCATACGGTAAGATGAACCTGGTTTGTTAACACTATTGTTTTTTAATTATCTTTTTTTGGTGGGTGAGTGGGTGGCGACGTATCTCCAAAGTATCCATTTACTCTACCCCCAATACAATAGTTCTTACCCTAAGTCTAGAAACCAATGTTAGGATTCTGACAACTACAAGTATGTCCATTCCAAAAATACTTTTAGAGACCAAGAAAAACCAAGTTTGTGTGTGGACACAGGGGATCCATTGTGAATCAGGCCTGGGCCAGAACTTCATTTGTTACCTGCATCCCATATGCTCCCACTCTGACTGGAGGTCATAGGTATCAATGTCAATTCAGATCATGTGTCTAAAAATCCATATGTCTAATACTCATAATCCTGAATATTTCTCTTTATCTATGTTCACCTAATTGACCAAAAAGTTCTCTGAGAAATTTTATTACTGAATTAACTTGTAGCACTATTTCAGAGACCTTTAAAAAGATCCTATATCTTCTTCATTCTGTGGGTTCTGGATATGAAAAATGGCTCAGGGCTGGACACTGGTTAAGGGGTCATATTATTTTATTGGTGTGTCCATCCTCAACCTTCAGTTCATCCGTTCTTGATTTCATTGGATTGTATAAATTAAGCAGTATCCTCATTGGATGGCCATCTATGTTGCCTCTAGGGATACCATGTTCTCTAATCATCTCCATAGCTCTTTGTAGGTTGGGCCTCTGTGCCACTGATATTGGTGATTACTGAGATCATTTACCCACTTGATTTAGATGGTAAGGCACTGCTACCTAGCCTCTGTTATTTGGGGACTTTGTCATGTTCTACTGCAATCAGGGTGCCCAGTTCTATAACAGAATCATACCAGCTGCTCTGCCACCAGTGCGATTCTCAGTGATGCTGGCACCCCTCTCATCAGCACATTCCTTATTACTTTGGTAAAGAATGCATCTGCTGAACTTTCCTATAGAATATCATCTGGTGTAGTATACAGTTGGCCCTCTGTATCCACAGGTTCCACACCTGCAGAGTCAACCAACCACAGATCAAAAATAGTAGGAAAAAAAATTCCAGAAAGTTCCAAAAAGCAAAACTTAAATTTGACACATGCTTGAAATGATTTACATAGCATTTAAATTGTATTAACAATTATTTACATAGTATTTACATCCTATTAGGTATTATAAGTAACATAGAGATGGTTTAAAATATAGGGGAGGATGTGCTTAGGTTATATGCGAATGCTATGCCATTTTATATAAGGGGCTTTTGGTATCTGCAGGGGTCCTAGAACCAATCCCCCACGGATACCCAGGGATGACTGCATTCAACCTAGAATGGCCACTTCTCTGAGACTTCTGCTGTCTTCTACCATCAGTGATGGATTATAAAGCACCTTGTCTAAATAAAGCCTCTCTTTATTCTTCAAGGAAAGTGAGTCTACTGTCTTTTAACAAAAGAGAGAGAACTGCTTCAGAAGACCCTGCAGATTGAGGGTAATCCTGGAGTCAAAGGCTCTGAACTTCATCTCCTGTTGCTATTAGAGTGTTGATATTGGTATCAGAGACTTTATAGGATTGAGAATTCAGCCTTCTCTGAAGCTCTATTACTCTTAATTTCTTGACTTGTTTTTGATCATGCAGGAAAACATTGTCTTTAAATGTTATAATGTTAGCTGTAGAGTTTTTGGAGATGTATTCCATCAAGTTGAGATAGGTCCATTTTATTCCTAGTTTTCTGAGAAGTTTTATCAGAATGAATGTTGGAGTTTGCCAAATATTTTCTTTCTGAATCTATTGAGGTGATCCTATGGCATTTCTTTATCTTGGTGATAAAGGTGAATTGTATATTAAACCAAACTTGCCTTCCCAGGATAGCCTCCGGCTTAGTCATGGTGTATTATAATTTTTATATATTGTTGGAATTGATTTGCTAGATTTTAAAAGAGAGTTATTGAGTCTAAGTTCATGAGGGGCGTTTGTATACAGCTTTCTTATATCTTTGTAATATCAGGATAATTCTGGTCTCATTAAATGAGTTGGAAAGTGTTTTAAACTCTAATTTGGAGAATAATTTATCTAGATTGTCATTATTTCTCCTTAAATATTTGTTACAATTCAAGAGTGACACCATCTGTGCCCAACGTTTTCATTGTGGAAACGTTTTTAACTATTAATTCAATTCATTTACTAGGTATAGGGCTATTAGTTTATTTCTTCTTGACTGAGTTTTGGTAGTTTATATCTTTCAGTGAATTTGTCCATTTCATCTAAGTTGATCATTTTATTCTCATAGGTTATTTATAATATTGTTTTATTAGCCTTTCAACGTCCTAAGACTCTTTAGTAATATCCCTCCCCTTTCATTTTTATGCTGATATTGATAATTTGTATTGTCGGTCTTTTTTTTTTTAATTCTTCATCAGTCTGGATCTAACTTCATCCGTTGTATTGATCTTTCTCAAAGACATACTTTTGGTTTCTTTCATTTGTCTCTGTTTTTCTGTTTTCATTTATTTCCGCTCTTACCTTTAATTTATCATTGTGTTCCTTACTTTGGGATTAATTTTCTCTAATTTCTTAAAGTGGAAGATTAGCTCATTGCTTTGCAGTCCTACTTTATACAATAGGCAATTAGTGTTATAAAATTTTCTCTAATTACTGCTTTACTTGCATCTCACAAATTTTGATATGTTGTGTTTTCAATTTCATTTAGTTCAAAATAACATCTATTTTAATTTCCTTTTTGACTCAATGGATATATAGGGATATTTGATTTAGTTTCCATATTTGATGGATTTTTCAGACAGCATTGTTATTGATTTCTAATTTATTTCCATTATAGTCAGAATATACTTTTCTCATTTACGTCTGGTTATGATGAATGATTTTTCAATTGAATCCTGGACGTTTTGGAGTTTATGTTAGGAGATTCTAAATCCTGTTTAAATCTTCTGTTTTAGCAAGAAGCAATCTCATTTAGCTTTAGCAGGTATGCTGTCCCACTTTTGTGATCTATTGTTTCAATGACAATTTGGTTTTGAAATCTTGCAATGCTATCATGGTCTGCTTTGTTCACCTGGTGCCACTGGGGCTTCTGCTCCATCCCAGCTGATGCTGCCTGCAGAGACAAAGTGCACTTCCCTGTGCCTAGGTGCTGCCAGGTGAGGGATAGGAGGTGCCTCACCTATGGTTCAATGACTGCTTTCTTGGGTCAGTCCTCCAGCCTGCCTAGTGCTGATGAGATTTGCACTGGACCTCTGCTGGTGTCAACTGCTGGGACAGAAGGTGCTTACTTGAGTCTCTTTCTTTTGGAGGTGGGAATGTCAGAAGATGTTGGTCCTGGGTCATATTCTGTTCTTAGGTGGATGGCAAGGGGATGTCAATCTTCTGTCTCCTTCTGACACAACGTGTAAGGATGGGAAACACTGGACATCTGCTGTTTCCAGTGCAAGTGGAGCAGGCCTACCTACTCCCACTTTAGCAGGAATTTGGGGGATGGAGTTCCTTTCTGGCAAGTTCTTGCTCTGCTGGTGCAGGTGGAGTGGGCTACTTGAAGTGGCTGGGCAGAGGACAGGATCTGGGACGGAAAAATGAGTCTATGTCATTTTCTCTGAGACCAGATGTCTACGTTTCGTTTACATTTTTATTTATCATAAAACGAACAATGCATTGTCACAATTTTTGCTTTAGACATTTAATGATATTGTGTAAAAATAAGAGAGAAATGATATAGTTACAAATTTACCATTTCTGGTGCTCTTTCACTTTTCTTTTGCCTTAAGGAGTTCCTTTAATATTTCTTGTAGTAAAATCTATTAAATTCTTTAAGCTTTTGCATGTCTGAAAATGTATTCACCTTGGTATAGAACTCTTAGAATTCTAGGTTCAGAGGTTTTTTTGTTTCTTTTCCTGCAGAATTTTAAAATTGTTCTCTACTGTCTTCTGGCTTGCGTTGTTTCCAGTGAGAAGTCTGTTGTCATTTGCATCTTTGTTCTTTAGTACATATGTGTCATTTTTCTCTGGATCTGATTAAGATTTTCTCTTCATTACTGGTTTAAAGCAAATAGATGATGATGTTCCCTGGTATAGTTCCCTTGTGTAGTTTTCTTCGTGTTTCTTTTGCTTGGAGTTCCTTAAACTTCTTGATTCTGTGAGTTTATATTTTTTATCAGTTTTGGGAAAACTTTGGAATTAAATTTTATTTTCTAATCCTTTTCTGGTCTCCCTCTTGGATGTCAATTATACACTTTGGGATGCTTGAAATATCCCCACACTTTATTGATGTCCTGTCCATTTTTTTTTTTTTTTTTTTTTTTTTTTTTTGAAAGTCCTGTCCATTTTTAAGTGTCTTTTTATTCTGTGTGTTTTATTTTGGATAGTTCCTATTGCTATGTATGCAAGTTCATTCATCTTTTCTTCTTCAGTGCTTCTCTTCTTTGCTTTTCACTTATTCCAATGTACTTGTCATTTCTGACATTGTATTTTCATCTGCAGAAGTTCAGTTTGGACATTTTGTTTTATATTCATGTATGTCCTTAACATGTTCACATAGTCCTTTACCTTCTTTTATATACAGTATATAGTTATGTAACTATTTTAATGTGCTTCTGCATTAATTTTATCATATGTGTTATTTCTAGGTCAGCTTTGATTGGTATATTTTTCTCCTGTTTATGGCTTGTATTCTCTTGCGTCTTTTCATGCCTGGTAATTTTTTATGGATGGTATAATGAATTTTACATCGTTGGGTCCTGGCTATTTTTGCACTTATTCAAATATTTTTGAGATTTATTCTGGAATGTAGTCAAGCTATTTGGAGAATGACTTATGAGGTTTGCTTTTAAGCTTTTTATAGTGGCATCACAGCAACCTATAGTCTTGAACTAATTATATCTCCATAGGGAGGGAGTATTCTTCTGAGTATTCTACGTAATGCCCAATGCGTTTTGAGAATTTGATAATATGGCTGGTTGGAACACAAATTATTCCTCTCCCTTTGTGAGTGCTGTACATTTCTCTGCCTGCTTTTTACTGAATGTACTTTCCCGAGCCTTGAGCCGTTGCTTCATATACATGCTTTGACTGGTACTCACCTGAAGACTTGAAAGTGGGAGGTGGGGGATCTGTATATCTCAGAATGTGGTTCTCTCTCTCTCTCTCTGCATCTCTCTCCTCCATGGTACTCTTTCTTATGATTAATCTTACTGTATTGGCCTCCTTGGAAAAGCAACATCAGTGCTGAACTCAAGGAGATCAACAGTCTTCACTGAGGTTCCTCTTTCCTGCACCTCAGCCTAGAAACACTCTCTAGGTGTAAGCTGAGGGGCAACTATACGCCTTACCTCATTTGCTGTTCCTCTCCTGGGGATCCTGCACTGCCTGTTTTCCAAAACTTGAAAACCTTTGTCCAATTTGTTTTTTCCAGTTTTTATTATCTGGCTAAGGCAATTGGATAAATCCAGTTCCAGTTAACCTTATCTTGGCTAGAAACTAGAATTACAATTTATTCTTTTGAATACCTTGAATATTTCTTTGGCTGATGTCTAGTTATTTTATATCTCTTGTTTTATTGTGAATAAGAACTCTTTTTTTCCATTATGCTCCCTGATTTGTTATTACTGGCATAAAGGAAAGACTATTCATTTACATGTGTTACCTTTATATCTGGGTATCTTACCAAAGTAAACTTTCATTATTCACAGAATTTCTCAAGTGATCCTCTTAGATTTTCCAGGGTGATAGTTAATATTACGTGCAGAATACACATATTGTTACTTAATTTCCAAAATTATTATCTCACCTTTTGTTTCATCGACAAGATTGTTATTATTGAATAATAATAGTTTTGGGCAATTAAAATATTGTCCTTGATTTTAAAGTCCAATGACTTTAACATTTCACTGTTAAATGTGATGTTTGCTCTAGATTTAAGGAAGAAATTATTAAGTTAATAGTGTTTTTTTCTGTTCCTAGTTTACTAAAAATGGGTGAATTTCATCAAAAAAGTTTTAATATTGTTTGGATTGTCTTGTGTTCCCTTTCTTTTAATCATTAGTGCTGTGAATTGTACTAATAGATTTGCTAATGGTAAGCTATATTTACTTTCCTAGTAAAAAATCCTTATTAATCGTTATATGTCACTTCTTTAAAGTACAGTTGGACTCAATTTTATATTAGTTATCTAGAATATTTGCATATGTATTTATATGTTATATTGGTTTCTAACTATATTTCTCAAACTGAAACCCAAGGACACACGTATTCTATAGATTTAGTCTCATCGTAAGATACTTCCACATTGTGTTCTATTTTGATGATCTTCTAAAATTATACACATCTAAGCATAATCTTGAAAATGTGGGTTGCCACCCTACAACTGAGGACTTATATCAGGTCCAATGTCCTACTTTGCCTTCGTGCTTAAGACGGCATTCTCACCAAGTTTCGATCAGAAATAATACAAAAATCAGCTCATCCTTATGGTGGGTGTTGCAAATCTCTAGTAAAACAAACTGGGCCTAGTTCCTTTTGATGGAGGGTGCTAAAATTATAACTATCTCTGTGATATCTCTACATATATCCATTCAGGTTTCTACTATTGCAATATATTCTCTAGATTTTCTAGACTATAAAGTATCATTCAGTATTTACTTATAATTTTTCAAACAGCTTATGTATCTGCAGTCATATTTTCTTTATTATTTATAATGTTATTATTTCACGTTCTCTTTCCCTTTTTTCTCTCTCAAACCATTTTTGGGGGTTGGATCAGATGTCCCAGTTTTATTTTGAAATATATAATCCATATCGCTAATTTTTGCTTTATTTTTAAATGATTTTTGTCTTTTAATGAACATTTCTGTATGTACATGTTCTACTATACATGTCTACTGAACAAACATAAAATGGTATTTATTTTCTATTGTTCTAAGCTAAGCTCTCTTATGATTAGATTTGTAGTGTCACTGACTTAATTTTATGAGATTTACAATAGTTACCCTGATACCTGTATTTAAAGGAGAGGGAGGATGAAGGGGGCGGACACAGATGGAGATATAACATTATTACTGTTCAGGAATGCCTGGTTCAGAGATGTGGAAAGATAACCCACAGGAACATACAGCAATGTAAAAATGGAATAAAGCATTAGGAATAACAATGTGCTTATTCTTTATTTGTTCAAGGGGGTCTTCTTAAATGCCAGATAAGTCTAAACCCCTTGGTGGAAAGTTGTATCAAAATGCCTTTAGACCAATCTCCACGATGCTAAGAGATTTATAAATAGGAAATAATTTTTTATTTGCCAAAATACACCAAAATTGGAAGATTAGAATGATAAGAGTTTTGGAATACAGAAACAGAAAGTCAGATTGAAAAAATATCACTGTAATTTTCATAATTATAAAACATTTTGGCAATAATAGGTGTTATAGGTATATATATTTATACATATTTAAAGGAAATACCAGGGTTCAATATAATTTGAATACCAAAATATCCATCTGTGTTTTTCTTCAACAAGTTAATTATTATGAAGCGATTTACAAATCCTATGTGCCACATGAATACTAAGTGATTAAACTCAAAAGTGGAAGTAGAAATATCGTATTTATGGGGTTATATAACTTAGAATATTTATATGGCTGGAGAAGAAGAAATCAAAAGTGGCAAAATGATAATCAGTAGGAAGTTTGTAAATATTCCTTTGATCTGAAAACAGTAGAAAGTTTGGGTGCTGTATTTTTTAAAAATCATTTTGTTTGTTGGCTTCAAGTATCCTGGGAATTTAAGTAACATTTTTGTGCCCCCAGTAGTCCCACAAGAGAAACTGAAAAGCACAAATATATGATTACTCCTGAGGAGGCAAAAACCGATCCGGCTTATAATTATCTTCACAAATACTTGCACCTGCAAGTAATTCTCTACTAAATACTAAACTAGCATTGTTAATTGGATTGTTAATCACCGAGGGAGCAGAGGTCAGACTACCAGCAGGGTCATCTGTGTTTTTAACTGTTTCCCAGAGAGAAACCAGCAAGGATTCCTAGGAGTCCCTAACCTTAGTTTGAATAAATTGATCAGATTGGGTCCCTTTAGGCTAGGAAAGCCAACTCCTAAAATTATGCCTTGCATAAAATAGGCACATGGTGTATATTTACTAATGGATGAGTTCATTGATGCAGACGGTAGGAGAAGTCTAAGAGGATAGCCATTGAAAGGGCAGCAGCGAATACAACGGCAGAAATTTTACTATGTGTATCCCACAATTGAAGTTTGCTTAGAAAATAAGTTGAGATTTGACTTTAGAGTTATTTTCCACAAGAGTAAGCCAAAAATCCTGAGAGTCTGTCTCCAATTTTCCACCAACCTCTGTGTGCTTAAACTTATGTTTTTTAAAAATCATAGCAGAGCTTCATGGACCCTTCGTATGGTTCCTCCTCTTACAGATGAGGAAACTGTGGCCCAGAACTGGTAATTGGCCTAGGTCACATAGATGCCGGATCTAGCTGTGCTGTTCTTTCCACTGCACCTAGAAATACACTCTAGGTTGGAGTTTTCACATAGATAGAGAAGATCAATGACCCAATCTCAGCCTAAAATGTTAATGATTTTAATACAAGAAAAGCATAAACATTCACGGCATAAAATGACCTTAAAATTGCCCAGTAAGTTAACCCTTCCCTTCCTTATTGCACAGATGAGGAAACCAAGGACTGGAGAAGAGTAGCAATTTCCTCATGGATATACAAGAATTTATGTGGGTAATGATGCAATCATCAATGAAAAGTGAAATTATGATCCATTTAAACTCTTAACTAAGGCAGGGACATTTTATACATTTTAAATTATTGTTCCCATGGGTCAGCTATAGATTTAAAGGTTTTTACTTTTCTATTATGTAAAGACTTAATTATTCAGATCATGCTACCCTAAGAGACACGCAACAAATAATAGATTGCTGACCTATTCACTGAGGAAATAACTAAACACATAAAATTGTTTCTCAACAGGTCTACAGCTTAAAATTGCCAGTAAGATAGCCTTAAAGAGCTGTATTTCCCATTTTTTATCAAAAGCATTAAACAGTGTATGCTTCAGACACATTTCTTCTTCTCTAGATATCAACAAGTTTTTCCTGAAACCTTTCAAATAACAGTAGCGAAATTAGCTCATTGTACAATTTTGTCCATTTTTTCTGCAGCTTTATGTCAGTCTCCAGGAATCACTCTTTGACTCAGAGTCATCAACATCCATATTTTTTTCTCCACAATATCTTCTTTGTGCCATTAAATGTGTTAATCAACAGTGCATGATTGTCTTCCAGATTTTTCTGTGCTGCTAATACCTATTCAGTAAATTCTGGCACTGGTGCATTACTAGAAAGTGACAATGGAAGGTTTTTAGACAATAACCGTTTGTTGGAAAGCCAACAACAATATATTCCTTCCCAAAAGATCCTTAAACAGTTTGTTGACGGAAATGTCAAGGGGTCTAGTCACGTCATAAGGAATTACAATCAAGTTTGTCCGTGCCCAGGCAATGACAGCCACCACTCTGTGACCTTCCGTAGCTTATAGAAAATATAAGATTTCACCCTGAATTTTTAAGATGTTCAAATTTGAAACAGGAACAAATGACCATCTCTGAATTGAGGAAACACTGCATTGTCTCAGACATCAAGCCATCCCCCTTCTATTCTCTATTAAGGAGAAAAATAAATACAATGAGAACAAAACACTCTCCTTTCCACCCCCCACCCCTTATACCCCTGGCTCTTGCTGAGTCTGACATGTGCCCCCTGCTTTTATTTCCCCGAATTCAGGGACGAGTTCTTTGTGTGATATTAAAGTGGCCCTACATTAGACTTTTCATTTGAATCCAATTTGATGAACTGCATCAAGACTTTTACTCCAAATCTTCAGTCATCTCAAGGTCAGCGCAGTTCCTAAAGAAGCCCCCTCTCCTGTTAACAGTGTGAAGTGCTCTCACCCGCACTTCACCAGAGCTGAGGTTCTAAGCAATTCTAGTGAAATTGGCATGACGTTTAAAACTTGCATGCTCGCCAGGCAATATCCTCCCCATCCCCTTACCCCCGGAAAATTACAGAATGGTCCTTCAAACCCAAGGTTACTCTTTGCAGTAATCCAAGTGCATTCTCATTTAGCCCTTGGAATGGCAGTTCTAGAACCCCGCAGACTCTTGCAGATAAACTGTTGATTGGCTACAGCATGTTCCCTGAGCTGGGGTTGGAACAGGGTAAGTGGTGAGAGGACAGATATTTACTGACTGTGTGTACACTGTCTGTGCTTTGCACATGGGACATAGGCAGACAAGATACGTATGTCCTGTTCTAACTGTATGTATTCCAAAAAGTGTCTCTCCTCTCTGCCTTCCTGGTTCATTCATTTGGAAACTTTTCTGGCATTGTGCAGACTCTATTTTACTCTTTTCATTTCCAGAATATGGGGGACGCGATTAGACAACATGATTCTGTGTAAATAGTAGGTACTTCGTACATATTTTTTTTCATTGAATCATTGAGTAATATACTGATAAATTATTCCATCATCCTTCAATCAGTGGAACATGACTGTTGAACCTTCACTAGTTAAAGTGGCTTTCCAGGAAATCGATCCTAAGCACAACACTCATATACGTTTAGGATAAAAAACAAATGAACACGGGTGAAGGAGCCTGGGACTTAAAAAGGGACGTGCTTTTGGGGGAATGAATTTTATTCATCCTCATGGATGTTTTTGTTCTCTGTCCCATAGAAATGCTTACAGCTTTGGCAAACTGGCCACAATTCCTCCCTGTGTGGCTACCGTGCCGTTTTGAAGGTCTGTACAACTTTAATTCCCAAATTTATTCCTCCCTGTGGCTTGCTCTTTTGAAAAGTACCATGCACCTCCCCGACCACTGTTCTTCCATGACCCTCCTACGTACACTACAGACTTACCTGCATGTCTCAATTCTCCACTTTGACTCTTTAATCATTTTCAGATAGAGGTCTCTTCTCTACTCACCATCTGCAACCCCCTAGCAATATGCAAAGTGCTTCAGATTGAAAAGGTTTAGAAGGCACCTTCCTGTCCTCAAATAACTGAAAAGATAGATAGTTAAGTATAAAATATATCATAAAGCACAAGAGAGTAAGCAAGTTTATGCCAAGTTGTAATTTCTCAGTTGGCACTACTGAGCTCTAGGTATTACCAAGAGATGTTCTATTTTTAAAAGTTTAATGGTTAAATGTATTTTGGAAATACTACATTATTATATTTCACTTTTTCACATTCATGGTGTACATTAGTGTATTAAAAGACCTAAGAAACTTTCTTATAATACCTAATTAACTTGTGTTAATGTTGCCACAGATTATCTGACTTCAGGGTCTTTCTAAACGTATAACAATTGGTAATATTTGAGAGAACAGTCCTATAAGAGAGCTTTCCAGAAATACTGTGTGCCATGTATATCTTGTACTTTTTCCAGAGTGATCAAAATCTAGGGTGCCTCTTTTTCATAATAGGTTGCCCCCTTCTGTTTTCTTGCTGCAAACTACCTTTCCAGGCTCATCTCGAACTCCACCCTTCTCTTTTTCTGTGCTGCAATGCGCTCTCATCCCTGCACATCTCCATCTTGTCTATCCTGCTCCGGGACTCAGGAGGCTCGTCTCCACAGAGGATCCCAGCTGAGCTTCCCACTGTGTTTGGCCAATGGGAGACAGCAGAGAAATATCAGAGTCAGAGTACTGGAGGCTGGGGTCATTATTCCCTGAGCCGTCTGTCTTTGCCAGGCTGTGCTGGCAATGGGATCATTTCTCTATGAAAGGCCAAAACTCCTGTCAGGTGGCCTTCCTCTACTGCTATACATTTCTCTAGGTTTTGTTCGCCTTGCCTCTCCCTGTCTTAACTGCTTCCTAGTATTGCTGCCATGGCGTGTTCCACAATTTCATGTAACCCTTCCAAATACGTTGCAAAAGTCCCCATTAGACTCTCTTCAGTCATTCTTTTTAGCCTGTTAAAAGAAACAATAGGCCCCAAATGAAGACACTTGTGCTGAGCCCCATATCAGCAAACCAATACTTAATACCTAACCTAATTGCAAATTTCAACTTCTACCAGGAATGTAGTCTTACCCAGTCAGTGTGGAATTTCCTGGTCAGCGGTATTGAGGTAACCTACCTGACACACCCCTTCCACTCCCCAAAGAAAGATGAAGTAATCTCCTTATTCCTTGGCTCTACCCCCTTCTGTCTATAAAAGCCTTTGATTTTGCATAACTCCTTAGAGATCGTTTCAGTTTGCTGGATTGGATCCTGCCCGATTCTTGATATCGTTGAATAAAGTCAATTAAATCTTAAGTTTCCTTGGTTGAATTTTGCTTTTGAACAAGCCTATCATTTGTTTCCTGCTAGGACCATGCCTGTTGACTCCATACCTTACCATCCCAGCGACCACACAGATTTTCCCTTCTCTCTTCATGCTGGTCTCTGAGGCTGGAATGCCATTTCATTTCTTTTCTAACCATAGGCATCCTCATAATCATTCCAGGCCCATTCTGACTGCTGCTTTTTTTTATTGGAGTATAATTGCTTTACAATGGTGTGTTAGTTTCTGCTTTATAACAAAGTGAGTCAGTATACATATACATATGTCCCCATATCTCTTCCCTCTTGCATCTCCCTCCCTCCCACCCTCCCTATCCCACCCCTCTAGGTGGTCACAAAGCACCAACCTGATCTCCCTGTGCTATGCGGCTCCTTCCCACTAGCTATCTACATTATATTTGGTAGTGTATATATGTCCATGCCTCTCTCTCACTTTGTCACAGCTTACCCTTCCCCCACCCCATATCCTCAAGTCCATTCTCTAGTAGGTCTGTGTCTTAATTCCTGTCTTACCCCTAGGTTCTTCATGACATTTTTTTCCCCTTAAATTCCATATATATGTGTTAGCATACGGTATTTGTCTTTCTCTTTCTGACTTACTTCACTCTGTATGACAGACTCTGGGTCTATCCACCTCATTACAAATAGCTCAATTTCGTTTCTTTTTATGGCTGAGTAATATTCCATTGTATATATGTGCCACATCTTCAATTTGGTTCACTGGGTTATGTAGGCTTCCTGGTGGAGGGGACTAGTGCCTGTGTTCTAGTGGATGAGGCTGGATCTCGTCTTTCTGTTGGGCAGGTCCACGTCTGCTGGTGTGTTTTGGGGTGTCTGTGGACTTTTTATGATTTTAGGCAGCCTTTCTGCTAATGGGTGGGGTTGTGTTCCTGTCTTGCTAGTTGTTTGGCATTGGATATCCACCACTGTAGCTTGATGGTCGTTGAGTGTAGCTGGGTGCTGGTGTTGAGATGGAGATCTCTGGGAGATTTTCCCTGTTTGATATTATGTGGAGCTGGGAGGTCTCTTGTGGACCAGTGTCCTGAAGTTGGCTCTCCCACCTCAGAGGCACAGCACTTCTGGCTGCAGCACCAAGTGCCTTTCATCCACTTGGCTCAGAATAAAAGGGAGATAAAGTAGAAAGAAAGAATTAGTAGAAGTAGAAAGAAAGAAAGAAAAAAAGGTAGAAAGAAAGAAAGGAGGGAGGGAGGGAGGAAGGAAGGAAGGAGGGAAGGAAAAAAAGAAAGAAGATAAAGTGAAATAAAATAAAGTAAGATAAAATATAATAAAGTTATTGAAATAAAAAAGTAATTTTTAAGAGAAAAAAAGAAAAAAATTAAAAAAAAACAAAAATGGATGGATAGAACCCTAGGACAAATGGTGGAAGCAAAGCTATACAGAGAAAATCTCACCCAGAAGCATAAAAAGAGGGAAAGGGGAAAAAATCATAAATCTTGCTTTCAAAGTCCACCTCCTCAATTTGGGATGATTCGTTGTCTAAAGGAGGGAAGGAGGGAAAGAAAGAAAGAAAGAAACAAAAATGGTAAAATAAAATAAAGTTATCAAACTAAAATATAATTATTAAGAAAAAAAATAAAAAAAAACAAGAATAAAAAAAAAACGGACGGATCGAACCCTAGGACAAATGGTGGAAGCAAAGCTATACGGACAAAATCTCTCACAGAAGCATACACATACACACTCACAAAAAGAGGAAATGGGGAAAAAAATCATAAATCTTCTTCTCAGAGTCCACCTCCTTAATTTGGAATGATTCGTTGTCTATTCAGGTATTCCACAGATGCAGGGTACATCAAATTGATTGTGGAGCTTTAATCCGCTGATGTTCTGTAGGGGTTGTTCCACGTGTAGATGTATTTCTGGTGTATCTGTGGAGAGGAAGGTGACCTCCGTGTCTTACTCTTCTGCCATCGTCCCCAGCAATTTTTTCCTGCTTTTGAAAATCAGAACTACTCCTTGTTCCAGGTTCCCACTTAGACTAAGCAGATTGTTCCCCTACTCTGTCCCACTGGCTGCCTCCTCAGCATTTCTATATGGCTTTGTTGAATTGAATTGGAGGGGAGACACTGCATAGAGCTGATAGAAGGAAATAAAAGATTAGGTCTAATTCTTAGGTTTTCACAGCTTTCTCTACTCCCAACCATGTGGGCTCACTTTCTTCGTAAAGTGATGACAACAGAAGTAAAAAGCCAAATTGCCACTTAAGCACTTGAGAGAAGCAAATGTGACTCCTCTGGACAACAGTTTTTATAGCAAGGTGACTACATGTCAGCAAGAGATGAGTCTCTGAAGCTATCAACATCCCACTGTATAAATACAGTGTACTTTGGCGAGCCATTCCTCCATCATTCCCTAGTGGTCATTTTCAGTCCAGATGGTGATGTTGGGTATATTCTGCTCCTTTCTCCTCCATCTAGGTTATAGGTCATGACATAGGATAGGACTAGCCAGTTAGGTTAATCACAGTGGGCACAGTGATGGTTCAGGAATGGTCATTTAACTCAAATGGGACTATAAGAATCCTATCCAACGTCAGTGAACACTGAACTCCAAGCTGTAAAAGCCACTTTCTGTCATAAAGGCATAAGAATTTGTTTTTCCTCTGGATAAAGCTAATTAGCTAACATAGACGGTCACCTCAATTACCAGGAAAATTCAGGGTGAACTGTGTGACAGATGGTGCTATCAAGTCCTCTGACCTGAGGATTACTTACTGTTTACCTTGAAAGCATGTACGTAATGGGTTGTATCTGCTTGACTTTATAAAAGGGACAGCTTTCTTTCTGTCTTTGTGATCTCTTAGTAGGTTGCCTGTGATGTGTATCACACTCTGGTTTAATACCCATTCAGTAATAAAACTGTATTCTTTCTCTACTAAAAAAAAAAAAAAAAAGAATCCTATCCAAGACATTGCCAAAACTATTGGGAGAAACATTCTCTTGCTCCAGGATTTGTAAACTACAAGGCTGATATTCTTCACTTTAGTTAGGAGGGGACAGGTTTACGTCATGGCAACAAAAATCCCCCACATCACTGGATAAACATATCAAAGATTTATTTCTGTATTTATCTTGCACACCAAGTCCACTGTAGTTGTAAGCAGCTCTCCATGTGGTGACTCAGGTATCCAGTTGGATTAAACATTCCGTCTCAGAGCGGCACCATCCAGGACTTACGGCCTCTTTTGTCAATGTTGCAGGTAGAACAATGCTGGGAAGGTTTGAACATGAGCTTCCATTGGGTCAGCCTGGTAGTGATACATATCACCACCTCTTTCAGCACACCGTCCAGAAATAGTGACAGAACCTGCCTAGCTGGAAGAAGAATGTCGGTGAGTCTTACCACCTCTGCCAGCGCTTCTGACTTTTTGTAACCATCCCATATCTATGTAGAGACAGAGAGACAAGGAAGCCAAGCATCACCTAGTGAAGTCCAGAGTTGTAGATTAAAATTTCTGATGAAAACAGTTGAAGCTGGGACCCAGCTAGGTTGAAGTCTGGTCATACTCTGGCTCTCACACAGCATCCAAACAGGCAAAAGCCATGCTTATGTATTTGTGTGTGTACATTTGTGTCCTATACACACTAAGCATAGAAAATTGACATGTACCCTATGGCAGAAAAGCCATGAAAAAAAGGAAAAAAAAAAGAAAAGAATGAGAAACACAGTTTAAAAAATTGTTATGGAATTCATGCTGCTGCTGTAGAAACTTATCTACTTGTAGCTTTCTGTTCTCTGCCACGTGGGTGAGTGAACAAGGCAGGCAACAGGAAAAGTAGACCTTTATAGTTAATTAGAAACTAGGAAAGCAAAGCCAGACTTACCCTTTACTTAAACTTACAAATCTTCTAGGGAAACAATTTGGCTGTGGTTCATTGAGATGTACGATAAGCCGTCAAAAAGAATTTTATCAATAAGCTGCTTTCTAGCTTTGAAACCAACTTATAGGGTGAGTCTATGTAGAGTTAATTGTAAAAGGAGTTTCTAGTCTGTAAACTCTAATGATAACAACGACTGGCTTTTACTGAGTACCTACTATATTCCAGGCACTGTGCTTTACTTAAATTATATCTGTAAACATTTATAATAACCCAATGAGTTTGATAATGTTATTATACAAATCAGAATATGGAGGCATAAAGAGGTTATATAATTTGTAGAAGACTGATGAGAAATTCTGACTTTGCTAATACAAATTAAGAATTTATAAATAAAACTAAATTATACCTAAGTATTTATATTTCAGAAGTCTCACTTAATGTTTATCATGTGTTATGCAGGGCACCTGAAAAGATACTTTTGAAAAAGACTATGCTTGAGTTTTTAAATGAAGAGTTCTAATTTTTTGAAATAAGAAAGGCAATGAGTGGAAACTGCTAATTTCTTCCCCAGATCCAACCTAGTGCTGAAGTCTCATAATATATCCTAATATAATATCCTAATATATATATCATAATATATCTCATAATATATCCATATTTCATATCCAAAATATGAAATAAGTAATTCTGCCTGCTAAACCCTGCTAAACCTAAGAGACAACGCTAAGGCTTCACCAGTATTAAGCTCACACGGATAGAATTTCCTTGGCCTGAGGTTAAACATAAGGTCTTTTGTGTTTAATAGCCTGAATTTGAAATCTGGCCTGCCCATCGATTAGCTACAAGATCTTTGGCAAATTAGTTAACAATTTAAACCTCAGTTTTCTTACCGGTAAGATAGAAATTGTAGTAATACTAATAGTATCTCTCCTTTGGGCTTATCATAATAATGAGATAAAATGATCTATGTAAAAAGACTTATCAACCCACCTGGTATACTATAGGAGTTTACAAAATATGGATTATCCTTGTCATGCATGTCATCACCATCATTGTCATCGTCAGAATTGTCATTATTAGCCATAACCTCTTTTTCAGTTAAGCACACTGACGTAACTAACTTGGGTCAATGATCATCTTTTTGATGATGATCTTTAACTTCTGGAGGTTGCCTGAATTCGAATTCGTTTTGTTGTCGGCTTTGCGTTATGTGTTTCTTTTTTTCCTTCAGTTTTATAATTAGGGACTGAAAAAACAGTGATTCAAAGTTAAGACACTTATGCTGATAGGATGTAATTGCAATTGAACAGGTAGGCGTTAGTGCTTTTTGAGATGCAAGGACAGGATGATTGGAACATGTGGTTCAGAGTTTGGTCAGAATGTTGAGTAAAGCAACAAAAAATACAAAAAATGTGAGGGGCAAAAGTTTGTGTTATTTTCTGTAAACAGAAAGGCATTTAATGTTGTTTACAGGTATGCTTGACATTTCAACTTTATTCAACTGCAAATCTACTTACTTGTTTGGAGTAAAGAAGTCAGTAGGCAATTAAACACAGGAAGGAAACAAAAAGTAAAACATGGGCATGATACAGGAGACCAAACAGCAGTGAATTTCCAGGCATAAAACTCACCTAGATACCAATAAGTTATTTCTCTGGAGATATTCTGTGCTGAGAAGTTGTAACAGCATCCTTCCCTTCATCTATTCGTGAGGTCAAATTAGGTTTCTTCTACCATTTCCCTTTCTTCCTTCCCTCTTTCCCTCCATCACTGAGCAGGAACCAATGACAGTGCTGGGGGCACATATATGAATATGAATGATGCAGGTCCTCTTTGCCTGTTGGTCATGAATAATCGTATAGTGAAGAACACAAAGTCGGCAATTACAATTTCGATGAATCTCTCATGGGGCAAGGCAGTGAGCACATAGGAGAGTTACCGTATCCAAACTTGGATGTATGGGTTAGGTTTTCTGGAGGAAGCAACTTCTGCGCCAAAACTTACAGAATGAGAAATTAGTTATGTTGTGTGTGAAAGTGAGGAAAAGGAGATTTTTAAAGAAGAGCACATAGCGTGTATGGAAACAGGAGATCCTAGATGTATGCTGGGATCTTGACATCATCGTTATGGCGAGAGCATGGAGGTTGGGTGGAGATAGATCAAGGTTAGAGAGGTAGGGCAAGCATTGATAGGTCTTAAGTGTTGCTGTCACGATCACACTTAAATTCTAGGAGGATCACCTTAGCTATAGTTTGGAAAATGAATTTGAAGAGTGCAGAGCAAGTTTAGCAATAGCAGGAAATAAAGAAGCTTTTGTAGTAATTCAGGTAAGTGATATGGTGGCCCAAACAAGGACAATAGAAATAGGGAAAAGAAATGTATCTGGAGTCAAGAAATGATAAGACTGTAAAATCAATGGAACTTAAGTGGGTTTTTTTGGTGGGGGGAGGGGTCATTTTTGATTAAGAAGAATAAGACTTTAAGGATGCAGTCCAGATTACCGGCTTGAGGAAACGGGTGAACCTATTCATGGAGACCAGGAACCCTGGAGGAGGCGTACATTCATGAAGAGAAAAGTAGAACTTTCAGGATCTCTCATAAGGATGAGATAGAGGAGGTCACAAAAGAGACTGAGAAGGAACCGCCAAGGAGGCAGGAGCTAAAGCAGAAGAACATATTGTCACAGCTTCCAGGAAAGAGGGTATTTGAGGAAAGAGGATTCTATGTGGGTGCGCACATTGGGAGTGAGGGTTATAAGACGTTTGCTTGTTGAGGAGCAAACAGAAGATGAGCGAGCAGAGTGAATGAGTACAGATGTCCCTTTTCTCTCTGAGTGGTATGTAACAAACAAGAGGCGCCTACCACAGGGCTGTAGTCAGAGTCGGGGGTCTGTTCTTGCCAACACGACTCAGTTAGGGAGAGAAACTAAACACTCTAGGAAGGAAAGGTAAATGGGGATTGTGCAAACCTAGGATCAAAGTTCCTATTATTAATAACGAGCACCTATGTACCCAATGAGTGAGAGAGAGAGAAAGAGGAAGGGAGGAGGGAGAACAAGTCAAGACTGAGAAGCACAGTTATGAATTTCCATGAAAATATTCTTCTCAGCCACATGGCTGACCGCTCTGCTGACACAGTGGCATGTTTTTCCCAGTGGGAAAATAATGTCACCTGATCTGTTGCTTTAGGAGCTCAGCATCAGTATTGGCTGAAACCACTTGGACGGTTAAGGAAAGCCAGACAAAGATGCTCCAGAGAAGTCTGTTCTTGTTCCAAAAGCATACAATTGACTAATAATAACAATAGAAATAATAATACTACTCCTATTCCTATTAATAAATTTTAATGCTACTATTTATTAAGGGCATTACTGTAGTCAGAGTCTGTGCTAAGGGTTTTACTTGCATTCGTGCTTAATGCTTACAACTGCACAGCGAAGTGGTTATTATTATTAGCCTAGTTTTAGAGATGAGAGGATGAGAAACTGAGATATTAGCGAACTTGCCTGAGCCCACACGTCTGTTATGCAGTCAAGTGAGGACTTGAATCCAGTCCATTCTGCCTTTTCACTTTGACATACTGGTGGGAGAAACTTGATTATTATAATGGGAGGGGGGAAGAGGAGGGTGGGGCGAAATGGGAGATTAGGACTGACATATATACACTACCATGTGTGAAATAAATAGCTAGTGGGAACCGGCTGTATAGCACAAGAAGCTCAGCTCGTCGATGCTCTGTAATGACTTGGATGGTGGTATGGGGGCATTGGAGGGAGGTCCCAGAGGGAGGGGATATATGTATACATATAGCTAATTCACTTCGTTGTACAGCAGAAATTAACATAACATTGTAAAGCAATTATAATCCAATAAAAAGAAAAAGAAAGTTCTACATAGAGAAAGACACCATGTATTAAATTTCTCTACCTGCATTTGAGGAAACACACACATTTACTGTATGGGAAATGAGCTTTTCCGTGTGGTCCAAATGGTTGTCCTCCATTTCAATGAAACAGATAGCTAGCGGGAACCTTCTATAAAGCATAGGAAGCTCAACTCAGTGCTCTGTGATGACCTGGATGGGTGGGATGGGGGTGAAGTAGTGGGATCGCTGGGTCATATGGTAACTCTATTTTTAGTTTTTTAAGGAACCTCCATACTGTTCTCCATAGTGGCTGTATCAATTTACATTCCCACCAACAGTGCAAGAGGGTTCCCTTTTCTCCACACCCTCTCCAGCATTTATTGTTTCTGGATTTTTTGATGATGGCTATTCTGACTGGTGTGAGATGATATCTCATTGTAGTTTTGATTTGCATTTCTCTAATGATTAATGATGTTGAGCATTCTTTCATGTGTTTGTTGGCAATCTGTATATCTTCTTTGGCATCATTGCTGTTAATCCCCACAACCACTGCATGAGGCAGACACTACTGTGTGCCTTTTATAAAACTAGACTCAGGTCAGGAAACTGTCTAATGTTATCAAGTTACTGCATTGCAGAGCTAGGACTTTATCCAAGTTGTTTTACCTTCGATCCTGTGCACTGAAAGATCTCCCTGTTGCTTATTACCCTGGGATACATAGGAGTCAAGGATGCGTGGGTCCTGAATTGGACAGAGGCAGAGTGAGTAGTAATAAAAAATGGATTTTGCCTCCATTTTGCTTCTCTGGAAGGTGACACACGTTTGGTGCATTGTTTACCTGCTTAAAAGAAATAAAGTGTGGCCACGACTCATCTGAAAACCTACAGTGTGCTAAGCATATTGCTGTACTTTTTAAGAGAGATGAGTCAGAGAACTCCTGGTGGAAGTGGGGCCATTATACTTTTAGAAAATGATTCAGAACAATTTTCCAGCTGAGGATGTTGTGGAATAAACTTAGCATCCAGCCAAGAGGCTGCCAAATGGTGTCTAGCTCAGGGTTTGATCTTAGAAAGTGAATGTCTGTCTGGATTGGCAGTTGGGACCAAGGAAAGGCTTGAGACATCCTTTCAAGATTATTTTCCTTCACTGAGTTTTGAAGAAGGGCACCACTCTCTTGATCCTGGATCAGGATGTGTTTCCATCATGAAAAACGTATCTGTCTAGTCCTTACCACTAAAGAAAAAGAAAGGGAAGCTAAAATTCCTCTAAAATCCCTACAGCTTGCTGAGAGCTACTAGAGCCAGGGATGAAATGCTTTTTATCTCAAAGCTGAAGCCAGGGGAGAGAAAGCTAAAAAAAAAAAAAAATTCACTTTAAAATTTATACCAAATAATAAATGTGCAGGGGATTCTGTTAGGAATGCACATTAGAAATTTCATTGTCTTTTTATCTGGGAGTTCTATGGATATAGCCGATAGATATTTGGTGGGTTTTTTCCTCGATAAAATGATGGCAGTGGCTTCCTGTACCCACTTCTGCTATATCTGCCACCTCCACACCATTCACAGGAGGCAAAAACATAGGCATTCAACGTGAATTTAGGCTGACATTTTCCTTGAACTTCACACACACACACACCAGGTAAAAGTGGAAAAATATAAGCAAAAATAACTTTAAGGACATTTTTGTCACACTTTCTCTTCACTTATTTTCTTTTTTTTTTTTTTTTTTGGGGTACACGGGCCTCT
>NW_020185331.1:7904774-7910748 GCF_003031525.2 Neophocaena asiaeorientalis asiaeorientalis
CCTTTTTTTTTTTTTTTTTTTTTTTTTTTGCGGTACACGGGCCTCTTACTGCTGTGGCCTCTCCCACTGCAGAGCACAGGCTCCGGACGCGCAGGCTCAGCGGCCACGGCTTACGGGCCCAGCCGCTCCACGGCATGTGGGATCTTCCCGGACCGGGGCACGAACCCACGTCCCCTGCATCGGCAGGCGGACTCTCAACCACTGCACCACCAGGGAAGCCCCTCTTCACTTATTTTCTATAATTCGAATAAAATTTATTAAGCATATTCTTTTCATCGGGTGCTACGGGTGATAAAATGATGACTAAGTTATGGCACTTAAACTCAAGGAGTTCATAATTTATTGAGGCTGACTGTGGAGTATACACTTTACCATAGTACAGAGTAGACTGTGCTAGTTTTTATTTTAATAAAAATACAAACAACATGCTTACAGGGGCACAGAGGAGGAATAAATATAATTTGAATGGATTAGCTGGTTGCATTAAGCATTTTGACCCCACGTTTCTAACCACTTATTAGTTGTGTAGCTTCGAATAAGTCTTTGACTACTCTAAACCTTGATTTCCTTGTAAATTGGAGATAAGAGAATGGTTTTCTGGAAGATGATCTGAGGAACAAGCACTCAGTTAGTATTAGGTGTTCGCTTATGAAGCGGGGCTGGGGAAGGTATTTCAGGGTGGTGACATTTTAGTTGACCTTTGAAAAAGGGTAGTGTTTTTAATAGGGAGGCAGGTGTGGGAAAGATTTCCCAGCTGAGGGTACAGCATGAGGAGAATGCCAGTTGTGATCAGCTGCAGGTGAACTCAAAGGCTGTGCCGTCTCTTATTTCCCCTGTCCTGTCTGGCATTTCTCACTATTAGGATCACCCCTTTGGATTTGTGCAAAGGAACTACTTCCAATGACCAGAATCAAAACTGACATCTAATGTCTAAATGTGTGGGAGGTCTAACACTCACTTTTCTTCTTATCGTTGTTTCTTTAAACTTTATTTTAGTTTTTTCTAATTTTTATTGGAGTATAGGGTTTTTCTGTTGTTGTTTTGCTTTGTTTTGTTTTTGGTAGAGCCGCGAGGCATGTGGGATCTTAGTTCCCCGACCAGGGATAGAACCCAGGCCCCCTGCAGTGGAAGCGTGGAGTCTTATCCACTGGACCACAAGGGAAGTCCCCTGGAGCAGCAGTCCCCAACATTTTTGGCACCAGGGACCGGTTTCGTGGAAGACAATTGTTCCATGGACCGCAGGGGAGGGGAGGGGCATGCTTCAGGCGGTAATGCGAGCAATGGAGAGCAGCAGATGAAGCTTTGCTCGCTGACCTGCTGCTCACCTCCTGTTGTGAGGCCCGGTTCCCAACAGGCTGCAGACTGGTAGTGGTCCACGGCCCACGTGTTGGGGACCCCCACCCTGGAGTATAGTTGATTTATAACTTTGTGTTAGTTTCAGGTGTACAGCAAAGTGAATCAGTTATACATATACCCACTGTTTTTTAGATTCTTTTCCCATATAGGCTATTACAGAGCATTGAGTAGAGTTCCCTGTGCTATACAGCAGGTCCTTATTAGTTATCTATTCTATATATAGTAGTGTGTATATGCCAGTCCCAATCTCCCGATTTTCCCCTCCCCTCCCCTCCCTTACCCCCTGGTAGCCATAAGTTTGTTTTCTACATTTGTAACTCTATTTCTGTTGTGTAGATAAGTTCATTTGTACCTCTTTTTTTTAGATTTCACATGTAAGCAATATCATATGATATTTGTATTTCCTATCTGACTTACTTCACTCAGTATGACAATCTCTAGGTTCATCCATGTTGCTGCAAATGGCATTATTTTGTTCTTTTTTTATGGCTGAGTAATATTCCATTGTATATATGTACCACATCTTCTTTATCCATTCCTCTGTTAATGGACATTTAGGTTGCTTCCATGTCTTGGCTATAGTAAATAGCGCTGCAATGAACACTGGGGTGCATGTATCTTTTTGAATTATTGTTTTCTCTGGATATGTGCACAGGAGTGGGATTGCTGGATCATATGGTAGCTCTATTTTTAGTTTTATAGGGAACCTCCATATTGTTCTCCATTTTCTCCACACACTCTCCAGCATTTATTGTTTGTAGATTTTCTGACTGGTGTGAGGTGATACCTCATTGTAGTTTGGATTTGCATTTCTCTAATAATTAGTGATGTGAGCATCTTTTCTTGTGCTTTTTAGCCATCTGTATGTCTTCTTTGGAGAAATGTCTATTTGATCTTCCACCCATTTTTTGATTGGGTTGTTTATTTTTTTGATATTGAGTTGCATGAGGTCTTTGTATGTTTTGGAGATTATCCCTTGTCGGTTACTTTGTTTGCAAATATTTTCTCCCATTCTGAGGGTTATCTTTTCATTTTGTTTATGGTTTCCCTTGCTGTACAAAAGCTTTTAAGTTTCATTAGGTCCCATTTGTTTATTTTTGGTTTTGCTGTCATTACTCTAGGAGGTGGGTCAGAAAAGATCTTGCTGTGATTTATGTCAAGGAGTGTTCTGTCTACGTTTGCCTCTAAGAGTTTTATAGTATCCAGCCTTACATTTAGGTCTTTAGTCCATTTTGAGTTTATTTTTGTGTATGGTGTTAGGGAGTGTTCTAATTTCATTTTTTTACATGTAGTTGTTCAGTTTTCCCAGCACCACTTACTGAAGGGACTCTCTTTTCTCCATTGTATATCCTTGCCTCCTTTGTCATAGATTAGGTGACCATAGGTGCGTGGGTTTATCTCTGGGCATTCTATCCTGATCCATTAATCTATATTTCTGTTTTTGTGCCAGTACCATACTGCTTGATGACTGAAGCTTCACAGTATAATCTGAAGTCAGGAAGCCTGATTCCTCCAGCTCCATTCTTCTTTCTCAAGATTGCTTTGGCTATTTGTGGTCTTTTGTCTTTCCATACAAATTGTAAAATTTTTTGTTCTAATTCTGTGAAAAAGGCCATTGGTAATTTGATAGGGATTTCATTGAATCTGTAGATTGCTTTGGGTAGTATAGTCATTTTCACAATATTGATTCTTCTAATCCAAGAACATGGTATATCTGTCTATCTGTTTATGTCATCTTTGATTTCTTTCATCAGTATTTTATAGTTTTCTGAGTATAGGTCTTTTGCTTCCCTAGGTAGGTTTATTCCTAGGTATTTTATTCTTTTTGATGAGATGGTGAATGGGATTGTTTCCTTGATTTCAGTTTTGAATTCATTACTAGCCATTAACTGAATCATTTTATCGATCTAACTAACTACAGTCTTAGGAAGGCAAGTTTAAGGCCAAGTGGAAGCTTCAGGACAGATAAGTTTGGTTGGAGTTCAACTGGTGAGAAAGCACAGGTGTGTGGGAAGTGCCCAGAGGGGCCCCTGGGCAGTATAAGGCCACTACAAACCTGGTGGACTTGGTAGAAGGGCCAGCAGTAACTGACCTACCTTCACATTGTCCTAAAGGCAGCCTCTGGCCATGTTTATCAGCCTCGTCTAGGTAGAAGTGGAGAGCAAAGAGGAGGGTGGGTTGGGGAGAGTTGGTGCTGAAGGCCATGTCGTTGGTTGCTTCCCACTCAGGGCTAATCCCACCTTAGCCACAACCATAAATAACTCTCATTGACTTTGAGTTGAATTTCTCTTAGTCTGATGTTGAAAATCATCCCCAAGGTGACTAATAACCATGTTTTCATCTCATTGTCTACTATTTCATAACAAGAGCTTTCCAGTCCAGCTGTGGTTATCTAATTGTGCCCTTTGGCTTAGCTTGGAAAGTAGAATCCCTGTCCTCATTCACTGACAAGCTGAATCATCCTTACTTTCCTCCAGGGCTGTGCTTCATTAAGACTCTTTCTTCCCCTTGTCACCCCATGTCTTGACATCTGAACTCAATGTCCCTGTCACTTGCTGGGTTTGAGGATACAGTGCCTAATGGAGGATATTACTTTTCCTCCATATTACTTATTTTTCCTTCAATGGCTAATACAATTATGACTATACCATGGGGGTGGTATCCATGAAGTTTTGAAAATTAAAGGAGAAAGGACACACACATAAAATGTTGAAAGACATTCTCTCAAGACATTGAAAATTGGTTGCCAGTAATAAATATTGTTCCTTCAGACTGTAAGCACACAGGGTGTGTCTACGCAGAATTTGATTTTTTCTCATAACACGGAACAGTGTTCTACTCATTTAAACAAGGCCAGAGCAATGAGAACCATCTGACTTTTCTGTTAAACTTGTCCTTATTTGCTGCTTATCTTTATATTGTAACGAAAGGGTATAAATGTGAGCTTTGAAAATACCTTGAAATTTAAGAAATAAACCCTCCCCCACATCCTTAACAGTGAACCCCTGGTGGCCCTGTTTTGCCTTATGTGACCCCTTTCCTTTGGCTGTGATTAATTGCCCATGAGGGGCTGGGAGCACCTTATACCAATGTTGGCCAATCACATTCTCTCCTCCAGAAATTTGGAGGTCCAGAGAATCTAGTAGAGCTGTCTGCTGGAACTGAGGTAATGACAGCTCAATGATCACACACTGGATCAGTGCAAATGAGGCTGCAGAGATGGTGAGATAACTGACCCAGAAAGAGGAAAAGAAGATCATGTAAGAGAACCTATGAATCCATAAAGGGAAGCTTTCAAAGTTCCTGAGAGCTTCCTAGTCCTTTGTGACTCACAGATTAATGTCTTGCTTTTAAGTTCCATGGAACTTGATTTTAACTTGATTCTTTATTTCAATAATTACTTACTGAGCATCTGTGCTGTGTCACATCTGCTGTGTCCTAGGTACTATTCTAGACACTGTGGATGCAGCTGTGAAACAAATTAATGAAAATCCCTGCCCTTCTGAAGTTTATATTGCAAATGTGGGTAGGTAAAAGGTAAAAGGTAAAAGGTTAAAATCTACAGGATGGTAGATAATGATAAATTCTAATAGAAAATTAAGTGTGGTAGGAAGTGTCATGGGTGGAGGTTCAATTTTGGCTAGGTGGGTAGTTAAGGCCTCAGCGAGAGGGTGATATTTGAGTGACGTGAAGGGAATGAGCTTCAAGCTAGGACAAGTTCAGGAGCCCACCTTCAAGGATGGGATGGAGTAAAGGAGGAAGTAGGGTGAATAGGTGATGAGATCAGAGAGATGGATGGTATGCTAGATGATGTACAATTTTATAATCATAATAAACTCTCCTATTTGAATCTGAAAGTATTAGAAAGGGATTGGATCATTTTGAGCAAAGGAATGACATGAACTGTTTAAGTTTTAACAGTGTTGCTTGTTCTAAAGAAGCCAATATTTTCCATTTCTTTGATTAGGTTAACATGAGATGGTGCTTTCTACTTAGAGTACATCAAAAATTCTCAACTGAGACACTCTTTAAATGGTTTTGAACCAAAAGCAAATCACTGGTAAAGAGAGCTTGCCTCCATATCTTTGACAAACTCTTTCTTTTTTTAATTGGTGTGTTGCAGGGTAGTTTGTCTTGTGCCCCTGACTGTGCTCAGCAGCACAGACTTTCGGTCCTGGGATTTGAAAGAGGTTGAGGAGCAAATGGGAAATACCATATCTGTAGTCACCCTCAGAGTCCTCTGGGCTCATAGGAAAAGATTATGTAGGAAGGAAATACATTGAAAGATCTGCAAACCTTTTGGCAGAACAAAACTCCAACATGTAGCCATAAAATCGCATTATAGAGCACCAGGTAAGTCACAAGAAAAAAATACAGTTGACCCTTGAACAACATGGGGGTTAGGGGTGTCTACTCTCTGCCCGGTCAAAAATCTAGGTGTAACTTCACAGTTGGTCTTTGGTATCCGAGGTTCCTCCGTAACCTCAGTTCTGCACCCCTGGATTCAGCCAGTTGCCGACTGTGTAGTTCTGTGACACTCATTTTTTGAAAAAAATCCACGGATAAATGGACCTGTGCAGTTCAAACCCATGTTGTTCAAGGGTCAACTGTATATCAG